>NC_064641.1:844159573-844466359 GCF_023864345.2 Schistocerca serialis cubense | reverse complement strand
TGAAATTGGCCGGTAATTTCGTGCATCCGATTTTCTACCCTTTTTATAGATTGTTATGACCTGGGCCTTCTTCCAGTCCCGTGGAACTAACCGATGTTCCAATGATCTCTGATAGATAATGGATAAGAATGGTGCTATATTTGTAGCATAGTCAACAAAAGGGATACCGTTTGGACCAGATGACTTCCGGGCGTCTAAGGATTTACAATCCCAGATAGACTAAACACTATGTCAGCCATCCATTCGTTTGTTCGATAATTGAAAGGGGGAATGGTGCTGCAGTCCTCTACCGTAGACGAGTTTTTGAAAGCTAGCTTTAGAATTTCATCCTTCTGTTTATCATCATCAGTTGCATTACCCGTACTGTCAGCATGAGAAAGTATTGAATTATTTGTAGCGTTCATTGATTTTACGTACGACCAAAATTTTTTGGGGTTGTTTTTAGACTCTGCAGATAAAATATTGCTTTCAAATTCTTTAAAAGACTCTCTCATAGTCCTTCTGACAACTTCTTTCATTTCGCATAATTTCAGTTTGTCAGCGGGGCAGTGACTACGTTTAAAACAACTGTGAAAAATTCTCTGCTTTCTCAGCAGCTTCCTAATATGCTTTTTGTACCAAGTACAAAGTATCAGGCGTGAAGCACAGTTTTAATGTGCGAGGAAATTTCGAAACACATGCCCTTTGACAGTCAGGGAGTGCAGACGTCTTAGCGCCGTTGTGACATGCAGATTATTGGACGTAGGGGAATTCCTTTATTGAATAGAGCTACACTATGTGATAAAAAGTATCCGGACATCCTCAAAAATATACGTTTCTCATATTAGGTGCATTGTACTGCCACGTACTCCATATCAGCGACTTAAGTATTCATTAGACATCGTCAGAGAGCAGAATGAGGCGCTCCACGGGACTCAAGGACTTCGAACGTGGTGGTGATTGGGTGTCACGTGTGTCATACGTCCGTACACGAGTTTTCCACTCCCCTAAACGTTCCAAGGTCCACTGTTTCCGATGTGATAGTGAAGAAGAAACCTCAAGGAACAAGCACAGCACAAAAGCGCACAGGCCGACATCGTCTGTTGAGTGACAGAGACCGCCGACAGTTGAAGAGGGTCGTAACGTGTAACAGGCAGACATCTATGCAGACCATCACACAGGAATTCTAAAATCCATCAGCATCCACTGCCAGCACTATCACAGTTAGGCAGAAGGTGAGAATACTTCGATCCCATGGTTAAGAGGCTGCTCATATGCCGCACATCACACCAGTAAATGCCAAGCGACGCCTCGCTTGGTGTACGGAGCGTAAGCATTGGACGATTGAACAGTGAAAAAACGTTGTGTGGAGTGACGAATCACGGTACACAATGTGGCGATCCGATGGCAGAGTGTGGGTACCGCTAATGACCGGTGAACGTCATCTGCCAGCGTGTGTAGTGCCGACAGTAATATTCGGAGGTGGTGGTGTTATGGTGTGGTCGTGTTTTCCATGGAGGGAGCTTGCACCCCTTGTTGTTTTGTATGGCACTATCACAGAATAGTCCTACATTAATGTTTTAAGCACCTTCTTTAAATGGTTCAAATGGCTCTGAGCACTATGGGAATTAACATCTGAGGTCATCAGTCACCTATAACTTAGAGCTACTTAAACCGAACTAACCTAAGGACATCATACACATGCATGCCCGAGGCAGGATTCGAACCTGCGATCGTAGCGGTCGCGCGGTTCCAGACTGAAGCGCCTAGAACCGCTCGGCCACACCGGCCGGCAAGCACCTTCTTGCTTCCCACTGTTGAAGAGCAATTCGGGGATGGCGATTGCACCTTTCAACACGATCGAGCATCTGCTCGTAGTGCACGGCCTGTGGCGGAGAGGTTACACGATAATAACATCCCTGTAATGGACTGGCTTGCACAGAGTCCTCACCTGATTCCTATAGAACACCTTTGGGATTGTTTGAAACGCCGACATCGTTCCAGGCCTCACCGACCTCTCCTCAGTGCAGCACTTCCTGAAGAATAGGCTGTCATTTCCTAAGAAACCTTCCAACACCTGATTGAACGTATGCCTACGAGAGTGAAAGCTGTCATCAAGGCTAAGGATGGCCCAACACCATACTGAATTCCAGCATTACCGATGGAGGGCGCCACGAACTTTTAAGTCATTTTCAGCCAGGTGTCCACATACTTTTGATCAGATAGTGTTGCAGAGACCTCTCCAACTCTCAGACATATATGATGTATTTATGCAGACTGAAACGATGAATGCAAATTTGTACCAAGATCAGGATTCGAACCTGAGTCTCTTACTCACAAAGCAGACGAGTTAACCACCACTCCACCCTGCCACAGCGGCTTTGCACAATTGTACGAACTCCTAAATTCAATTTATAGTTCACGCATCAAACCACTTGGTATTCCCCCTGAACTCGAACAGCACGCAGAAGCTCTGCAGCTTTATTGGAACAACACCTCAGCACCGAACGAAGTGGGGGATGCTGTCTGAACCCCAAGCATAGGTGCTTTAATAAACCGAAACTATATGGCTCCAGAGACCGTGAATGGGAATTTGGGTAAAGGAGGGAGGCGTGCTAGGGTAGTCACTGCAGTTGAACAGTGTCATTGGGCCAGGGTGGCGTAATGGTTAGTGTATTTCTCTAGTGAGCAGAAGACTCAGGTTCGAATTTTGGTCTTCGTACAAATTTTCATTTGTCGCTTCAGTCTGCTTATAGAAATTATTTTATAGTGTACCAATACTCTGCAATTTTCACTGAACTTGCAAATTACTCCTGTGAAGTCGTTACTATGAGTGTGAAAAAACACTTTCATAGGATTTGTCGACCTGGAAAAAGCATTCGACAATGTAAAATGGTGCAAGCTGTTAGAGATTCTGAAAAAAGTAGGGGTAAGCTATAGGGAGAGACGGGTCATATACAATATGTATAACAATCAAGAGGGAATATTAAGAGTGGACGCTCAAGAACGAAGTGCTCGTATTAAGAAGGGTGTAAGACAAGGCTGTAGCCTTTTGGCCCTACTCTTCAATCTGTACATCGAGGAAGCAATGATGGAAATAAAAGAAAGGTTCAGGAGTGGAATTAAAATACAAGGTGAAAGGATATCAATGATACGATTCGCTGATGACATTGCTATCCTGAGTGAAAGTGAAGAAGAATTAAATGATCTGCTGAACGGAATGAACAGTCTAATGAGTACACAGTATGGTTTGAGAGTAAATCGGAGAAAGACGAAGGTAATGAGAAGTAGTAGAAATGAGAACAGCGAGAAACTTAACATCAGGATTGGTGGTCACGAAGTCAATGAAGTTAAGGAATTCTGCTACCTAGGCAGTAAAATAACCAATGACAGACGGAGCAAGGAGGACATCAAAAGCAGACTCACTATGGCAAAAAAGGCATTTCTGGCCAAGAGAAGTCTACTAATATCAAATACCGGCCTTAACTTGAGGAAGAAATTTCTGAGAATGTACGTCTGAAGTACAGCGTCGTATGGTAGTGAAACATGGACTGTGGGAAAACCGGAACAGAAGAGAATCGAAGCATTTGAGATGTGGTGCTATAGACGAATGTTGAAAATTAGGTGGACTGATAAGGTAAGGAATGAGGTTCTACGCAGAATCGGAGAGGAAAGGAATATGTGGAAAACACTGATAAGGAGAAGGGACAGGATGATAGGACATCTGCTAAGACATGAGGGAATGGCTTGCATGGTACTAGAGGGAGCTGTAGAGGGCAAAAACTGTAGAGGAAGACAGAGATTGGAATACGTCAAGCAAATAATTGAGGACGTAGGTTGCAAGTGCTACTCTGAGATGAAGAGGTTAGCACAGGAAAGGAATTCGTGGCGGGCCGCATCAAACCAGTCAGTAGACTGATGACCTAAAAAAAAAAAAAAGTGTCAAGAATTTTTCCACTTTACCAGTTTTATGATCTGTTGCCGCGCTCAAAGTGTCTTAGCATCCTCAACCGTTACTTAAAATATCGGTACCAAATGCCATCTAATCCAGTTCTTCGTAGCGAGAAAAGTAAATGACCAGCGAATCGTCGACCACGATGGACATTGTACGAAGGTTCGAGGTAAGCGGCAACTGGAATTTGGCACTCCCACATTCAATACCGCTCGGGAAGTTTGGATCTGACACAAGCAGTCGTAACCTCACGTACTTTACAGTATGGCTTTTGAATATATTTTAAAGGGTGTCTCGTACTAAACACACACAAACGAACTCTCTCGCTCTCTCTCCTTTCCAACCGCGCTGCTGCTATGGTCGCAGGTTCGAATCCTGCCTTGGGCATGGATGTGTGTGATATCCTTAGGTTAGTTAGGTTTAAGTAGTTCTAAGATTATGGGACTGATGACCTCAGATGTTAAGTCCCATAGTGCTTAGAACCATTTGAACCACACACACACACACACACACACACACACACACACACACACACACACAGACAGACACACGCACACACGTAGGAAAAACTATTGGCCAATATAAGAGAGATCAATGTGGAAGAATCTTAGCACATGTTCTGAGCACAAACGTAGTGAGGTATTTGGAAGAGTGTGACCAGCTCTATATCGTCAAGCATGGATTATAAAAACATCGGTCATATGATACTGAAACTGTCACTTGTCTCACATAACACTCTGAAACCCAAGGATCAATGCAATCAGGGTGATTAAATATGTCTTGACTTTCGAAAAACATTTTACTTCGTGCCATAACACCACTTATTAACGCAGGTAATATTGTATGGGACATCAAATGAGATTTGTGAAAGAACTGAGGATTTCTTCGTAGGGAGGACGCTGGAAGTGACCTTGAAGAGATGCTGTAGAAACTCAATCACGTGACGAGGAGGTGTGCTAGGATCCTCGCTGTTTATGTTGTATGTTAATAACCTAGCAAACAACATTAATCGTAATTTCAGACTTGATGTAGTTATCTGTAATGAAGCAATGGCTGAAAGAAGCTGCACCAGTATTCAACTGACCAACTAAACACTATTCTTCGTGTAATTTCTGCTCTTTCGCAAGCTTCTCCTTGTTGAGGTTGTTGATCATATTTAACTAGTTGGTTGTTTAAACTCGTAACTTAACTCATAACTTAAGTTTTTTGCTCATTCGTATTGAAACTAACTGCTGCTGGACATTCTCTATCTTTCGAGTAAATGAATTGATTTTTAAAACTTCCTATTACCCAAACGATTGTCAACGATGTCACACACATTGTGACTGTTGATCTGTACATTGTCCGTTAACATCAGAGAGAAGTGGCGACTTGACAACCTCTCAATTCTTTCCTGTTGTTATGTTAGTCGTGATATATATATATATAGTATTGGTTAAAAACAGTCTTGGTTGCAGTTTTAGTTTTTTATTTTTCAACGACGCGTTTCGCCTTATTTAGGCATCTTCAGGTTATCTTTTCTAGATGGACGCGAGAAGAACCAAGATCTGCATAACGCGTTTCCGTTCACAGGAGCGAGTTACAGAGTAAGATGGGGGCTCAGGTGGTCTACGTCTCGCGTCCATCTAGAAAAGATAACCTGAAGATGCCAAAATAAGGCGAAACGCGTCGTTGAATAATAAAAAACTAAAATTGCAGCCAAGACTGTTTTTAACCAATACTGTTAAGCACTGGTTTGCTGTATGCTACATATGGATTGGAAGTAATATAATCACTTCAAACGGTAACAAATTTTATGCGTTTTGCTTCTGCTTCACACACGCACGCATCAACATTACATGTGCCTCTGTGGTTACTCATCTCTTGTGTTTACTTCTCCGTTTCGTGTTCAAACTTATTTCGTTATGCTGACCACAGAGAGAAATCTGTTACCGCTGTTTGTGAAATTCATCGTTACAGGGTGCTTCTCGATCTCTCCCTCGCTGTCACTCTCTCTCTCTCTCTCTCTCTCTCTTTCTCTCTCGCTTCGTGCACATACGTGAAATATGAACAAACGTTGTTATTTATAAATTGTCTCACTCTTCGTAATCCTAGGCAGAGAGTTTTGCTTGGCCTTTGTGGTAGTATTTTGCAGCCGGTATTAAGAGAGAGAGAGAGAGAGAGAGAGAGAGAGAGAGAGAGAGAGAGAGAGAGAAAGAGAGAAAGAGAGAGAAATGTATACGCCACTCCTGTCAACTTGCGCTGGATTGCTTCTGTGTCGCACCCAGCAAAATCGGCACTTGGGGAGCAGGCGTTAGTGCTCATCCACGCGTTCGCGATCGGCCCTTTGTTCACAAAGAGGGCTTCCGGTCGAAGAATGTAGAATGTACAGCCGAGCTGCAGCGAACACTAGCTGAATTTTGTTGCCTCATCGCTCACTACACAGAGAGCTAAATGTCCATCAGTTTTGTTCGTTTTATGGATTTACAGAGCGATAGTTCTAGGCAACAAAAGTATAGCTCTAGAGACAAAAAATGTATGTAACTGGAAGACCACTATTCAATGGAAAACTATTTTACTTTATTTTTATGCCATAAATATTGTACAATGGAACTGTATCATGCTCTGAGGGTGCCTTTTCTTTAATGCTATCGAAATTTATTGGCAAACAATTTTAAAAATGAGAATATGGGCGGATGTACCGAGCTTTGTGGTCTAGTGGTAACGCACATGCCTGGGAACCGAGAAGTCTTGGTGCCGGACCCGGTTGGACCACGACCATTTTCAGTCTGCCTTGAACTCAGCCCTAACCGTAGATTGGATTACATTTACTGCTGTAGACTCTCTTTCCCCGGATGGATAAGGAAGTAAGATTAGAATTAGCTGTGGGTAGTTAGTGAGTGAATGTGTCCAGAGAAAACGGTTCACTGAAGTGAACGGAACGACTTCCAAGGAGTGGTCGTTCACCATTCTCTTTGGACACGATCTGTCTCGTTCCCAGTGTAGTCGTTGTCTGATCAGTTTGGTTACAGCGTCAAAGACAAACGATCGCCAATGAAATAGTTCCCACAGATGCACATGTTATCCCACCTACTACTGAGCACTGTTGTCGATGAAATTCGATGTTCAAACTGTGTAATACAATGGTTGCAGACATTATATTTATGTCATTGTTATTAGACTAACGATATACGAGGATATGAAATTTACCAATTTTCACTTATACGATGGGACTTCAGAATTAAGCTACACATGTCGTGCCACCCTATGACTACTGTGCAACAAGAGTGGCACAATGTCAAAAGAAAAATGGTTCAAATGGCTCTGAGCACTATGAGACTTAACTGCGGTGGTCATCAGTCCCCTAGAACTTAGAATTACTTAAACCTAACCAACCTAAGGACATCACACACATCCATGCCCGAGGCAGGATTCGAACCTGCGTCCGTAGCGGTCACGCGGCTCCAGACTGTAGCGCCCAGAACCGCACGGCCACTCCGGCCGGCTAATGTCAAAAGAAAGTAGATGCTTTGAATCTCCTGCGGACACAGTTCCGGTGCGTTACAGACAAAAGATGCGTTACACGAAGGAAGTGAAGTATCGGGACAACTGAAAACATATTTCATAGTTGAAGTTCACGGGAGAGTAAGTTTCTTTTTGCAACAACGTTTAAATTTCCCACAGATTCGCTGTAACTTTCTGACTGTACACGGACCAAGCGCAATGTCATGTCCAACCGTAGTGAAATGGTGCCTTCAGTTTGACCATGGCCGTCGAGACGTGGGCGATGCTGATCAGGAAGGGAGGCCATTACCATAGACCACAGACAACGATGTACAGTAGACGATGAATTGATTCACAGACATCTTAGTTCTTTGGACGATGAGGGCGTTAACGCAACGGTTCTAGCTGCGTGACCAAGGAGCGTATTTCTGTCATCGAGGAACTGAACGACTGGTAGGACTCCCCAACTGTTGTTTACAGAGACCTGTTGGTGTATCCGTTGCTCTTCTGAACGTATCCCAAACGTTGCATCTCGCGCCAGAGGTGGTGCGGCTCATATATTTGTCATTCGCGTGTTACTAACGTATTAATCATAACTCTTCTCTGGTCTGGATGGTGACTTGAAAGTCCGTGTCGGTGTCAGACCCTTGAATGTCACTTGGGTTCGGGTTTACTTGGCACTAAGTGGGAACGACGGGGTGATGAACGAAAATATTGCTCAAATTCAGGAATTTTCTCTCCGTACTGGAATGTAGTAGACAAATGGCGTCTGCTTCAATGAATAAAGTATAAATTGAAGTTTTTATTGGCATTTTTACTGAAAAATATTGATATATCACTGTGTAATTAGGATTTTGCCGAGGCAGCCCTGAAAGGAGGTAGATCGACGGTTGTCGCTGTAATCCTGGTTGTGATTATCTGAAACATGAAATTAACATATCATTCTGACCCTTACAGAATTCTTCCGGTTTGTATGGCCGTGGTCCATGGAACTCTTCAATCCCTGACGTTTCGTCCAAGGCTACGTTCAACATCTTCGGAGGTGCTCCAGGTTGTGCTGAGTCTTCTCGGCAAGAGCACCTCCGAAGACGTCCAACGCAGCCTTGGACGAAACGTCAGGGATTGAAGAATTCCATGGACCACAGCCACACAACCCGGCAGAATTCGCAGCAGCTGAAGCATCCGGTCGTGAGAGCCTTCATTGTATGACCTTACAGAAGCAATTTTAGTTCATCGTAGGGATTTGAAAAGAAAAGAAAAAAGAAGGGGAAATTTAGATATTTGAAAAAGTTGCCATTTTTGGAACCCTCTTTTTTACTCGAAAAGATACTAAACATCAATATAACAAAATCGGCGACTATGAAATAAAGAGAATTTAATTAGATTCAAGGGTGACCAAAAATCATTGAAATCAGATGAAAATTGTAGCATGGGCGACGACAACCATACCGAAAAACATGGTTTGAGAAATACGCGTTTAATGTCTGACAAGTATTTATCATATGAAGAAAAGGGACAAAGTTTGAAACACACGGGATATCGTGGCTGCCTGGTCCATAATAACTCTCGCCCCCGCTAGTGGATGGTCGCTTTCCGCTTTGACCCGGTGAGCCCTCATTTTCGTCCTCAAAGCCCTTTTCATCGCTGAGCGCATCGTCGCTGGCCTCTCTGTCTTCACAGAATCGGCGCATTTCATCGCCGATTTTGACTTGAAAGGCATTTTCCACGTGCATTAATGCAAAATGGCCTACATTGAATAGACATACGACCGAATTTGAAGCAATGTTAACGGTTTCGCTCCGGCTGTATGTTATTTTTGGAGCGTATCTCCAAATGAAACTCTTGAAACATTCGCTCACATTTTGAGTACAACCGCCCAGACAACGCTCCAGCAAATCAGGTTTGTTCAAATCGGTATAAATTGGGAGCATGGGCGCGGAACCAGTTCTCTAACACCGAGGTGTGCCGTGCACGCTCGGCTTCAAACGCTCACAGAATCGTTACTTTTCGGAGTTAGAGCATAATATTTTGAGGAATAATTCTTTAATGTACATACATTTGGATTCCGTAATTTAAAAAATTCAAGTTTTTTCGACCGTCACCTTGTTGTTCCCCCTTAACAGAAGGTACTGCTTACTGATGTGTGTGACCCAGATGTTGAAAGACCGGAATGTACGACCGTCGGCGGCTGCTTTCGTGAGAGGAAGTGTAGCGTGATACTGTTGATTGTTTCAGAATGTTGGAAACAGCTGACAAGGACAACAGAACAAGTGCTATAATATGATTTCTCAGAAACTTCGTTCAGTGGAAGAGGAGTCAAAATAACGGAATATGAGTTTCAGCTTATCTGCAGGTCCTCGACCGTTTCTGAGGAAACGATGGTCAAGATTTTCAACGTAATTTAGTTTCCTTTTAGCACGCGATAATCTCAGCTCGTTTTTGGTGGCCGTGGTGAGCGAACCACCGGCGTGTGCTGTGCGCTGCGGTCTGCTGCGCTACGCTCGGCAAGTCAAAGTGCCTGTTGCAGTACTTAGCTGCGTTATTTCAGTCTCTTGATGGATTCATATTAGATGGAAAGATGAATCAGCCCAACAAAAGAGTGTCATTGAAACTGGTGTTTGACCAGAACTTTCGAATTCTTCCGAAATTGATACGTGGCTAGAGGAAGTTGTGAAAATTTCGGCCGGCAGGGGTGGCCGAGTGTTTCTAGGCGCTACAGTCTGGAACCGCGCTACCGCTACGGTCGCAGGTTCGAATCCTGCCTCGGGCATGGATGTGTGTGATGTCCTTAGGTTAGTTATGTTTAAGTAGTTCTAAGTTCTAGGGGACAGATAACCTCCGAAGTTAAGTCCCATAGTACTCAACGCCATTTAAACCATTTTTTTTTTGAAAATTTCTTTTGAGAATATTTTAGGTATTCACCTTTCAGTTGTGAGCAGCATAGCGTATGTAAAGCTTAAAAACACGGAATAGTGTGAGAAAATTAAAAAACCTAGTGGCCGAACATGTAAGTACAAACATCACGAATACAATATTAGCAAAATTGATTGGGCGACTCCATGGCGTGTTGCGTGGACCACGACCAAATAGTGGATAGAATTGGAAGGAAAATCAGCATTGGCCGTATTTTGTTGTTTTATTGTCAGAAAAATCGATTTTCAGTCACTTAGTGACCATTCTCAGTGCTGTAATATACAAATAAAATTGGTAGGCACTGGTATAACCCCAAGCGATCACATCCTTCAAATATTAGCAAAGTTTGTGTTACGATTGCTGGATTTGCAATTAGTACTATTCGTGCCTTTGAGTTTCCTTTTGAAATCACTGCTGAGCAGATCATTTCAGATTATCATAGAGAATCCTCCGCTGGAGCTGGTAGCTGAAAGCTCTAATTAATTATCGTGTCTAACAGTCACCGAGAAAGTCAAAGGCAATAGATCGTGGGAATAGATGGAATCGCTACTAATAAATTTTGCTGAATATCATCTAGAAGTTCTACTGAATTATTGAGTTAGAATTTGGTCAGTGTTGTAGATCAGAACTTAGTGTGGCCGAGTTGTTAGATGTGTTTAGCAGTTTATCTACTTCAATTTATATTGTTCTACGAGAGAGAGTAGGGTACGTTTAAGTAACTTTTGAGTTTATTTTGGGTCGTAGCACTGAGAGATTTCTGCTACGATCGTATATGTGGAGGGATTGGTTCAATGACGCTGGAACAGCTGAATAAAATTTATCAGTGAACACGTTGTGTAGGAAGTAACGGTCTAGCGTGCTGTTGTGAAGTTACCCTCTAATTTTGGTGAAACTGCGTTCCACATTTGGAGAAGCTGATTTTTGAAAGTGTTGGTCAGTCATTGCACTGGACTTTGAGTGCGATTGGTGGTATTCCTGGTGGTCGCAAGACTCTAGAAGCCGTTGTGGCTTAAGCTGGTGGATGTTGTACTCACCCACGCTCTAAAGTAATTGAGCGATTGCGGTGTTCATGTGATTTTGTATGCTCCTCTAAGATAGTTGAGTGTTGAGCGGTTTATGTTGGTGAACATTTTGAGTACGCACTACAGGGTCAGTGGCGTAACAATTGTGTCTTTGTGTACCATTGAGTTTTAGATTCGAATGGTGTTTTATAAAGCTAGCAACCAGGATCTGCTCGACTTATATTAAAGAGGGCACAGTTATTGTTGCTTATAAATATTGTGGCACTAATCTTTGAAAATAGACTTCGTATCCTAGAGCAACCAATTAATATTATTCGACGACATTCAACTCATGTGCTTGATAGAGTGACGAGTCGCAAATTTAACTTAGGGACTGTTAGAGGGAACGCGATTTCCAGCACCTGAAATTGATGATCCTTGATTGTTGTATTGAAGTTGTATTGAAGTGCTGGTGGCACGTAAGATTTTTGTTTGCGTTTTTTTTTTGTCTGTCCTATCCCGATTTGTGTGGGGCTTAGAATTTTTGAATGTCACTCGTTCACACGAAAATTGAATTTTAGATAGTAATTTGTTTCCAATAGCGGAAAGACAGAATCTGAGTTCGGAATGTAATTTTACAGTGAAAGGATAGAATCCCCACTGAAACATACGTAAGTGGGGTAAATAATAAAGAGATACATTGTTCAAAAGAAATTAAAAGTTAGTCTTTCAAAGATAAGTTAGTTATTCCACGTTTCAAATAGCTTATTGATATTTAATTACGGTGCAAAATCAGTAATTAGAAAAAGAATTTAATTAGATCTAACTTAAGAAAAGGTAAAGGTATTAATTTCTTTATTCACTTAACGGTTATTTCAAGAATTTAAGGAGAAACTAATAAGTAATAGGGGCAATGAGAAATAACGCTTACAGATAGTAAGAGAGTTAATAGTATGCAAAAGATAGCTATCGCTGTATCTCTGGGTTGCAATGAAATTATAACTTTGGTTGCTACGTACGGAATTATCGTAATAAGAAACGACTTATTAAATTTGATTGAAGAAGTCTGTAGGAAATTGAGATTTATCGTAAGGAAGTGAAACGTTGGTCACGGTAAGCATTTATTATGCATTTTTAGGTGATTTTGTTTTATAGTAGTGAGTAAAAGAGTTTCGCGAAATAAACTATACAGAACGTCAGCGTGAATAGCGTAAATAACCAGCGGTAGTCATTGTTATTTCCTGTTATAGAGTTGTTTGCTGTTATTAAGAGGTTTTAATCATTTAAACTGTATATAACGCCGTAGTCGATGGAATTTGTGGGTGTTGATCATTCACCTCTTCAATGCATTGCAATACAATTGACGAGTGTAATACTGACAGTGTGTAAGATGTAATAGGGGCAAGCAACCTGTGTATTCCGTTTTAGTCAGACGCGTAGTTTGTGCACACTGCCTATTACATTCACACGACTGAACATCTTGTACGAAAATTTAACGATTTATGTTAGTGCTCGGACGAGGTGTGTCTAGTCTTGAAAGCAGGACTATTTTCAGTATACAGATTAGAGTCACGTATCGCCGCGCCACACTCCACAGATCAGAGTGCCATAACGCAGTACAGTTACCCTATGCCAATGGCCAAAATAGCAAACCTACAAGGTTTGCATATAAATGACAAGAAAATAGTCTGCAACGCCTACGCAGATGAGGGCATCCCGGTGACAAATGAAGATGAAGTGACACAAGATCTTCAGATTCTACACACATACACACATACGAACGTGCATCTGGTGCCAAGCTAAATAAAAGAAAGTCAGGCATCATGGCCGTACGTAGATGAATACGCTTACAAAATCAGAGACAAATGACGGAAGTATCCAAATTGAAATGTTTGGGTATTGAATTTAGTAGCAACATCCGAAACACCATTGTCGTTAATTATAAAAAGCTACGCACAAGCATACGAGCATCTATACAAGGAAACAGGACGAGGGAACTGGAAAAGATACAGAAAACCACCCTGGTAAACGTATGCCGATACCCTTAGGGAAAGCCAATAGAATTACATCGGCGTTAGGAAGCTTTACGAGCCAAAGGCAACATTTTCAAAGTGAAGTTAGACATACTAACACTCCCCACAAGAAAAGGAGGATTGAACCTCATTGATGTCAATTATAAGTTACGGGCGTTATACGTGTGTCAAATGTACAAACAATGGAAACAGTTGCCAGACAGCTTAACGACCTACTTGCTGAACGAAACTGCCGGCCTACAGCATGTGCAACGTATGCAAACAGATCTCGTCATCCAAAAACAGTTCCTCCTTGAATACAGTTACATCTCATCTAGGCTCTCAAAACGATAGGTGACAAAAGTAAAGAACATTTATACATATATATTGGAGACCAAGGAAGGAAATATCATTGGAAAAGGAGTACATTAATAACGAGTGGCCTGCAATTTGGAAAAACATCCACGACTGGAACTTACACTCCAAGGTGAAAGCAACTAGGCGTAATGCAGTCATCAGGAAAATACCAACTAATTCAAAAACGGATGCTATACCTCTCGCAAACCCGCCCAAGTGCCCGTCATGCAGTCTTCTTGATACTGAAGAATACCTATTTGTGCATGAAAGAATGAGAGACGTTTGGCAAATAGTCAGGCTGAAGTTCGCAATAGTCAACAAAACATATCCTAGCATCTTCATCGCCGCAGATTTCCTGACTGCTGACGCTGTGCCACATCTTAATACGAAACGAAATGCTGTTATCTGGCTAAAAGGGCACAGGCTGCTTTACTTCTTGATGGCAGGAAATACAAGCAAAAAAGATTAATGAGTGTACCTAACGATTCAGCACCATTATATCATACGCACCAAATACTACAAAGAAATAATGCCTGTAACAGAAAAAGATTGAAGCGGACTTCATAGATGTTACCCTTGCCCGATTGGATATATCGAGCAAAATAATATCTTAGTTCCTTTCACGAGGCATTGAAGAAAATAAATCAATTTCCTGGGAAGAAGTACAGGACAAATTCCTCATGAAGATTTTAGAGAAAAATTAATTTTATTCTTGAAGCACATTATTTCATAAGAAGACAGGTTTTATGTTACAGAAATTATAGCTTCCAGTGGAAGCAATATTTAGCCTTCACCCACAGTTTATTTTAACATGTTTTTTTTTCATTATTAAGAGCAAGATTTGAATGTCACTAAGAAGAAGCATTTATTTTCTTTATGTTAACAAAAATTAATCAAAATTTAATAAAAAACTATTAGAAAAGAAAATCAAAAAGCACTTCTGTGCGAAAATGAAAATCAAACACTACAGAACAGAAAATAACGAATGG
Organism: Schistocerca serialis cubense; assembly: GCF_023864345.2. Taxonomy (NCBI): domain Eukaryota; kingdom Metazoa; phylum Arthropoda; class Insecta; order Orthoptera; family Acrididae; genus Schistocerca; species Schistocerca serialis. The sequence continues at coordinate 844,451,673 of NC_064641.1, read as the reverse complement.
CGGAGGAGCCAGGCCGATGTGGGCAATTTTAGCGAGGGCATGGGCAGGCTAGAAGAGGATGGTTGAGGCCAAAAGAGTAACAAAAAAATAGTGTCACAGTGGCTAGCGGCGCGACGTCTCACTTTTACGTCTCGTGTTCGAAGCCCAATAATTGTTTTTATTTATTTTATTTTCTCATTTATCTACCAAATACTACACGAATACTACACGAATGTTTCTTTTCAAATTAGGGGACACAGGGGGTTATATTAAGTGTACACAGTACAATTGTTTTTTCACAATAAATGTCATACATTTATTACACAAATAATGCGTGTGTACGGTATCTTCAGGGGTTACAACCTTCTTAAATTCTCATATTCTTACATTTCACTCTTTTGTCAATTCTTGTATTGTATTCCTACGTTTATTATTCAGGGAGATTTGGTGCATTCTCTAGGATGTTATCAGTCGTAGAAGTATTCGAAAGATAGAAATTCCGAACACTACGAGCACTGCCACGAAGGCAGATTTGCCATAGTGGCGTCTCTGCGTATGAATCTCACTCGGAAAGGAAACGTCATTAACACTGCTAAAGATTTAACGCGTTGGCAATATTTTTACGGCGAACCAGGCATAACGGATCACTTTACCGAAAACTGTCCGTTGTAATTGATTATAAATCAACACTACAGAAATTTCAAAGAAACCAGTTTCATTTTTTTTAATTCATCCAGCAGACATGCAAGTAGAAAACATTCGTGTAGTCGTCTTCTACGGACAGCGACAGATAAGTGAAAAATAAAAATAAAAATAGGAATTGATTTCGGACACGGGGCACAAAACTGTGAAACGGCTACGCTATCCATTGCGCCACTGCTTGGTTCGAAGTGTTTACTCGATAGGAGACACATAAAGTACCTCGGGAACTATGACCGTCGTTTTATCAGTCATGTATGTCTGGATAACACGATACAAGTGTTATCGCTTACTTTGACCCTTCTTCCATTGAACTAAGTTTCTAGGGAATCGGGTTATGGCACTCGGAATGTTCTCGTGAGATGCATCACGAGAAAAGTAACATGCGTGCGAGGGGATGCTGACCTAGAAAACGAAGTACTCGCAAACTGAACTAGTTTAAATTGATCTGCTGGGAGAGGAGCAGTTAATCTGTGAAAGTTCTGGAGCGTTGAGCAGCTGACCAGGTATGCAGCCACCAACCTTACAACTACCGCACTCATCTGTGGGACAGTTTCTGGTTGCACCACCCAACAAAACGCCTCTTAATGGGCACAGCAATCAGCGTGAGGCCGTTTCCGCACTACCAAACGCTCGGTTGTCTCCTAAAGACTGCCTGGCGACAGCCGGGCTTGTGTGGGACCGCCGGCCGCTAATCGGAGCGTCAGCTGGCCAAATTAAACGCCTTTGTGGTCGCGGCATCGCTTCCAGCGGTCGGGAGGGGGTGGTGGGACCCACTTCAGCTGTCGTTCTCTCTCCGCGTGCACACCTGGCGCCGTGCCGCAGCAACTTCAAGCAGTCGAAACCGCTGTTACGTTTTTTCTCATTGTTAGTCAGCTTCGAAAAAATTCTGTACACAAAATGTTAACAGCCCACATTGTAACACAAAGACGTTCCATAGTCATTTAGAGCAACAGTTCGCAAACATTTTTCCTCTGGGCCTTACTTCCGAAGGGAAATAGTGTAGTTACCCCTAGATTTTATTAATTAAAATTGTCATAGTTAGGGTTCGACGGCGACTTGGAGTTGCACCCATCTCAGACAAACTGCAGGAAAGCATGCTAAGATGGAACGGACACTTCATGCGCAGTAAAGCAGAACAGCTAAGCACCTGGACATAAATGGCAGACGACTTCGTGACAGACCAAAAGACACGATGCATGGGCCGTGTCAAGAAGGATATGGAATTCATCAATGGCACCTATGAAGATGCCCTTGACAGACCCAAATGGAGGTATATATGTCAACAAGCAGACGCTACTACAGCGGGATAAACGCTAAGAAGAAGAAATCATATTTAGGCTGCGTTCACACTGCCGGCCGGGCCGGGCCGGGTTGACGCGTACTGGCTCGGCTCGTGCCTAGCCAGCTCAGGCCGACGAGTAGTGCATTCACATTGCGCGCCGCGCCGAGCCGTGACGGCGAAATGGGGGAAAATCCACTTCTCCGATTTTCATGTTTTAAAAATTATTAGCGGTATATAAGACTTTGCCACATCGTTTTATGAACTTATTTTTTCCTTAAAAGCGTTACTTACGTCGTGAAAAAAGAAAAAGTCTACTTTTCGTTTCGCGTGATTTCTTAGTTTCGTAACGCTTCCCAACCGATTTTGAAGAAAGTATGTGGCTAAAGAATCTGATTTTTGTACACGTGGTAGTGCAACATCTTAGCTTCGTATTGAATCATTTATCTTTCCATATTTCTTAACAGTCATTGTGAAATAATGCTATTTGTCAACGTTGTGCACTTGATTTACAAATCTTGTAGTGAAAAAGTTACGTAGCGGGTAGCTTACTGTTAGATCAGTTTTAGACCATACATTGTTGGGAATGAAATGTAGCTAAAAGTACCAAAAAGTTTTTGAAATGGTAATGATACTGATATCTGTCTCTGGTCTCAAGTAATGCGAGCTATTCAGTGGCGTCAGTGCCGCGTCCGCAAGCCACGGAGTTCGCGCGGTTACAGCTTGGTTTAGTGTAGTCATATAATGCAGGACAGAAAAAAACTAATTACTAGTGATCAGCACAGACCTAGTGCCGGTCCCTATTATTTTTTTAATGGTCTCATTCTCTAGATAAATCCAAATGTATAAGAATTTTTCCCTCGGCTACTGGACAATCATCTGCTATGCTTTTATAATTGGCCACACGTTGCATCACAAAAGGCAAACAATTATTTGTCATCAACATCCTACAATTAGTATGATGCACATTTCGTATTTCGAACTAAAAGATAACTGAAGCGCAATTCTGTAGTCTCGTTGTCTACTTTGACAGAAAAAATAATGGAGAGTTAATGAAACTACTGTAGATCGGCACAAATGTGCGTTTCAGTGTTCTTCATTGTTTTTTTTTTTTCTTCCTTGGCGGGCTGCGCTGAACTGTCAAAGTAATCCCCACTCTTTGGCTAAATGGCTGGCAGGAGGCCAAATAAATAAATTTAAAAAGATTTCCACCCTTCGACAGCTGACAAGCAAGTCAGTAGAAAACGCAGCTGCAGTCAACAGTTGTTCGCCTTTAGCTGGTCTGTGCTGTTGTGTAGAACAATGTCTTCACTCTTTTATTGGTATTGTTTTGACTCTGCAGTAACTCGTCGAGTTTTGAAGTACAGAAGAACTAGGAGGTTATGGATTCATCCCATGAATAGCGACATACATTTAGGAGAGTTTTTTTCTTTATATGAAGAACTTAAAAACGATCCTTAAAAAATTTTATTCAAATTACAGAACGAATCATAATTCATTTCAGTATGTGCTGCAGAACATTCTAGACAAAATTTCTAAACAGAACACAAATTTTCGCAGAAGTATAACAGCAGAAGAAAAATTGTGTGTAACGATAAGGTAAGATTCGTTAGTACACACTTTTTGGCTCGCAGTAGAACTTTGTACAGCATTCACTACCTCCAGTTAATTGTAGTCATGCTTTTGTATTTTAAATTTCACAAACGCTTACCCTTACCTCTGAGGGGAAGAGAGTTTATGCAACTCCTGAGAATCATTAGGAAGTAATTAGCTTCGTCATTTTGGGTAATGTCTTGCTGTGCCTTCAACGAAGAATCGCAGAAATACTCCTTCAGAATTTTGTAACTTTTTTCTTCTTTTTTCTTCATGATGCAGCGCTTGGCAGTGGTGATGGTTCATCATGTGTAGCCACTGATGACCTCACAGAATTCTTTTCATTACCTTGTAAGATAGACAGATTGATAGGCGAAGAGTTTTGAGATAATGCCCTTTGACTCAGTGGTTCTATTTCCACTGATAAGGAACTGCCACAGCATGACTTTACAATGCATTATCATCTGGTAGGGACACATTTCCGTCCCTCAGTGACACTCATATCTGTCTCCGTTTACAAGTAAATGCGAACCATTCAGTGGCGGCAATGCCGCGATCGCTGGCAAGCTATTGTTGTAAATGCATGTAAATACGGTAGATTAAATAAATGAAATAAAAGTAATTTCGCATGTATCATTATAATAAACGTAATTTTTCCTGATTGATTGTGAAATGTGAGGTAACATCTTAAAATAAAAGACGTGTGCAGTCACACTTGTGAAGAAAGCAGAAGGGAGACGTGTGATGAGTGTACTGCAGAAGCTGTAGTGCTGCTCCACAGGCTCGCGCCTGCGGTCGGCTCGCGCCGGCAATATTAAACACTCGGGATGTCGCCGGCTCGGCTCCGGGAGGCTCACGCCGTGTCGGCGCGGCCCGGCCGCCAGTGTGAACACCGCAATTCAAAACCATGTGTTTGATATCGAAGCGGGCGGCGGCCCGGCCAGGCTCGGCTCGGCCCGGCCGCCAGTGTGAACGCAGCCTTATAGGGTTCCGTGTCTCAGTCTACTAAGACCTATGGTCCATTGGCTACATAAAAATTTTAACCTTCTACGTCACTTCAATCAAAATATACAGCCATTTCTGGCACATATTATGATACAAGAAAATTTATGACACATATTTTGGCACAACAAAACTCGGTCATCAGGACCTAAAAGGTGACTTCCGTTGATTAGAGTCATGAAATGTGGCAGGAATCAAGGTTTCACAGTAAAAGAAACAAAAAAATCTGAAACTATTGAAGTTGTAATTAGTACACTGCTAATTTGTAATTATATCACACAGGAAAATACTTTTTTTCATTTTTGTCCTCCATATATCTATCTGTCCGTCTTGTGTATCAATTTCAAACTCATGTCACACACTAACGCCTATGATCCTGTGACGGTGTAAAAAGTTGAAGCTTCTAACGCAACGCAGTATGTCACATATTTTGATACTCTTAAATTCACTCATCAAAACCTATAAGATACTTCCCATAGGTATAGAATGCTGAAATTTCGTAAGAAGGAAAGTTACACAGTACAAGTAATGGTAAAAATCTGATGTAGTTATACTACAAAAAAACTATCTTCTGCCATTCGAATACACACTACTGGCCATTAAAATTGCTACACCACGAAGATGACGTGCTATATACGCGAAATTTAACCGACAGGAAGAAGATGCTGTGATATGCAAATGATTAGCTTTTCAGAGCATTCACACAAGGTTGGCGCCGGTGGCGACACCTACAACGTGCTGACATGAGGAAAGTTTCCAACCGATTTCTCATACACAAACAGCAGTTGACCGGCGTTGCCCGGTGAAACGTTGTTGTGATGCCTCGTGTAAGGAGGAGAAATGCGTACCATCACGTTTCCGACTTTGATAAAGGTCGGATTGTAGCCTATCGCGATTGCGGTTTATCGTATCGCGACATTGTTGATCGCGTGGTCAAGATCCAATGACTGTTAGCAGAATATGGAGTCGGTAGGTTCAGGAGGGTAATACGGAATGCCGTGCTGGATCCCAACGGCCTCTTATCACGAGCAGTCGAGATGACAGGCATCTTATTCCCACAGCTGTAACGGATCGTGTAGCCACGTCTCGATCCCTGAGTCAACAGATGGGGACGTTTGCAAGACAACAACCATCTGCACGAACAGTTCGACGACATTTGCAGACAGACACGAGCGCCTGCGATGGTGTACTCAGCGACGAACCTGGGTGTACGAATGGCAAAACTTCAGTTTTTCGGATGAATCCAGGTTCTGTTTACATCATCATGATGGTCGCATCCGTGTTTGGCGACATCGCGGTGAACGCACATTGGAAGCGGGTATTCGTCATCGCCATACTGGCGTATCACACGACGTGATGTTATGGGGTGCCATTGGTTACACGTCTCTGTCACCTCTTGTTCGCATTGACGGCACTTTGAACAGTGGACGTTACATTTCAGATGTGTTACGACCCGTGGCCCTACCCTTCATTCGATCCCTGCGAACCCCTACATTTCAGCAGGATAATGCACGACTGCATGTTGCAGGTCCTGTACGGGCCTTTCTGGATAATGAAAATGTTCGACTGCTGCCCTGGCCAGCACATTCTCCAGATCTCTCACCAATTGAAAACGTCTGGTCAATGGTGGCCGAGCAACTGGCTAGTCACAATACGCCAGTCACTGCTCTTGATGACCTGTGGTATCGTGTTGAAGCTGCATGGGCAGCTGTACCTGTACACGCCATCCAAGCTCTGTTTGACTCAATGCCCAGGCGTACCACGGATCTATGCACCCAAATTGCGTGAAAATGTAATCGCATGTCAGTTCTAGTATAATATATTTGTCCAATGAATAACCGTTTATCATCTGCATTTCTTCTTGGTGTAGCAATTTTAATGGCCAGTAGTGGACATTGCGTTCGTCATCCATCAAAAGCATAATATACGAATATTACTGCATCTTAAAATAAAATGTAAATTGTACTTGTATTTTAGTAAGTAAATAAAAATAATGTATCATTAAATCTTCTCCCACTATATACACTGAAACGCCAAAGAAAGTGGTATAGGCATGGGTATTCAAACACAGAGATATGTGTAGAGGCAGAATACGGCGATGCTTTCGGCAACGTCTATATAAGACAACAAGCGTGTGACGCAGTTGTTAGATCGGTTACTGTTGCTGCAATGGCAGGTTATCAAGATGTGAGTGAGTTTGAACGTGGTGTTATAATCGGCGAACGAGCGATAGGACACAGCATCTCCGAGGTGGCGACGAAGTGGGGACTTTCCCGACGGACCGTACAGTGAATATCAGGTGAATCCGTTAAAACATCAAATCGACATCGCTGCGGCTGGAAAAATATCCTGCAAGGATGGGAATAGTTCAGCGTGACAGAAGTGCAACCATTCCGATAATTGCTGCATATTTCAAGGTGGGCCATCAACAGATGTCAGCGTGCGAACCATTCAACGAAACGTCATCGATATGGGCTTTGGGAGCCGAAAGCCCACTCGTGATAACTGGAAACATGTTGCCTGGTCGGACGAGTATCATTTCAAATTTTATCGAGCAGATGGACGTGAACGGGTATGGAGAAAACCTCATCAAGCCATGGACCCTACGTGTCAGCAGGAGACTGTTCAAGCTAGTGGAGGCTCTGTAATGGTATGGGGCATCTGCCGTTGGAGTGATATGGGACCCCTGATACGTCTGGATACGACTCTGAAAGGTGACGCGTACGTTAAGCAGCCTGTCTGATCATCTGCATCCATTCATGTCCTTTTTTCATTCCAACGGACTTGGGAAATTCCAACACAAAGATGCGACACCCCCACGTCCATAATTGCTACAAAGTGGCTCTTCTGAGTTTAAACATTTTCACTGACCACCAAACTTCCCACACATGAGCATTATTGAGCATATCTGGGATGCCTTGCAACGTGCTGTTTAGAAAAGATCTCCACCCCCTCGTACTCTTACGGGTTTATGGACAGCCCTGCAGGATTCCTGGTGTCAGTTTCCTCCAGCAATACTTCAGACACACTTCTGCGTGCTCGCGGTGACCCTACACGATAATTGGCAGGTGCAGCAGTTTCTTTGGCCCTTCAGTGTATATAAACTTAAGTCCACTGCTCGCTTCTTTTTGTATGTCCACGCTAGTCTGAGGAAATACTGTAGAGATATTGATACGGTTTTGGTATTCCCGGATCAATAACTTGCCAGTATCGATACTGATAACAGGCAACAATCGTTAAGATTCTAGATTTCCAAGATATAAAAAAATTAAGTATGCACGGAACCCCCGGTTAAAGAGCCCTACTCTCATTTTATCAATTTTATTTTATATTTTCTTTGCCTTAATATCTCTGTTGCCAAAATCAATTTAGAAGGATTTTACGCAACGGAAACCAAAATTAGACTTATTAACACGACGAAAATAGGAGAACATTATTTATCTTTTTCAAGCTTTCATTTAAACAAAATCTAGGAAGTGAACAATATTTGCAATTCAGCATCAAGAATTACAAGAACTGAAAAAAAAAATTTGTATTACAAACTTTAGTGTGACGGATGAGCTTGATTTGAGATGAAACTGACTAAAGGCCTGGTGTTATAGCAGGGAAAGCCACTCGAAATTCTTTTGATTACATTTAGCTTTGGATGGTAGTGCGACTCCACAGCTGCCAAAGCTGAAAAGCCAGTCACGCACTAGTCGTTGCAAAAGGAATCAGGATCTTCACTGTGTTTTGGCTCAGCGTTGAAGTTCGTTGCTAATATGTACCCAAAACACCAACAAAGACACTTCTTTAAATTTTAAAATGAACATAAACAGTCTCGACCGCAAGAAAGCATTACTTTTTCGGGTTAACGGTTCCGATCAGTTACTGACTACCTTCAGACCTCATACCGTGTTGGTAGGCGACTGCGGCAAAAGGAGCAGGAGTTACGAATTCGACGAACGTCAACTGCAATGAGCAGTTGAACTGCTCATCGCTTCACTGCCACTGCCTACCAACATGTTATGAGATCTGAAGATGGTCAGTAATTCACCGAAACCGTTAACTACAAAAAAAAAGCTTTCTTGGAGTAGAGACTGTGTATGCTCACTTTAAAGTACTAAGAAAACCACTCTTCTCCAGGAGAAATGTTCTCAAAAAAGTGCTTCATAAAATTTATTGTTCAGTGAAGTATCGCAATTGAGCTCAGTAAGTTGTCCTCGCTTTTTTGTATTAAGATGGTCCACGAACGTGTTTCAATGAATTTTTAAACCAATTAAATTTATCAAAATCGACGCTAAAATATTTTTCGAAGTCAACTGTTGCTGTTTCAAGATGATGAAGAAGGCAGGCTTTTATCTCCATTGGAAATATAAGATTATCTGTGCCCTCTAACAGTGACACTAGAGTAGGGAACACATCTAGCGCGCCACTTGCCATTCAGTTTTGCCACGGCTCTAATTTCGTTATGAACGCCTTCACTTTTTCATATCAGGATAGCACACTGCCTGAAATGCAGTGAAACGCTAAGTATATTTAGTTTCTCAATAATATCAGTTAGGATGTACCCGTGGTCTAGGGGTAGCGTCTTTGATTCATAATCAAAATTCGATCCCCGCGACTGCCTAAATTTTGATAAATAATCAGCATTGGCGGCCGAAGACTTCCGGCATAAGAAGTCAGCCTCATTCTGCCAACGGCCTTGTCAAAGAGGGCGGAGGAGCGGATAGAGGTTCAGGGCACTCTCTTGTCCTAGGGGTGGGAAATTGCCCCTAAAGGCTTAAGAATCAGCAATGATCAACGACATGAGGATGCAGAAGGCAATGGAAACCACTGCATTAAAGACACGTAACGTGTATCCACAGGACATGTGACCTGTAACTGAAGAAGTGTCATGATGATCTCTCCATTGGCAAAAGATTCCGGAATAGTCCCCCATTCGGATCTCCGGGAGGGGACTGCCAAGGGGGAGGTTACCATGAGAAAAAAAAGATTGAATAATCAACGAAAGGATAACGTTCAACGAGTCGGGATAGGGAAACTAGAAAATCTGAAATGGGAAATGCAAAGGCTCAATCTAGATATAGTAGGGGTCAGTGAAGTGAAGTGGAAGGAAGACAAGGATTTATGGTCAGATGAGTATCGGGAAATATCAACAGCAGCAGAAAATGGTATAACAGGTGTAGGATTCGTTATGAATAGGAAGGTAGGGCAAAGGGTGTGTTACTGTGAACAGTTCAGTGACCGGGTTGGTCTAATCAGAATCGACAGCAGACCAACACCGACAACGATAGTTCAGATATACATGCCGACGTCGCAAGTTGAAGATGAACAGATAGAGAAAGTGTATGAGGATATTGAAAGGGTAATGCAGTATGTAAAGGGGGACGAAAATCTAATAGTCATGGGCGACTGGAATGCAGTTGTAGGGGAAGGAGTAGAAGAAAAGGTTGCAGGATAATATGGGCTTGGGACAAGGAACGAAACAGGAGAAAGACTAATTGAGTTCTGTAACAAGTTTCAGCTAGTAATAGCGAATACCCTGTTCAAGAATCACAAGAGGAGGAGGTATACTTGGAAAAGGCCGGGAGATACGGGAAGATTTCAATTAGATTACATCATGGTCAGACCGAGATTCCGCAATCAGATACTGGATTGTAAGGCGTACCCAGGAGCAGATATAGACTCAGATCACAATATAGTAGTGATGAAGAGTAGGCTGAAGTTCAAGACATTAGTCAGGATGAATCAATACGCAAAGAAGTGGGATACGGAAGTACTAAGGAATGACGAGATACGTTTGAAGTTCTCTAACGCTATAGATACAGCAATAAGGAATAGCGCAGTAGGCAGTACAGTTGAAGAGGAATGGACATCTCTAAAAAGGGCCATCACAGAAGTTGGGAAGGAAAACATAGGTGCAAAGAAGGTAGCTGCGAAGAAACCATGGGTAACAGAAGAAATACTTCAGTCGATTGATGAAAGGAGAAATTACAAACATGTTCCGGGAAAATCAGGAATACAGAAATACAAATCGCTGACGAATGAAATAAATAGGAAGTGCAGGGAAGCTAAGACGAAATGGCTGCAGGAAAAATGTGAGTACATCGAAAAAGATATGATTGTCGGAAGGACAGACTCAGCATACACGAAAGTCAAAACAACCTTTGGTGACATTAAAAGCAACGGTGGTAACATTAAGAGTGCAACGGGAATTCCACTGTCAAATGCAGAGGAGAGAGCAGATAGGTGGAAAGAATACATTGAAAGCCTCTATGAGAGTGAAGATTTGTCTGATGTGATAGAAGAAGAAACAGGAGTCGATTTAGAAGAGATAGGGGATCCAGTATTAGAATCGGAATTTAAAAGAGCTTTGCAGGACTTACGTTCAAACAAGGCAGAAGGGATAGATAACATTCCACCAGAATTTCTAAAATCATTGGTGGAAGTGGCAACAAAACGACTATTCACGTTGGTGTGTAGAATATATGAGTCTGGCGATATACCATTTGACTTTCGGAAAAGCATCATCCACACAATTCCGAAGACGGCAAGAGCTGACAAGTGCGAGAATTATCGCACAATCAGCTTAACAGCTCATGCATCGAAGCTGCTTACAAGAATAATATACAGAAGAATGGAAAAGAAAATTGAGAATGCCCTAGGTGACGATCAGTTTGGCTTTAGGAAAAGTAAAGGGACGAGAGAGGCAATTCTGACGTTACGGCTAATAATGGAAGCAAGACTAAAGAAAAAGCAAGACACTTTCGTAGGATTTGTCGACCTGGAAAAAGCGTTAGACAATGTAAAATAGCGCGAGATGTTCGAAATTCTTGTAAGCTGTAGGGAGAGACGGGTCATATACAATATGTACAACAACCAAGAGGGAATAATAAGAGTGGACGATCAGGAACGAAGTGCTCGTATTAAGAAGGGTGTAAGACAAGGCTGTAGCCTTTCGCCCCTACTCTTCAATCTGTACATCGAGGAAGCAATGATGGAAATAAAAGAAAGGTTCAGGAGTGGAATTAAAATACAAGGTGAAAGGATATCAATGACACGATTTGCTGATGACATTGCTATCCTGAGTGAAAGTGAAGAAGAATTAAATGATCTGCTGAACGGAATGAACAGTCTAGTCAGTACACAGTATTGTTTGCGAGTAAATCGGAGAAAGACGAAGGTAATGAGAAGTAGTAGAAATGAGAACAGCGAGAAACTTAACATCAGCATTGATGGTCACGAAGTCAATGAAGTTAAGGGATTCTGCTAGCTAGACAGTAAAATAACCAATGACAGACGGAGCAAGGAGGACATCAAAAGCAGACTCGCTATGGCAAAAAAGGCATTTCTGGCCAAGAGAAGTCTACTAATATCAAATACCGGCTTTAATTTGAGGAAGAAATTTCTGAGGATGTACGTTTGGAGTACAGCATTGTATGGTAGTTAAACATGGACTGTGGGAAAACCGGAACAGAAGAGAATCGAAGCATTTGAGATGTGGTGCTATAGACGAATGTTGAAAATTAGGTGGACTGATAAGGTAAGGAATGAGGAGGTTCTACGCAGAATCGGAGAGGAAAGGAATATGTGGAAAACACTGATAAGGAGAAGGGACAGGATGATAGGACATCTGCTAAGACATGAGGGAATGACTTCCATGGTACTAGAGGGAGCTGTAGAGGGCAAAAACTGTAGAGGAAGACAGAGATTGGAATACGTCAAGCAAATAATTGAGGACGTAGGTTGCAAGTGCTACTCTGAGATGAAGAGGTTAGCACAGGAAAGGAATTCGTGGCGGGCCGCATCAAACCAGTCAGTAGACCGATGACAAAAAAAAATATCAGTAAAGTAAGCAATTACTGCTGCTGTTGATGAAAGTCTGCCAGAGCGGAAAAGTATACCTCATTGCCCAGTTTAAACTTTCTTTCTAGTACTTCATCCCCTGAAAGCCATCGAGCATTACTACAAAAGAGCAGTTGAGTGTGTTGAGCATCAATCTCCTCGCGTAGCTCATTACAAAACCTTGACTGAATTGATAGATTTTACCTCAATAATGCTAACTGTCTCTGTGACCGTTTGCAGCACTTCTGGGATGGGCTAAGTTCCTAAACGGTTTTCCTCCTTATGTATTACGCAATGCGCCCATACTGCATCAGGAGCTACAGTCCACTATGAATTGCAGACACTGAGCGAGCTGCATCTGTGCGTACTCCTATGCACCTATTCCATAATGTCCAGTTTTGATTAAAAAAGTATTCATTACGTCAAAAAGCATTAGAACTAGCTGTTTTCTTCTCGAATGGCGATTACATATTAGACCTTCTGGTGACAAACAGACCCTAACTATTTGAAAAAGTTAACGCAGAACAGGGAATCAGCGATCATAAAGCGGTTACGGCATCGATGATTTCAGCCGTAAATAGGAATATTAAAAAGGGTAGGAAGATTTTTCTGTTTAGAAAAAGTGACAAAAAGCAGATTTCAGAGTACCTGTTGGCTCAACACAAAAGTTTTGTCTCAAGTACAGATAGTGTTGAGGATCAGTGGACAAAGTTCAAAACCGTCGTACATAATGCGTTAGATGAGTATGTGCCAAGCAAGATCGTAAGAGATGGAAAAGAGCCACCGTGGTACAACAACCAAGTTAGAAAACTGCTGCGGAAGCAAAGGAAACTTCACAGCAAACATAAACATAGCCAAAGCCTTGCAGACAAACAAAAATTACGCGAAGCGAAATGTAGTGTGAGGGGGGCTATGCGAGAGGCGTTCTGACTTGGCAGAAAATCCTAAGAAATTTTGGTCTTATGTCAAAGCGGTAGGTGGATCAAAACAAAATGTCCAGACACTCTGTGACCAAAATGGTACTGAAACAGAGGATGACAGACTAAAGGCCGAAATACTAAATGTCTTTTTCCAAAGTTGTTTCACAGAGGAAGATTGCACTGTAGTTCCTTCTCTAGATTGTCGCACAGATGACAAAATGGTAGATATCGAAATAGACGACAGAGGGATAGAGAAACAATTAAAATCGCTCAAAAGAGGAAAGGCCTCTGGACCTGATGGGATACCAGTTCAATTTTACACAGAGTACGCGAAGGAACTTGCCCCCCTTCTTGCAGCGGTGTACCGTAGGTCTCTAGAAGAGCGTAGCGTTCCAAAGGATTGGAAAAGGGCACAGGTCATCCCCGTTTTCAAGAAGGGACGTCGAGCAGATGTGCAGAACTATAGACCGATATCTCTAACGTCGATCATTTGTAGAATTTTGGAACACGTATTGTGTTCGAGTAAAATTACTTTTCTGGAGACTAGAAATCTACTCTGTAGGAATCAGCATGGGTTTCGAAAAAGACGGTCATGTGAAACCCAGCTCGCGCTATTCGTCCACGAGACTCAGAGGGCCATAGACACGGGTTCACAGGTAGATGCCGTGTTTCTTGACTTCCACAAGGCGTTCGATACAGTTCCCCACAGTCGTTTAATGAACAAAGTAAGAGCATATGGACTATCAGACCAATTGCGTGATTGGATTGAGAAGTTCCTAGATAACAGGACGCAGCATGTCATTCTCAATGGAGAGAAGTCTTCCGAAGTAAGAGTGATTTCAGGTGTGCCGCAGGGGAGTGTCATAGGACCGTTGCTATTCACAATATACATAAATGACCTTGTGGATGACATCGGAAGTTCACTGAGGCTTTTTGCGGATGATGCTGTGGTGTATCGAGAGAATTGACGCATGGTGCAGGGAATGGCAATTGAATCTCAATGTAGACAAGTGTAATGTGCTGCGAATACACAGAAAGATAGATCCTTTATCATTTAGCTACAAAATAGCAGGTCAGCAACTGGAAGCAGTTAATACCATAAATTATCTGGGAGTACGCATTAGGAGTGATTTAAAATGGAATGATCATATAATGTTGATCGTCGGTAAAGCAGATGCCAGACTGAGATTCATTGGAAGAATCCTAAGGAAATGCAATCCGAAAACAAAGGAAGTAGGTTACAGTACGCTTGTTCGCCCACTGCTTGAATACTGCTCAGCAGTGTGGGATCCGTACCAGATAGGGTTGATAGAAGATATAGAGAAGATCCAACGGAGAGCAGCGCGCTTCGTTACAGGATCATTTAGTAATCGCGAAAGCGTTACGGAGATGATAGATAAACTCCAGTGGAAGACTCTGCAGGAGAGACGCTCAGTAGCTCGGTACGGGCTTTTGTCAAAGTTTCGAGAACATACCTTCATCGAAGAGTCAAGCAGTATATTGCTCCCTTCTACGTATATCTCGCGAAGAGACCATGAGGATAAAATCAGAGAGATTAGAGCCCACACAGAGGCATACCGACAATCCTTCTTTCCACGAACAGTACGAGACTGGAATAGAAGGGAGATCCGATAGAGGTACTCAAGGTACCCTCCGCCACACACAGTCAGGTGGCTTGCGGAGTATGGATGTAGATGTAGATGTAGAATGTTAAATCATTTACGGAACGATCATAAGTAATCATATGAGCGTCTTTATGAATTCCAGTCGCTTCGGCTACAAGAAATACAAAACAGCTGTTGCGAAATTTATCGATTAACTACTCGAGTATATCATCAGGAATGTCTAAAATTACTCTACGTACTATGTCATTAGAGCTAGGAATACTTTTCAACTGGTGAGCAAATGAGACATCAAACAGTGTTGATACCATACAATCAGTGATGACAAAACCAGAATTTCCACAACGGTTTGTGGTTCCTTGCATTTAGCAATCCTATGCGAAATCTGTAAGATACTAAGAGGTCTTAGAAGTCACCTTCGTCGTTCTAGCATAGTTCTTTTGCGCACACAAGGAAACATTTATTCAGATTTCTGACAAAAAAATTCTTTTGGTTTTCCCAGAAAGTTCAGGGTGTTTGGCTTTAAGATGTCTCTTTAACTTGTTATACTTCATACTATCAGCAGCTAAAATGGTTAAATAAATTACGCACTGCGGACAGTCTTCATCACTGGGTGTGGTTTGCGTGAAGCCCAGCAATAAACGTCATCGTACCAACTGGTTTTCACGTTTGAAGTACCTCACTCGCCTCCGCCAGTTGATAGACCACTAGTGTCTTAATTTTTACCGCTAACGAGGAAGCGGTTAATATTGCAGTCAAGCCTTCCTTGCGAAGTCTGACTGTAAGGAGACGTCGAGATACACGAGCCTAAGCTTGCACTCCGTCCGATAGTTAAGGACACAGTTAAAGGGCTGCCAACAACGGGGGATTCCGCCGATAATCGATAGTGTCCTCTTGCTCTCCTCACTAGGCGATTAATCTCGGCCGGGAATGGAAATTCTTGCAGTACAAGAAGAAGAACCCGTCGCCATTACGGTACAGAGACCAGCAGACCACCAGATGAGATCCCTCTAATCCAATTGTAGGGAAGACGGTGAAAGACGGGACTCAATTATTTCTTTCATTTCATCCTCTTGGAACCAAGAATAAGCAAGCTACAGCATGATCTGGAAGTTGCTCAATAAAGTTTCGACATAAAGCGTTTTTCGCGCTGTTTCCGCCATGCCCTACAGCCTGCACTAAATCAACTTCGCACCCCTTGTTACTTCTGCCCAGAAAAGGTCGATCAAAGGTCCTCTAGTCCCAGCACCCCAACCTCGTAACTTGTCAGGCAGCTAGAAGACCCGAGGGCTCTTACGTGGTATTTGATGAACGTGACCAGAGTTGGTCAAACAATGTAATGCCAAAACTTTTACAATCGGAGGCGGTCATGATTTACTTTATTTCGGTCTGAGGCAAACAGAACCTTTTTTAAATTCGCAACCGGGTTTTCAGAAATTGCATTGGGAACACAAATACAAATTAGAAACACGAAATTTAAAACATTTCTTCTACTTTCAAAGCGAACCTTAAAATGAACGTAAAATTGGTCCAAAGCGTTGATCATCATACGGCACACAAAATGTGTGTTTGCACTAACTAAAAGGTTAGAAGTATGTATGTATACAGCTCACATAAGCTTAACAGAGCGTGCGTCATAAAATAACTAACCTAAAAACAAACATAAATTTTTTTGAGACGATTCATATTCATATTAGGACAGAGTACGCACCATAAAAGAAGTAAAAGCAAGGTTTAAACGTTAAAATAAATAGAATGATCGCAGTATGCATATGTAAGAGAGCATATCATAAAATCTCATATGGCCCATTTTTCCACCAGATGGATATCTTTGTTTCCTGGTCATTTGCATGGCGATGTCGGCACGACTCTGACACCCGCCAACTGACATGATGTTAACATAGCAGAAATCCTGCTTATGACCAAATGTGAGGGTATTGTATTGTATTGTATTGTATGTGAACCGGGGACCTAGAAACGACGGAAAGGCTCCACCCCCGCCGCAGGCGAAGTGGTCCACAACCCCACCACGACTACCGCAGCCCACTTCAACCCAGGGTTATTGTGCGGTTCGGCCCCCGGTGGACCCCCCAGAGAAGGTCTCACACCAGACGAGTGTAACCCCTATGTTTGCGCGGTAGAGAAATGGTGGTGTCCGCGTACGTGGAGAACTTGTTTGCGCGGCAACCGCCGACATATGTAACTGAGGCAGAATAAGGGGAACCAGCCCGCATTCGCCGAGGCTGATGGAAAACCGCCTAAAATCCATCCACAGACTGGCCGGTTCACCGCACCTCGACACAAATCCGCCGGGCGGATTCGTGCCGGGGACCAGGCGCTCCTTCCAAATCCGGAAAGCCGTGCGTTAGACCGCACGGCCAACCGGGCGTGCAAATTTGAGGGAAGTCAGATGTGTTTTCACGTGTTCTTAGTTCTTTGGAAGGATGACTCAATGAGGGCTACCTGACTAGCAAAGATACAGAGGGACCCGTTAATATCTACGGAAGGAGTTCTGTTATTGGATAAAATGGTATACATCTCAAATGATCTTTCTCTCTGAGCATGCATTTATAGGACTTCTTTTCAATTTCGTCCAGGAATATTGTGCCGCGTGCACGCGACATCATTGACATTCAGTTCTAGGTAGTATCGCCTTATTGTGTCTGCCCCGTTGCTGGGAAACTGGAGGACGTCGGCATGAGCAGCGGCGGGCACCGATGTAGGGAGGCGCCTGGAAATCAAAGTGGAAGGGAATTGCCTGCAGCAGTGTAGACAGTTGGAGATCTGGTTTTACTGAGGACGCAGTCTTACACAGCCGCGATGCTCACAGCTACGAACATCGTTACAGTTGGAACAACTGTAGCCCCCATAGCCACGAGAAAGGCAACCTTAAGATTAGTGCTTTTTTAAATTATTTTTCTACTAAATTAACGAAGTAATTATTATCTCGTTGGGTTCTATGCATGAGTAAATTATCAAGAGCCATGAACTGTCACGAATTAATTGTAAAATCACCCGAATCTCTCTGATTCAGTGCCATGAGTTTCAACTTAGTAATGAAGAAATTCTTTCGATTATTTGTGTATTTACAGGTTCAAATGGTTCAAATGGCTCTGAGCACTATGGGACTTAACATCTGAGGTCATCAGTCCCCTAGAACTTAGAACTACTTAAACTTAACTAACCTAAGGACATCACACACATCCATGCCCGAGGCAGGATTAGAACCTGCGACCGTAGTGGTCGCGCGGTTCCAGACTGAAGCGCCTAGAACCGCTCGGCCACACTGGCCGGCTGTAATTACAGCTTATTCCACTGAAATGAAGAGAATATAAACACGTGTTTCATGTGTGAGAAGCATATCTTCCTGTTTTCGTCCGTTCTTGTCATGATAGGTACTTTCCTTGACACACAAAAATTCTGTATTCAGTCCAATGGTTCGCACATTCGTACACTTCACTCGACTTTCTAATACACGAATATTTTCTTAAACGTAATTACTTTTGTTCGAAAGCGAATGCTTTGAAGATTCTTGCTGTTTGTTGCTCGTGGCAGCGACAATAGCAGAATTCGTTTCTTCTGTGATGGGAAGTAGTTTCCTTGCTTTTGACGTTTTATTATCATGTCTGCGCTATTTTCCCCTTCAGTACAGTCTTAGTGGCTTATTTGGTACGTCAAATAATGGACGTATTGCGTTCCATAAAAGTTTTCCACATTCACCGATTTGACTGGAAGTGAAGCGAACAAAACTTCATTATGCTCGGTAGATGTATGGCGTCTGTATGCAAAAGGTTAGGTCTCCTGTTGTTTGCTAGCCATCTTTTCTTATTAAATGAAAACGAGAAGTTGCAAACGAATCTTAGAAACGCTGTCCCGTAATGTACTGTTTCATATCTCCATAATATCTTTAGGTAACGGAAGAAAGACAAAAGTGGTGCTACTGAGCCGTGCTGGGGCTTGTGTTGGCGTTGTTTGTAGGTTTCGCCCTCTGTTGGAAGCCAGACGGTATCGTTTAGTTGGCATGGTTGTGGTTGTTTGTCTTCTTCTCGTGTTGACCGACGCCTCTCGGTTTTTCAAGCGTTGCCTGTCCGCTAGTGGCAGCAGCGGTTGTTATCGATATGTACTAACTGTTGCCCTATCTTTGGGGCGACGTCGTTGTTTTTCCGGGTCGTGTGAGCGGGCCAGTTTGGTTGGGGACTCTGGAGGAGCCAGGTCCGCGCAGTGCCAGAACACGCCGGGACCGATCGCAGCACGCATGGACTGCCGGATGGAAGGGATGTGGTCACGTGGGTGCACGACCTCGTCGTAAACCGGATCCAGTAAGCTTTAAGATGAGTGCATTTCAATTCAAGTAGAGAAACCACCAACACTGTGATGTGGTTCCGGCTTTGGCGTATTGTTCCATCGTTGAATTTGGTTCATCGGACGTCAGGTATCTTCAACAAGATTATCATTAGTCGTCATTCGTTACACTGCCACCAGTCTGAGTTACCATATTGTGAAGTGAATGCAACTCTTGGCTGTCTATCTCATCAAATGGTTCAAATGGCTCTAAGCACTACAGGACTGAACATCTGAGGTTGTCAGTCCCCTAGACTGAGAACTGTGTAAACCTAACTAATCTAAGGACATCACACATATCCATGCCCTAGGCAGGACTCGAACCTGCGACCGTAGCGGTCGCGTGGTTCCGGACTGAAGCGCCTAGAACCACTCGGCCACACCGGCCGGCGCCTATCTCATCGCTTGCGAAAGTGTTTGTTGCTGGACCATCTCAGAGATCGATTCCTGGAGTACCATCTGTGGCCCCTAGGTTCTTGTAAGACATGTGTGCTCTAAAAGGAGGTCTGATGGCCCGTGTAACACCTTCTGGGGTACAATCGTCCTCAGTACCCCTTACGGAACTTATGTACTTGTCCTTGTGTTTTATTATTGTATTATTTATTACAATACCTTGTAATGCCTACATTAAAGGTTATATATGTCTAATTAATAGTTCTGGTCGCCTTCTGGAATAAATCTAGCAGTGTAGTGTTCAGTGCATGTTAAGGGTCGCGTTGCAAAGTTTACCATCATCTTATTTCACCTCTTTGGTGATCAGTTGCTTGTTTTTTAATTAATCTTTACTGTTGTATTTGCTGTTTTACAGCAGGTTTCTAATTTTTTTTTATATTATTGACATTCCTGGCGTGTAATGCCTTCAGCCGTGAACGCGGTCATTTGCCTTAAAATTCTAATTTGATTTTATTTTAGCAGTAAGCCTTAAAACCTTATATACTGCCATTCATGGCATCTGATGCCTTCTGCTGTGTTAGTGGCGGCTTGCCCTTAATATGTCAATACCTGTAATTTGTAAGTTGCAGCGAGTTTTAAACACTTCTTAATTTATTGGCATTCCTGGCGTGTAAGACCATCTGCCCAGATCACAGTGGATTGCTTTTAAAACATTATCCGCCGTATCTGTATTTAATGGTGATTTGCTGAATTCTAACTCACTGAAAACACTGTTATTTACACAGTTGTTTATTCCTTCATTAATAACGTGTGGTATTTTTATTTATTGTTGTGTCTGGAATTACTGGTTTAAAATAAATTGTGTCTAACTGTAAAAGGCAGCCAATGGTAAATGATTACGGCCCCGTCCACAATCTTAACCCAATCCTGCCTTCCCTTGACTACCAGGTTTCAGCCATGTTCTAATTATTGCTGATTTATATGGCTCTGTATACGGTGCCTGTTGTAAAAACTATGTTACAAATAAATATAAACGAGACTCTTAGCACTCATCTTCTGTCCGCCTGGAGTGTTGTTGTCGCAGTGTATAATAAAACGTGTAGATGTGTCGTGACTGTATGTAATAGACTGTGATCTTGGACGTGTGAGCGCTCTGTTCGGCCGAATATAGGTAGAAGGCGGCAGCCTAGTCTGTGCAGTGACATTGGCGCAATGTCCACGGCTGGTAGCTGACAGGTCAGCGCGATGGAATGTCATACCTAACGGCCCGGGTTCGATTCCCGGCTCGCTCGGAGATTTTCTCCGCTCAGGGACTGGGTGTTGTGTTGTCCTTATCATCATCATTTCATCCCCCTCGACACGCAAGTTGCTGAAGTGGTGTCAACTCGAAAGACTTTCACCAGACGAGCGGTCTACCCGACGGGAGGCCCTATCCACACGGCATTTCCATTTTATTGGCGCCATCACAGCAGTTAGAGTTTAACTGTCTCCTACTCGACAGTTGGAGGAAGCGAGCCTCCTCGGGGAACCGTTGCATGCCTATGTTGAGTATTTTATGCTGAGATCTTTACTGTTATGGGTAGCAATTTTGATCCTGACTGGAGTGTGGCCCACTACACCGTGGTTCCTTTCTAATCTAGCTGCTGCATTTTGTTGACATTCTTCTGATATTCTGTTGCGAGAGAACGGTGTCGGCTGTATTTAGGCGGTTTTGGACACGTATTCGCGATCTGTGGCTAATATGGGATGTAATTTTTATTTTGATTCCTACTTAACATGTTATGGGTATCGTAGCTAGGTTGAGTGTGTATGCGATTTCTGTGAGCTTCTTGTCTGCCGTATTACCTATTCAGTTCTTTCCAGCTTTGTTTTATTTCTTGGTTTTTGTATTTTGTCAGAGCGTATGTCTGTGTATTAATGAACAAATTAACAGTTATTTACTACTTTGTTTATTGAGTTGAAGAGTGAACCCGAAAGGAGCCTCAAATTTTGATTTAGTTGGTCTTGCGGTCTTGTAGCTTTCATCAGATAATTTTTCGTAATCTACATTCCTCGTTCATAGGTGGAAGAAGGATCTGTGTTTGTAAGGCAGCTGGCCAGATGATTCTAGTATAAATCTGCGTTACATGTTATTAGCTGTTTGCCGAAATAGCCATATAAGTACTAATTATATTGTGATTTGTTTGTTTACTGTCTCTGGCTGCCAGGCTTAGCTAATTGTTTCTGTATATTTATCTGTTACTGACGTTGTTTGCTTGCCTTTAATCCCAAGAGATTATGTGTTTGCCTTACATTGGCGTTCTATATTTCAACTGTACAGTATACCGGCGAATGGGCCTTTATATTTACCATTCGTTTCTGTTATGATTTGCTACAGCTGATTCCTTCTAAGTCCTGCTGAAATATATCCAAGCAACACTGTCTAGAGCCGCCTTTTAGTTTGGTTCGGTCGTTAGTGGCACCCTGTACGTCCTAGGCAATTTGCTTTTAAGTTCTCGCGACCTTTATGCCTTGTACCTGGTGTTTTTGATCGTCCATAACACCGTAAGGCTTACTGTGCTTATAAGCCTGTTATCTGACTGCCCATGGATGTGTGTTTAGACATAAGTTTAAGGTGTCTTAAAATAATTACTAATGGGCATCTTGTATTCTTAAACAGATTTCATGTAAATCCTAAAGCAGCTTCGTCATAATACAACATGTTTACATAGCCGCTGGCTGTTGATTCTGTTATTCCGTTTCTGCCTTAAGGTCTTTTAGGTTGTGAAAATTTTTTCACTTAAGATTAGCGTTGCCGTGAGCTGCGTGAGGCATCTTGTTCCTTAATGAAATTTGTATGTAGAATCGAATTATTTTAAAGGGTCAACGTTGGGCATCAACCCTTAACCAGCGTTGCGGAGTTTCTGGGGCTCCAGGAAAGTATGAAGTTGTCGTAATTTTCGTATTTATTGGTCAGAGCACGTGCGCTTTTCATTACCTTTCTATGGTGAGAAGACACGTCCTGTGTTCAGGCGGCTGCAGTCTGTTTAGACAAGCATTGTAGCATTGTACACAACGAACGTAAGAGTCCCTGGGGCTCTGCGATGCAGTTAGTGTAAAATTTTCAGTTTAATACAAAAATAAATAATGATATAAACTGAGGAATGTGTACTAAGATGAATTGAGGAAAGTGATAGTGACTGTTCAGATCAAGATGGCGATCCCAACAGTAGCATTAATATCGAAAATACTATCCCAAGTTGTCACGAAACAGCACTTGAACTTTTTGGGGATGAATCTAAAGTGAAGACGAAAGTTGTGTGTACAATGCAGTGTAAATCTACAAGCCTCCAAAATACTGCCTTGTTGGTATGGATCATTGTTAGTACTTTACAGTTTTCCATCAGAAATTAGTATATGCTCTTTTCTTACAGTTCAAACATTACCAAAGTTGTCTTCAATTAAAAAAAGTTTTCATTTATGTAAGGTGGCGTGGTCTCCTGATCTTCATTTCTTACATATTTCGTCCTCACAATCGTATTCTGCACATCAAGACACTTCATTCAAACCCAAACTCAATAAGGTAGAGTCAGCTTTGTATGAATTCAAATAAGCGATATGTAAATCTAATAAAGTAAATCGCAAGTGCACACTGAGGTTGAACAGTCGAAGCTGGCGTACACAACATGACGGCCACAGGAATTTTCATTCTAAAGAGGAAACCTGCCCACTGGGAAGACCGTCCCTTCAGAGGACTGGGTCAACAACATACCTACTTCGGCTGAAGCGACGGCCAGAGAGCTTTTGCCAGAGCGAAGGGATAATGACCCCCGTGTTCGACTCAAAAGCAAATTCCGCTCCATTGTGTGGGTACACCCAGAAGAGGCATTTTATCACGGACCAACTGCATAGTTACGGATTTCTCACAGGAGGATAGTATATGCCTAATGGAGATGCTACTTATTTCCGCATTGGTCGATTCAAACGAAACGTCATTCTGTCGTTTAAATGAGCAATGCTGATTGGCGGAATATTTCTGACGCAAACAGCCAGAGGAGTGACAGAAGACAGTGAATGATATATCCTTGGAACTTTTCCAGAAAAAGGGGCCATTCCGTTGTCGCTCTTGGAGCGGGAACAAGTAACGAGAGTGAGTGTGCTCATACATGTACGCAAAGAGCGAGGAACAAAGTCTCTTCTCAGTACTTCACTGGGAGAGCACCTCTGTCGTTAGCGATTGAAGTGACACTCTATATTGAGACGGCAACGGCCTTGCCGCAGTGGATCCACCGGTTCCCATGAGATCACCGTTGGGCGTGGCCGGCACTGGATGGGTGACCATCCAGCCGCCATGCGCTGTTGCCATTTTTCAGGGTGAACTCAGCCTCGTGATGCTAATTGAGGAGCTACTCGACCGAATAGTAGCGGCTTCGGTCAAGAATACCATCATAACGACCGGGAGCGCAGTGTGCTGACCCCACACCCCTCCTATCTGCATCCTCCTCGGAGGATTACACGGCGGTCGGATGGTCCCGGTAGGCAACCAGTGGCCTGAAGATGGAGTGCTGAGTGCTATATTGAGATGCTCGCGATTAAGCGTTGTTCACTGCATTGGCCGCCACACTTATTGTGCGGTGTGAACATGGACAGATAAGATCATCTGTCTGACTTCTGTAGAAGAGTGGGGTGGAAATTGTTTCTTGCAGGAGCCAAAGGGTACTTGTTGGATCAATCCATTGCACAACTTGACAAAATAAAACCCACACACTCACATTTGTCAATTTTTCCTTGGAAAATTGATATAACAAAAACACTGTGTTTATTTTTGTAGTGTTATAAGTTTCAGACTTTATAAGTTTGTTTCTAAATGGGTCGTAAATGAAAATGTGTTTCATTATGCGTCTTTGATTTCGTATACGTCCCAAAACAACAACAACAACAACAACAACAATCATAACCAGACCCAATACACTTGCTTTATTTTGGAGCCCCCAGGACTCTGCGACGCATTTAGTGCTGAAATTTCCGTACAATATTGTTAAGGATTAAGATATTTGTTCAGTTGCTAAGTGTAGTTATTTGTTAGTTTAATACTGAAGTTCTTAACCTATCATTGTCTGTTAAAGAATAACGTCGTATGGCAATTAATAATTTTTGCTACAACTGCGTAGTAATTTAAATTATTTTGATAAGAAAAGGAAGAAGATTACATTTTGGGTCCGCCAACGTGTGAAGATTTTTTTCTTTCTTTTTAATGTTATCACCTAGCACCCAAGCATTTCAAGAACTGTACTTATTGATGTGGTGGGCCTTCGGTTGAACTGCTTTATTTACGAGTCATAAGTGCTCTCGCTATTAAGTTGTGTAGTTTACCAATTATAAAGTTTCCGGTTATTTTTTGATAATAAATTACTGTAGATCCACCACCTTGCTTCTCCCCTCTCCCCTAACAGCTTTCTATCGCATCAACTACATCGTCTAAGAATTGGGGGACTTTATTTTAACAAAATTTTCATGTCACAGAATTTATTGTCACTGTCGCATCGTCAGGGATTTTGTCGACGCCTGCCGTATGGTCAGCGCTCGGTGAGTGTTAACGAATGTTCACTTCTGGCATCTTCCTGGTGCTCGCTGAATGGCACTCTGCCAGATAAGGAGACGGATCGGAAGGGCGAGGAGGACTGGGGGGGCTCTAATGAATATGTAAGGCTTATGTTTAATGTATGGCCGCCTGCAGCGCCAAGGTATTTCGGTAGCGGATGTTTTATTGCGTTAAGGTCCAGGTGCATTATGAGTCGCCTGGCACGGCAAATGGACGGCCTTCTCGTCGGGAATGAGACGTCGTGGAAAGCACAGCCACGTGTTCCGCCCTCCTGCCCCACGGGGCTACAAGGACGCCGTCTGCCATTTCCACTGCAGTACTTGCCCCGCGTCTCTCTGACGGCTGCAGAAGTGTCCACAACGCGAGGCCGTTCTACCACGGTCACGTAATTTTGGTGTTAGCAGACGGGAAAATTTTAGATATGTCCGACAGTCTAGCATTCTGTCCAATGTCTATGAGATATTTAAAAAGATTGCTGAGTGTCCTACATTCTGAAAGAAAAAAAATTTGTTAGCGTTGTCACTGGTATTACTGATTACGCAGGAAAATGCAGGAAATAATTGGGAACTACACCTAACTGTGATGGCTGTATACACGGCTAGTGGTCAACGAGTTTACAGACACGTTTGTGCTACTACCGGTGGTGGTATAGCTCCCACTGCATAAAAGCATGGCCCGGTTGGGAACACTCAGTTCTGGAATCCCCGTCAAAGTTTACATTTGCCGATTGTTTCTTTCAGCACAGGGGCAACTCTCCCCATAAATATATGTCCTGAAATTCCGAGGAGGAAATGCAAACTCGTTGATTTTTGTCACATGTGTTGAAAGGGTAGACAGCAGAATGCGCATCTAATCCCTCCTGCAAAATCATTAGTTTGTGTAGCACATAAAAGTGAGCGCACGGAATATTGTCATTTTTCTGTTCGACTTCAGGATTAAATTTCAAACTGTAACGTTAACTAGATGAGATATTTGAGACACTACAATTGTGATGGTTGTCATTCTGAACTGCTAGCAAAATTAGATTAACCTTTCCTTACTCCGGAGTATATTCCAAACGATGAATGTGTTTTTTCACTAATTTTGGTTCAGTGAATATGCGACAGTATGTTACTAAAATACTATTTTAGAAATATATCTAGCTCAGGTATTTATGACTACATGTAAAAGTACGCAAAGATAATGAATAAAGTCAGTTCGAATGGCTCTGAGCACTATGGGACAACATCTGAGGTCATCAGTCCCCTATAACTTAGAACTACTTAAACCGAACTAACCTAAGATCATCACACACATCCATGCCCGAGGTAGGCTTCGAATCTGCGACCGTAGCGGTCGCACGGTTCCAGACTGAAGAGCCTAGAACTGCTCCGCCACACCGGCCGGCAATTAAGTCAGTTCGTCAGAGGAATGTAACTTATTGATAACAGCATGTTTAACACGTAACTTGGGGTACACATCAGCCACTTGAGGACTCTTCTGGAAAACGGGTGATTGTAGGACAATGAAAATTGACCTCTCTAAGGACATGCAGAAGAGAAATAACGAATAGACCACTGAAAGGAACACACTTTAATTTTCACATGAGAGAGTAACATTTGTTAACTGGGTACCTTGTGTATGTTGTAGGTTACAAACTTTGCTCAGTGTGATGACCGTCTGCAGCCACGATAATATGGAACCGCACTAGGGACAACCTTTTACAAGTGTTCGCAGCATTTTCGAACGGTGACCATAGAGTGTTCCGCTGTCGTCACATAACTCGTGCACAGCTTGCAGATCGCACATTCCGTCCAGTATTCTCAGCCACAGCAAAATTAACCTCTTCAGAAAATTGTGATTTAATTGGCAGTCAGTATTTCCCAGGAGGAATTCCCAAATCGCCAGTTAATTCGAACTTCCGTATCATGTTCTTCAACTCCGGTGCGGAAAGAGAACCTCTCCATATTTCTTTAATGCGCTATTATTCGCAAAGAGCAATAGCACAATTGCCGTTGTTCTTTTAAAACAATTTTATATGTAAGGCCCTGCTTACCTTGTCCAGACCAGTGCTGAATGTCTGCAACAGAAACGCACATTGATGCTTGTGTTTTAATACTACGTCGCAGTACCAGTACCGGCGGCTAACTGCTAGTCATGACTCTAACACTGCTAACGGCACAAATCCTGCACCAACCATATGTGGGTTGCCATACGGTAAATAGTTTTCCATCTACACAAGCTTAAGCAGCGATAGTTTAATTATAAACATGTTGTACATTCACATTATAATAATAAAATAATGCAATGTCAAATTATAGGTTTGGAGGTTTGATCTGCTGCAGTTCGCTTCAGACATGGCAACCGAGGTTGTAATCGCCGCAGTGGCGTTAGTGGAGGATATAAAAGTTACTTCATTTCGCACGATACTCTAGAGGAAGCCGGTGGCTGATGGGAGGGACCTGGTTGTATTTTAGACTGGGACAGGGCCAGAACGAGTGCTCGAACTCTACCAGGGAAAATCATATAATATTGGTTGGCTCACCACCAAAAATTACGCACAACAGCAGTTCGTTGATTTCTAGAAACAAGGATAGCCGTCTACGAAACTTCTGATTTTCATACAATGAAGGCTTTCACGACCGGATGTTTCAGTTGCCGAGAATTCTTCCGGGTTGTACGGCCGTGATCCATGAAATTCTTATATCCCTTACGTTTTGTCCAAAGCTACTTTAAACATCTTCGGAGGTGCTCCTGGTTGTGCTGGGTCTTGCTACTGGCGAGTCGGACGTCGAACAAATGCCTAAATACCGTGGAAAGTGGGCGTGGTTTGGATTTCAAGTGATAGCAGAGATAAAACTTGCCAAGGATAAATTATACCTATCGATCATAGTACGTCAAAGATTTTCAGTTTTTCCAAACTTGGGTGAATCATTTTATAGAGGGAAGGATTAGAGACGAACTATTTCTGGAAAATAAAATAGTGACAAGTGGTAGCAAAACGAAGAAATAGGGTAAGCGGTGTTTAGAAGACTTTCCTCACCTTCTGGCGGCAGTCCTTTCGAGAAAATAGGAGTAACATCTAGCTGGAGGTATTTAGCTGAGTGGGTGTGTTGCATGACGTCAGTAAAGCAATTCTTTTGGAGGGAACAAGGTGTTTGCCGTTATGTAACAAAATTCACTGTTCTTTGTTACTAAGATCTTGAGAGCTTTTTCCATAAATTCGAGTACATAGATTGGAATACCAAAGTGACTAGACAGGAAGAGTAACGTAACGTTTATTGTAATAGTTGGATCAAAGATTTTCTGAGTGAAAACAGAAAACCCCCCATATCACTAATATAAGAGAAAGTAATTAGTCGTATTTCGTGACTCAAAATAAGCTTGGTGGCCCTTATTAAAACAAGTTTTTTCACATTTGAGAAAAAGTGGTTGACACTGTCAGTCAATAAAACGTTTTCTGTTCTGTTCTACCTACGTTAGGTAGCAGGATCACAAGCGCCAGGAATCTTGAGCACCATGAAAAGTAGCACTCAGCTCTTCCCACTTGGAGAAAACGTACGTTCTTCCGCCAAAAATCTGATACGGTGAACCGCTATGGTGTTACAACGAAGACTTCTATGCTATACCGGAGACAGAAGAAAAACAATGATTACGACACGAAGCAAACACGTAAGTTTAGCAAACAAGTAACTTTAGTGTACTTGTGTCGCTCTTTGGCCAACGTTCAGTGTGTGCTCTTTGAAAGTACCGGAATCCTTTGGACGGCTATTTCTTTATATTTGTCTAAAAGGAACGGATTTGGTTTGTTAAACGGACTTTGTGGGTCGTTACTCGAGTGAATATCAACAGTCAGACTCTGGCATAGTTCATACGTTGTAGTGAGCGCTGAAAGGCTAGTTTTCCATAACAGGTTTCAATGGGAGCGAGCTCGCGGTTTCTTACCAGACTCTTAAAGTACAGCCGGCCGGAGTGGCCGTGATGTTCTAGGTGCTACAGTCTGGAACCGAGCGACCGCTACGGTCGCAGGTTCGAATCCTGCCTCGGGAATGGATGTGTGTGATCTCCTTAGGTTATTTAGGTTTAATTAGTTCTAAGTTCTAAGCGATTGATGACCTCAGAAGTTAAGTCGCGTAGTGCTCACAGCCATTTGAACTCTTAAAGTAAACGAAGTGGAAAATGAACTATAAAGATAATGATGTTCGTTGGGAATTATTTGTGAATCTATAAGATAATATACTTAATGATTTACGAACCGGCCACAATGGACTCAACCGTGCAGTTTTATAGTGGACTTGTTTCATGTATAAACTTTTCAGTTATTAGTCTTGTGATTGGTTTGATGCAGCTCGCCACGAATTCCTCTCCTGTGCTAACCTATTTATTTCATAGTACCACTTGCACCATACGTCCTCAATTATTTGTCGCATGTATTCCAATCTGCCTTCGTCTATACCTTTTACACCCTGCAGCTCTATCTAGTACCATGGATGTTATTCCCTTCTGTCTCAATACAAGTCCTATCATCCTGTCCCTTCTTCTTGTCGGTGTCTTCCATGTGTTCCTCTCTTCACCGGTTCTGCGGAGAACCTCCACATACTTTATCTTACCAGTCCACCTAATTTTCAACATTCCTTTATAGGACCACAGTTCAAGGGCTACGACACTTTTTTATTTTGGTTTCTCAACTGTCCACGATTCCCACTATGAAATGGTGTGCTCCATACGTACATTCTCAGAAATTTCTTTCTCAAATTCCGGCCTCTGTTTCATACCAGTAGACTTGTCTTGACCAGGAATGCCCTCTTTGTCTGCTCTAGTCTGCTTGCTATGTCTGCCTTCTTTCGTCCTTTATGGGTGATTTTGCTGCCTAGGTATCAGAATTCCTTAATTTAGTCTAATCCGTGACCACTAGCTTGATATTACGTTTCTCGCCATTCACATTTTTCCTACGTCTCTTTACCTTTGTCTTTTCCCGGTCTACTCTCAATCCATACTCTGTACTCATGAGACTGTTCATTCCATCTAACAGCTCCTATACTTCTGCTTCAAATTCGTTCAGTATAGCAATGTCATGAGCGAATGTTATTATTGGTATCCTTTCATCCTGAATTTGAATCCCACTCTTGAATCTTTCTTTTATTTCAGTCCTCGCTTCTTCGATGTATAGATTGAACAATAGGGGCAGTCTTTCGTCTGCGTTCGTATCTTAAACTCTTTTTTTAATTCGAGCGCTTCGTTCTTGGTCTTCCAGTTTTATTGTCCCCTCTCGGTTCTTTTACATGTTGTATAGTACCTTCTTTCGCTAAATTTAATCCTGTTCCAAGAATTTCAAACATCTTGCACCATGTACCAGTGTTTAATTCTTTTTCTTGGTTTTAGTCTCCTATGAGTGTGTCTTGATTATAGTTCATCCTTGTTTCCACTATAAAGCGCAACGCAAGAATTGCTTCAAAGCCAAACTTATCGCCGTCTAAGAGATACTCTATTTTCTTTTCGTTTCTATTGCATACTCTTCTTTCCAGTAGGTTACAAGAGTGGGCTGTTTAGCTGAGTGTGAGAAAGTTTCCACATACATCTGCCATGCTTTCTTCGGAATTGTGTGGATGGTAGTTTTTCGAAAGTCTGACGGTATGCCGCAAGTCTCATAGATTTGGCACACCAGTTTGAATAGTCATTCGGTTGTTACTTCCCTCAAAGATTTTTCAAATTCAGATGAAATATTATCTATCTCTTTTGCCTTATTTAACCCCCTGTCTTCCAAGGATTTTTCAAATTCTGATACTCTATCCCCTATATAATCCATATCGACCCAAAATTCTTTTTATATCACGCCATCAGACAAGTAGTCCCCCTCATAGAGACCTTCAGTGAATTCTTTTTTGCTATTTGCTCTTTCCTTTGCGTTTAACTGTGTGATTATCATTGTACTCTTAATGTTACCACCTTTTGATTGTGTTTCGCCGAAGGTTTTTTCGTCTTTTCTGTGTGCTGAGTTAGTCCTCCCGATGATCATTCCTTTTTCGATTTCTTATCATCTTTCCAGCCCCTACTTCGACTTGGATGCCCCTGCAGTCTGATATTTATTTCCTTTATAATGGATTTATATTTCTGTGTTACTCTCTTTCCTGACCGTTTTTTTTACTTCCCCCTTCCGTTGATCAATTGAAGTATCTCATCTATTACCCAACCAAGGTTTCTTCGCAGATACCTTCCTTATACGTATGTCTGTCCGTCCAACATCTGTGATTGCCCTTTTTAGCGGTTCCCACTCTCATCAGTTGAACCGCCCACTCTGTTATTCCTTGTCGCAGTATCCACATCCTTAGCAAACTTCAAACGCGTGTCATCATTCCTCAGTACTTCAGTATCCCACTTCCTTCTACACTGGTTCTTTCGAACGATTCCCTCAACATCAGTCTACTCTTCATTATTACTAATTTGTGATCTGAGTCTATATTTGCTCCTGAGTACACCCTACAAATCCAATATCTGATTTCGGAATCTTTGCCTGACCATGGTCTAATCCAGCTGGCATTTTCCTGTATCTCCCGGCCTTTTAGAAGTAGACCGCCTCCTCTTTTGATTCTTAAACGTAGTATTCGCGATTACCATCTGAAATTTATTGCTTAACTCAATTAGTCTTTGTTTTCTGTCATTCCTATTGTCACGCCCATATTATCGCACAACACTTCCTTCTATTCCTTCCTCTACAACCGCGTTTCAGTCCCTCGCGACTATTAGATTTTCATCTGCATGCAGTTACTGCATTATCCGTCCAGTATCGTCATTTACTTTCTCTACCTCTTCATCTTCTGCTTGAGACGTCAGCATGAATACCTGAACTACCGCTGTCGAATCTGATGAGAACAACCATATCACTGAACTGTTAACAGGAACTCACTCTCTGTCCTATCTTCTTAATCCTACTCCAGTTATATCATTTTATGCGGCTATTGACACTACCCGACATTCGTCTGACCAAAAATATATAACCTCCTCACTATATTTCATTTCTATCAAAACCTTCCAGCTACCTCGCGTCTTGACAAATGTAATCTCCACACTACATTATATATGATACATGTAACCTCCTCATTATATTTTTTTTCTATCAAAAATTTCCACTTACCTCTCGTCTTGACAACATTGTTGGAGATTTCTCGAAATTATCAAACATCAAGCAGGCAGCGGCTAAGCTAGATTCCTATCGCTAAATAAAATTTCCAACTGTTGCATTCCACATGTGGTAATGCGTCATGATAAACAGTGGGGTGGGGAGGCTAACCATTCCTATGGAATAATAAGACGACGATTTTAGAATGAATTACATATTAAAAAAGACAGAGTAAAACTTCGTACTATTAAATTCTTCATTTGTATGGCCATAGTGTCCGTAGTTGCTTTATAATTCTTGAGCGCAGTTTTGTTCTGTCGTTGCAACTACAAAAATGAGTGATGTTTTTCATCAGACGCGTTTCGCTTTATTCAAGTAAAGCATCATCAGTGGTGGTAATTTTCCGTTGATTTCTCGCTTACATCGGGAAATGCCGTCTGCTAGCGCATCGTTGCTTTTCTGCGATAGACACTGATAATTTCGGTCTAATTTTTAGTTGTTCTGTAGAACTATGTTTTTCACAACACACTTGCATGTACACCATTTTGGACTTTTATGCAAGAAACGGAGTACATTGGTGTGCATGAAAGTGTATTGTGAAAAGGATAATAAATGCATAGTGCTGCAGAACAACTAAAATTAGCCCCGCGGGGTAGCATCGCGGTCTGTGGCGTCTTGTCACAGTCCGCGCGGCTTCCGTCGGAGGTTCGAGTCCTCCCTCGGGCATGTATGCGTGTGTCGTCCTAAGCGTAAGTTAGTTTAAGTTAGATTAAGTAGTGTGTAAGCTTAGGGACCGATGACTACAGCAGTTTGCTCCCATAAGACCTTCCCAAAATTATCAGTGTCTAACGCAGAGAAACAACGATGTGGTAGCAGACGGCATTGTGCGATGTAAGCGTGCAATCAGCCGAAAATCATCACCACCACAGATGATGCTTTACCTCAAAAAGTGTCTGGTGAAAAGAAAAAACAACACTCATTTTTGTAGTTGAACAAAAGTACTCCGAACAATACTATACCGTACCTAAACAAGTGAACAATGTTTTAGAAACGGTACACTATTAAAAGAGAATTTCTATAAAAATCAGACAACTTACTCAATATATTAAGGCATGACTCAGGGAAGGCCGGTGGTCTTTCTCTCAGCTCTAAAAATGAATAAAGTTAACCAGCTGACAATAACCATTGTGACAAACAAGTTGAGCAGTGCGGTAGTCTTACCTCAAGCTTCTTCTCTTCAAACAATGATAACATCATTCAAAATTTATATTCTCTACGATTTTTATATACACACCTTATTAATTCTTGCTGCTCTGAGAATAAACCTTTATTCGTCTCAATCATACGATCACAAGTCCACACATCACTACTGAATACGTCCATCACCTAACACACTTCAATTAAGAATTTATCAGACTGCGCAGAAGCAAAAACTGTGCCACGACAAGACAAAAGATTTTTTAACAGTTACGTAACTTGCTCTCTCTGTGACGTGCACATCTATAACACACAAGAACCAAAATAACATGACCGCCTTACTATCAGAACGGCGGTTATAAGAGTCGAGGGGCATGAAATGGAGGCAGTGGATGAGAGGGACGTGAAGCAGGTTGGTTGGCTATGCCCAATGTTATTAAACCTGTACACTGAACAAGCAGTAAAGGAAATCAAAGAAGAATTAGGAGAAGGAATTAAGGATCAGGAAGGAGAAATAAAAGCTTTGTGGTTTGCCGAGGACATTTGAATTCTATCAGAGACAGCAAATGACTTGGAAGTGGGACTGAACATAATGGACAATGTCTTGAAAAGCGGATGTCAGATGAACATGCTCAAAAGCAGGACAAGGATATTGTAATGTAGCCAAATTAAATCCGGCGATGCTTGGAGTGGATTAGATTATGAAATGAGGCATTAGAAATAGTGGAGGAGTTTTGATTTTTTGGGCAGTAAAATAACTGATGATATCCGAAGTAGAGAAATATGAAATGTAGACTGGCAATGGCAAGGAAAGCGTTTCTGGAGAAGAGAAATCTGGATTGAAGCTTTCTACAGGAGTGACACGTGGATGATAAACAGTTTAGACAGTGAGAGAATAGAAATTTTTGAAAAGTGGTGCTATAAAAAATTTCTGAAAATTTGATGGGTGGATCATGTAAGTAATGAGGAAATACTAAGTGGAATTGGTGAGAAAAGAAATTTGTGGCATATCTTGACCATAAGAATGGGCCGCTTATGAGGCGGTCGGTATCGATTGCAGAGAATTTACTGATTGCGCGCTATGTGTGCCTCGCCGTTAGGTGGCGGGGGTAGCGCGCAGGCTTGAAGAGATCATATATGCACCAACTCGTGGTGGCAACCGGTGTTCGGTCGGGAAAGTGAGACTGGCGGAACTCTGGTAGCACATTGCTCAGTGATAGCCAACAGGTACTGTAGACAACTCCATGCGTTATGAAATTCGTTATCTGTCGTGTTAGTGAACTTGAGTTCACTTGCTGCAGTGTGGTCTTCGTAGTAAGAGCCGCGGTAGCCTGCCGGCTGAGGGTTTGTGTCTGCGTTCGCAGCGCTGTGCGGAAGTTAGGTATTCTGTTCTGCCGAGTTAGCTGCGCTTAGTCATCGTACTGTACTGTACCAATGACTGCCTGAAGACAGATGCCCGCAGGGGATGGTAGTCCTGGGGTTTGATTTCATCAAGGCTTCGTTTTGCTGCAGTCATTTGAGCTGCACTTGGTGCTTCCATTATTCATATCGAGCATCTGCCATTGCACTATTATAGAACTAAAAGTGTTATGTTTTCCCGTTCCAGCAACACTTCAGCGGCGTTTTTTTTTTGTTTATCTCTCTCTCTGTCTCTCTCTCTCTCTCTCTCTCTCTCTCTCTCTCTATATATATATATATATATATATATATATATATATATATATATATATATATATATATATATATATGGGTACCAAGAAGTCAGTATTAATTTGAAAACTGAATAAATCACGAAATAACGTAGATATTTTGAACTTTTGTATTTTTTTGGTTCTAATAAAAACCCCATGTCATTCCAAGCATGTGTGTCAATTTTTACCTCTCTATCTACATTATTCCGTGCTATATTAAGTTTTCAAATTTATACTGACTTTTTGATCGTCCAGTATATATATATATATATATATATATATATATATATATATATATATATATATATATTAGTTTGTAAGTAGGCTGTTTATGTTTTCTCTATGTAAGTAGGCTGTTTATGTTTTCTCTATGTAAGTAGGCTGTTTAAGTTTTCTTATTGGCAACGTTACGTAGCGCTCAATATGAAAATGAAATCACTGGCTGTGCTCTGTGCAGTCTGTGACTGTTTTGCATTGTTGTAATACTCGCCATTGTAGTATTAGGCAGCTGGATGTGAACAGCGCGTAGCGTTGCGCAGTTGGAGGTGAGCCGCCAGCAGTGGTGGATGTGGGGAGAGAGATGGCGGAGTTTGTAATTTGTCATGAACTGCTATATTTATATATGATGATATCAAGGTAAATACATTGTTTGTTCTCTATTAATATCTTTCATTTGCTAACTATCCCTATCAGTAGTTAGTGCCTTCCATAGTTTGAATCTTTTATTTAGCTGGCAGTAGTGGCACTCGCTGTATTGCAGTAGCTTGAGCAGCGAAGATTTTTGTGAGGTAAGTGATTTGTGAAAGGTATAGTTTAATGTTAGTCAGGGCCATTCTTTTGTAGGGAATTTTGAAAGTCAGATTGCGTTGCGCTAACAAAATATTGTGTGTCAGTTTAAGGACAGTCGTGTATAATTGTTCAAAGGGGACGTTTCATATGGCGACCCTGCCAGGATTGGCCCTGACTAACATTAAACTATACCTTTCACAAATCACTTACCTCACAAAAATCTTCGCTGCTCAAGCTACTGCAATACAGCGAGCGCCACTACTGCCAGCTAAATAAAAGATTCAAACTACTGAAGGCACTAACTACTGATAGGGATAGTTAGCAAATGAAAGATATTAATAGAGAACAAACAATGTATTTGCCTTGATATCATCATGTATAAATATAGCAGTTCATGACAAATTACAAATCTCCGCCATCTCTATCCCCACATCCACCACTGCTGGCGGCTCACCTCCAACTGCGCAACGCTACGCGCTGTTCACAGCCAGCTGCCTAACACTACAATGGCGAGTATTACAACAATGCAAAGCAGCCACAGACTGCACACAGCACAGCCAGTGATTTTCATATTGAGCGCTACGTAACATTGCCAATAAGAAAACATAAACAGCCTACTTACATAGAGAAAACATAAACAGCCTACTTACATAGAGAAAACATAAACAGCCTACTTACATAGACCCCATGCTCCCCACAAAAAATTTTACAAAATTTTTTTTGGGCAGTGGCCAATAATGATTTGATAAAATTTTTCATAATTACAATAACAAAGAAATCAAATGCACACACTTATTGATACAACGATGGTCAAAAGCAAAAATTTTGTCACAGTCCATAAAGACAGTCCTGATCATTCATTACGGTAAAATATAGTGTTTTTCTCAAAGTCTGAGCAGTAAAAGACAATGCACACAGACGTAGTGGATTTCCATGCAGTCTTGAAGAAGCAGTGTTGTCCTTCCAACGGAAAGACAGTGCTGACTCGACATGCAGACAGGTAATGCGCCACAACAGAGCAAACCCACAGCAGAGTCAGTCGGAAGTTTTGAAGAATATTGGTAGGTCATCACAGAGCAGACCCACTGTAGTCCTTGTAGAGATAATGGTACTGGTGGGCCACCAGCGGTGCAGACCCACTGTAGTCCTTGTAGAGATGACCAGCAGCCATCTGTTGCGATTGTGCAGGTGCACATTCACCATCGAAGAGTCTTGCGGAGAATATAGCAAGTCCATAAACCACCACTTGTGCACTCACAAAGTTTGTGGAATTGTCCTTAGAACCAGCAATGCTGTTATCCAGTCCCTTGCTGAATTATTAACACACGTGCAAACACTAACAGTCCCTACTTCTCACATATTGTCCATATACTATGACCAACAGAAACGTGTGCAGTGAAATGTAACTTACAAGTTAATAATAAGATGAACTGGTGTCAATTACAATTTTATAAATTTACAACATGAAAATACAATTACAAAGGTACAAAATACATCATTAAAGAACGTAACAATATAGATAACATTTGTAGTAATAGGGGCTTTACAAAAGAATAGAAATAGACATATACGTCAGTGTTACAGGAATTATGACATGAGTACATACATAGAAGATCAGAATAACTTTTGAAACATCAACTTCACACATGAGCATTTAAACAGAATGAATAATGTCTAACATCTTTACAAAGTAAATAACATATTATTAATGCCAATTATATTTGAGGATAACAGTATTCCTCATCATAGTGAATGTAGCTTAATATTAAAAGAAGAAAAAAATTCTATGAAACTACACAGAGACAGGAAGAAAACAAATACACAAGCGTACACAAACATATAGTGGGATAACACAAAAGGAAAGGACAGGGTTCGTTTTCAGTGTAACATTTGGTACTGCAGTCCATCCCAAAACTTCATTCT
Source organism: Schistocerca serialis cubense (assembly GCF_023864345.2). Lineage (NCBI taxonomy): Eukaryota > Metazoa > Arthropoda > Insecta > Orthoptera > Acrididae > Schistocerca > Schistocerca serialis. Next base: position 844,413,738 of record NC_064641.1, on the reverse strand, counting down.
ATAGATCTTTCGTCTTATTTCAACCTTTGCTTCCACCAAAAAAATCTTATCCAAGCATGCTTTCTGTATTCTGTTCATATTTCTTTCAAAATAATTATTTCTGATTGTACAATACTCATTTGGGCCCAAATCCTTTTATATAACTTCGCAATGCATTCTTTACCTATTCTACATAGTCAGTTTCTCATATAGTCTACCCCCTCTTAAGCTAACTTAAATCTACTGAGCTCAGATGCTAAACTAAGGGACGAGGCAATGCAGCAGCACGTAAAACAATTATTGTAAACAGCAATGAAAAAATTGGAAAATTGCAAAGCAAGCTACAGTATAAATTAGCAAAAGTCAAATTCAATAACACTATGCCTGGCAAACAGCAGCAACTTATACCTAAACATGACATAGCGCAAGCAGAAAAAATATTACACTAAAATGGCCATGTCTAATACCTATGTCACATCTTAACATTAGAGTGATGCATCACAATTTATTCTACAAAAGAAATTACCAAGTACTTGAAAAGAAAAGTATGAATGCAGTTCCTGTGAAGGTAAATGTCGCTTTGTGCTCCCTCATTTTTTTGAAAAAAATTATTATATACTCGATCTGTAGACAGAAAATATTTATATTAGTACATCTATAAAATTTTATTTTAACCACTGCTGCAGTGCAGCTAGAAACTTGATATTAAACAAAATGTGTAAATAAATACATAAAGCAAGCCATATGGCATTTTTCTTAACTAGCAAGGCAATAGCTGTGAAATGTTTCTCATCGTTTCATTAGGCATTTCAGTAAATATCATAAATTACGAGCTCCACAGTATGCTTTCAACAAGGAGATGTCAGCAGCGCGGACAATGGCCTTCCCTTTCTTTTTTTTTCTACCTGTGCTTCTGACGAGGCACTCACACTAATGGCTTGTTCTCCAGGCGTCTGACACACCTGGGTGCCCACGACGCATTATGTGCAGGTGGTCACTTAACTTTCGTACAGAAATATTTACGACAGCAGTTTCCGCTACAGTGACAGTCATATATACAAAATTTCACAGGTCGAGAATTTACTTTGCAAATGTGTAGAAACAAAATCCTATGAATATAACAGTGTCCAAAAAAATTCGTCAGCATTGTGATACAGTCACACATTATTCACACATGTCATAACTCTTAAAGTACGATTCTTGGTTTCCAACATCCTTTTCATAAATCAGAGTCCCTAAACACTACTCATTATTCCTTATCTCATTATACATATACATATTCGTCGACACTTCTTCAATATTTCATCATGAGAAATACGTAGCATAATAAACATTCCTCAACAACATAATACACATCGTCGTCGTAATAATAACATCATAACACTTCAGTCAAATCTCAAAATCGTCGTAACTTCCTCCAATAATTTCAAAACGTAAAAAAATTCTCTGCTCATGTCAAAAGTGTCATCTGCCTCAAACGTACTTTAAAATCATGCTCCCTTACGAAATACGTCATTCAAAGCTCTCATTGTATCACAATGATTCCGAAAAATATGAGCGTTTCTCAAAGTGCAGACAAAATACAGTTTCATAAGTGTGAAGTTACCCAACTGTGTATTGCGTAAACATGTGTCACTGATGTAGTAAAAAGAATGTTTGTTTCTCTGTCAAATAATCAGATAGCTGTGTAATTCTGTGTTAGAGAAATATGGTACCGATGTGTAAAGTTGTATAAGCAAAATACCATATTAGCTAGGGTTCCTTGTGGTTGCCACACACATGGTACACAAAGTAAGCGTGTACCCCCCTGAGGATTAATGTAATTATACTCCCAGGTGTTACAAATTACAGCAATGAAATGAAATATATCACGGAAAACTTTCTTTGTAATTCAAAAATCTTTAAAAATAAATGTTTTAAGTACAAAATTAATCACTGAAATGCGTGTCCTGTAGCGCTAAATGTGCATCTTGTTGTAAGATAATCTCTGTGGAAGTGTCGTAGTTATTTTCCTCCGAAAGCTAAGTTCTGCAGAAGTCAATGTACTTACCTCATAATACACAAAAGTGAAATGCTTTGCGTATAGATATCGTAGTTATAATGCTTATTGGCGTGATGAAGAAAGTACTGTACAGTAACGTAATGTTGTGCCACGAAAAAGGCTGTCTCATTGTTGCTATACCACAAAAGTTACTACTAAAACATGTTTTTCTTTCCAGAAGAATTCAGAAAACTGTGCAGATATAAAACAGATACACCGCAAAAGCAACATTGTAAATTGTCACTCATTAGTAGCGTCGTGATAAAAATCGTGTAGCTGTCACATAAACTAACCACTGTGTCATCTGGTATCTCACAGAAAGTACTTTAATTATGAATGTATTTTCAAGTAAACCAAAATGTTGCATTAAAATCTCATTAGCAGTACCAGTATAATGTTATTTTTCTCGGAGCCAGCCGGCGCACGTGTATGCCTGCGGTGCGAGTCAATGTCTGTCTCTTTGTTGGCGCGCGTCGTTATTGGGATTAGGAGACCTAACTTCTACAAATTCGCCTTGCCGAGAGGGCCCTGCTCTGTTTGAATCCCGCCAGTTCTGATGCAATTGACGTCTGTCGTTATGAGTATATCGTCTGTCGTCATGTCGGTAGGTTCCGTAGTTTCTTTCTATGAAACGTCCCCTTTGAACAATTTATATACGACTGTGCTTAAACTGACACACAATATTTTGTTAGCGCAACGCAATCTGACTTTCAAAATTCCCTACAAAAGAATGGCCCTGACTAACATTAAACCATACCTTGCACAAATCACTTACCTCACAAAAATCTTCGCTGCTCAAGCTACTGCAATACAGCAAGCGCCACTACTGCCAGCTAAATAAAAGATTCAAACTACTGAAGGCACTAACTACTGATAGGGATAGTTAGCAAAATGAAAGATATTAATAGAGAACAAACAATGTATTTACCTTGATATCATCATACATAAATATAGCAGTTCATGATAAATTACAAATCTCCGCCATCTCTCTCCCCACATCCACCACTGCTGGCGGCTCACCTCCAACTGCGCAACGCTACGCGCTGTTCACATCCAGCTGCCGCTGCCCAACACTACAATGGCAGTATTACAACAATGCAAAGCAGCCACAAACTGCACACAGCACAGCCAGTGATTTTCATATTGAGCGCTACGTAACGTTGCCAATAAGAAAACATAAACAGCCTACTTACATAGCCCCCATGCTCCCCACAAAAATTTTACAAATTTTTTTTGGGCAGTGGCCAATACAGATTTGAAAAATTTTTGATAATTACAATAACAAAGAAATCAAATGCACACACTTATTGATACAATGTTGGTCAAAAGCTAAAATTTTGTCGCAGTCCATAAAGATAGTCCTGATCGTTGAATTGCAGTGTTTTTTTCAAAGTCTGAGCAGTGAAAGAAAATGCACACGGAAGTAGTGGATTTCCATGCAATCTTGAAGAAGTAGTGTTGTCCTTCCAACGGAAAGACAGTGCTGACTCTTGACATGCAGATAGGTAATGGGCCACAACAGAGCAAACCCACAGCGGAGTCAATCGAAGTTTTGAAGAGTATTAGTGGGTAGATCATCACAGAGCAGACCCACTGTAGTCCTGGTAGAGATTACGGTATTGGTGGGCCACCAGAGGTGCAGACCCACTGTAGTCCTTGTAGAGATGGCCAGCAGCCATCTGTTGCGATTGTGCAGGTGCACATTCACCATCGAAGAGTCTTGCGGAGAATATAGCAAGTCCATAAACCACCACTTGTGCACTCACAAAGTTTTTGGAATTGTCCTTAGAACCAGCAATGCTGTTATCCAGTCCATTGCTGAATCATTAACACACGTGCAAACACTATCAGTCCCTACTTCTCACATATTGTCCATATACTATGACCAACGGAAATGTGTGCAGTGAAATGAATGCTTACAAGTTACTTAGCTTGATGAACTGGTGTCAATTACAATATTATAACATGAGAATACAATTACAAAGGTACAAAATACATCATTAAAGAACATAACAATACAGATAACGTTTGTAGTAATAGGGGCTTTACAAAAGAATAGAAATAGACATATACGTCAGTGTTACAGGAATTATGACATAAGTAAATACATAAAAGATCAGAGTAACTTTCGAAACATCAACTTCACACATGAGCATGAAACAGAACAGAATTAATAATGTCTAACATCTTTACAAAGTAAATAACATATTATTAATGCCAATTATATTCGAGGATAACAGTATTCCTCATCATAGTGAATGTAGCTTAATATTAAAAGAAGAAAAAATTCTATGAAACTACACAGAGACAGGAAGAAAACAAATACACAAGGGTACACAAACACATAGTGGGATAACACCAATGGGAAAGGACAGGGTTCGTTTTCAGTGTAACATTTGGTGCTGCAGTCCATCCCAAAACTTCATATATCTTTCCTCTTATTTCATCCTTTGTTTCCACCAAAAAAAATTCTAACTAAGCATGCTTTCTGTGTTTACATGTTCACACATCTCTTACCTCATTTTTATTTTCCATTATCTTACCTCATCATTTACTTCCAAGAAAATCCTACCTAAAATACTTTTTTTTTTTTTTGGCCAAACCATTTTCTTATAGCGTCTAAATGCATTTCTTCCAATTCATCATAGTTAGTTTCTTATATAGTCTACCCCTCTTAAGCTAACTTAAATCTACTGAGCTCAGATGCTAAACTAAGGGACGAGGCAATGCAGCATCACATAACAATTAACACAAACAGCAATGAGAAAAAAAAAATGGAAATTTGCAAAGCAAGCTACAGTAAATCTAAATTAACAAGCAATGCAACATTACAACTAATATGAGCCAATGCACAGTAAACAAAAAATTAAATCTGGCTTAGCAGAGTAACACAAATTAAAATTCAGTAACACGATGCCTGGCAAACAGCAGTAACTTATACCTAAACATGACATAGCTCAAGCAGAAAAAATAGTACACTAAAGATAACAATGCAGATAAGGGAAATGTATAATCACATCTTAATGTCTAAGTAATTAAAGTGGTGCACCACAAGAAGTTATTCTACCAAAAAGTTACCAATTACTTGAAAAGAAAATTATGAATGCAGTTACTAGTTCCTTCTTATTGTTCTTTCCTTTCCAAGTGCTCCTTTTTTAAAGAATGTGGATCATAAAATAATTATTTAATAGATCTGTTGACAGAAAGTGTTCACATTAGCAAATGCATTTTATTTTATAAAAGCAATGCTGCAACACAGCTGGAAAACAGATGTCAAATGAAATAAGCAACTATAAAAAGCAAAGCATAAAAATATCATTCAATAGTCATGTGGCATTTTGTAAGTCAGTAGCACTCAACTCTCGGAGAAAGACACTTGTCATAATCAGGTGTGCAGATGTACGAATATTTCCCATCAATTCATAAGCATTTCAGTAATTAGCACAAAGTGCGAGTAATCATATGTTTTCAAGTAACGAGGGTGTCGCATTAGCGATGAAAGGCACACCCTAACGGCTTGTTCTCCAGGTGTTTGACACAGCTGTGTGCCCACAACGCATTACAAAAATCATATGTTTTCAAGTTCGACCTTGTCGTTTTTGCGATGCTTTCTACAAAGGAATGTCAGAAGCGAGGTTAATGGCGTCCCTTTTTTTTTCTTCCTGTGCTCTGAAAGGCACGCGCTAATGGCTTTTTCTCCAGGCGTCTGACACAGCTGCGTGCCCACGACGCATTGCGTGCAGGTGGTCACTTAACTTTCTTACGGAAATATTTACGACGACAGTTTCTGCTACGGTGGCAGTCTCATATAAACATATTTCACAGGTCAAGAATTAGCGTTGCAAATCTGTAGAAACAAAATCCTATAAATATAAGTGTCCAAAAAATGTTCAGTGGCATTGTGATACATTCACACATGATTCACACATGTCATAACTCTTAAAGTACGTTTCTTGGTTTCCAACATCCTTTTCATAAATCAGAGTCCCTAAACACTACTCATTATTCCTTACCTCATTACACATATACGTATCCATCGACACTCGTCAATATTTCGTCATTATAAATATGAAGCATAATCAAATAATTCATATAGCTTCAGCCTATTAATCATAAACATACCTCAGCAGCATAATACACATCGTCGTCGTAAAAATAACATCATAACACTTCAGTCAAATCTCAAAATCGTCGTAACTTCCTGCAATAATTTCTAAGCCTAAAAAAATTCTCTGCTCATGTCAAAAGTGTCATCTGCCTCAAACGTACTTTAAAAATCATGATCTCATACCAAATACATCATTCAAAGCTCTCATAGTATCACAATGGTTCCGAAAAAGTATGAAGAGTTCACACAGTACAGACAAAATACAATTTCGTAAGTGTGAAGTTATCCAACGGTGTAATTACGTAAACATCTGTCACTGATATAGTAAAATAAATGTTTGTCTCTCTCAGTTACATGATCAGATAGCTGTGTAATTATGTGTTAGAGAAATATGGTACCGATGTGTAAAGTTGTATAAGCAAATACCATATTAGCTAGGGTTCCTTGTGGTTGCCACACACATGGTACACAAAGTAAGCGTGTACCCCCCTGAGGATTAATGTAATTATACCCTCAGGTGTTACAGATTACACCAATGGAATGAAATATATCACGGAAAACTTTCTTTGTAATTCAAAAATCTTTAAAAATAAATGTTTTAAGTACAAAATTAATCACTGAAATGCGTGTCCTGTAGCGCTAAATGTGCATCTTGTTGTAAGATAATCTCTGTGGAAGTGTCGTAGTTATTTTCCTCCGAAAGCTAAGTTCTGCAGAAGTCAATGTACTTACCTCATGATAAACAAAAATGAAATGCTTTGCGTATAGATATCGTAGTTATTATGCTTATTGGCGTGATGAAGAAAGTACTGTACAGTAACGTATTGTTATGCCACGAAAATGGCTGTCTCATTGTTGCTATACCACAAAAGTTACTACTAAAACATGTTTTTCTTTACAGAAGAATTCATAAAACTGTGCAGATATAAAACAGAAACACCGCAAAATCAACATTGAAAATTGTCACTCATTAGTAGCGTCGTGATAAAATCGTGTAGCTGTCACATAAACTAACTATTGTCTCATCTGGTATCTCACAGAAAGTACTTTAAATCCGGAATGTATTTTCAAGTAAACCAAAATGTTGCATTAAAATCTCATTAGCAGTACTGGTAAATGTTCTAAGTATGTGAGCCTTATAGTCGTTATGTAATCGTGCAACAAACAAGCAAGAATGTACACACACAATAACACTGTGACGTCTGTTCACTATAACAATGGTACCAGTTCTTCAAATTAAGTTACATTTCACTGCACACGTTTCTGTTGGTCATAGTATATGGACAATATGTGAGAAGTAGGGACTGTTAGTGTTTGCACGTGTGTTAATAATTCAGCAAGGGACTGGATAACAGCATTGCTGGTTCTAAGGAGAATTCCAAAAAACTTTGTGAGTGCACAAGTGGTGGTTTATGGACTTGCTATATTCTCCGCAAGACTCTTTGATGGTGAATGTGCACCTGCACAATCACAACAGATGGCTGCTGGCCATCTCTTCAAGGACTACAGTGGGTCTACATCTTTGATGATCCATCAATACCATTATCTCTTCAAGGACTACAGTGGGTCTACATCTTTGATGATCCATCAATACCATTATCTCTACAAGGACTACAGTAGGTCTACATCTTTGATGATCCATCAATACCATTACATCTACAAGGACTGCAGTGGGTCTGCACCTCTGGTGGCCCACCAATACCGTAATCTCTACCAGGACTACAGTGGGTCTGCTCTGTGATGACCTACCTACCAATACTCTTCAAAATTTCGACTGACTCTGCTGTGGGTTTGCTCTGTTGTGGCCCATTACCTGTCAGCATGTCGAGAGTCAGCACTGTCTTTCCGTTGGAAGGACAACACTACTTCTTCAAGACTGCATGGAAAACCACTACTTCCGTGTGCATTTTCTTCTACTGCTCAGACTTTGAGAAAAACACTATTTTACCGTAATGAATGATCAGGACTGTCTTTATGGACTGTGAGAAAATTTGAGCTTTTGACCAACATAATATCAATAAGTGTGTGCATTTGATTTCTTTGTTATTGTAATTATGAAAAATTTTATCAAATCATTATTGGCCACTGCCCAAAAAAAAAAATTTGTAAAATTTTTGTGGGGAGCATGGGGGCTATGTAAGTAGGCTGTTTATGTTTTCTCTATGTAAGTAGGCTGTTTATGTTTTCTTATTGGCAACGTTACGTAGCGCTCAATATGAAAATCACTGGCTGTGCTGTGTGCAGTCTGTGTCTGCTTTGCATTGTTGTAATACTCGCCATTGTAGTATTAGGCAGCTGGATGTGAACAGCGCGTAGCATTGCGGCAGTTGGAGGTGACCGCCAGCAGTGGTGCATGTGGGGAGAGAGATGGCGGAGTTTTGTAATTTGTCATGAACTGCTATATTTATACATGATAATATCAAGGTAAATACATTGTTTGTTCTCTATTAATATCTTTCATTTGCTAACTATCCCTATCAGTAGTTAGTGCCTTCCATAGTTTGAATCTTTTATTAAGCTGGCAGTAGTGGCGTTCGCTGTATTGCAGTAGCTTGAGCAGCGAAGATTTTTGTGAGGTAAGTGATTTGTGAAAGGTATAGTTTAATGTTTGTCAGGGCCATTCTTTAGTAGGGAATTTTGAAAGTCAGATTGCGTTGCGCTAAAAATATTGAGTGTCAGTTTAAGGACAGTCGTGTATAATTGTTCAAAGGGGACGTTTCATAGCTTTTGACCAACATAATATCAATAAGTGTGTGCATTTGATTTCTTTGTTATTGTAATTATGAAAAATTTTATCAAATCATTATTGGCCACTGCCCAAAAAAAAAATTTGTAAAATTTTTGTGGGGAGCATGGGGGCTATGTAAGTAGGCTGTTTATGTTTTCTCTATGTAAGTAGGCTGTTTATGTTTTCTTATTGGCAACGTTACGTAGCGCTCAATATGAAAATCACTGGCTGTGCTGTGTGCAGTCTGTGTCTGCTTTGCATTGTTGTAATACTCGCCATTGTAGTATTAGGCAGCTGGATGTGAACAGCGCGTAGCATTGCGGCAGTTGGAGGTGACCGCCAGCGGTGGTGGGTGTGGGGAGAGAGATGGCGGAGTTTTGTAATTTGTCATGAACTGCTATATTTATACATGATGTTATCAAGGTAAATACATTGTTTGTTCTCTATTAATATCTTTCATTTGCTAACTATCCCTATCAGTAGTTAGTGCCTTCCATAGTTTGAATCTTGTATTTAGCTGGCAGTAGTGGCGCTTGCTGTATTGCAGTAGCTTGAGCAGCGAAGATTTTTGTGTGGTAAGTGATTTGTGAAAGGTATAGTTTAATGTTTGTCAGGGCCATTCTTTAGTAGGGAATTTTGAAAGTCAGATTGCGTTGCGCTAAAAATATTGAGTGTCAGTTTAAGGACAGTCGTGTATAATTGTTCAAAGGGGACGTTTCATAGCTTTTGACCAACATAATATCAATAAGTGTGTGCATTTGATTGCTTTGTTATTGTAATTATAAAAAACTTTATCAAATCATTATTGGCCACTGCCCAAAAAAAAAATTTGTAAAATTTTTGTGGGGAGCATGTGGGCTATGTAAGTAGGCTGTTTATGTTTTCTCTATGTAAGTAGGCTGTTTATGTTTTCTTATTGGCAACGTTACGTAGCGCTCAATATGAAAATCACTGGCTGTGCTGTGTGCAGTCTGTGTCTGCTTTGCATTGTTGTAATACTCGCCATTGTAGTATTAGGCAGCTGGATGTGAACAGCGCGTAGCATTGCGGCAGTTGGAGGTGACCGCCAGCAGTGGTGGATGTGGGGAGAGAGATGGCGGAGTTTTGTAATTTGTCATGAACTGCTATATTTATACATGATGATATCAAGGTAAATACATTGTTTGTTCTCTATTAATATCTTTCATTTGCTAACTATCCCTATCAGTAGTTAGTGCCTTCCATAGTTTGAATCTTGTATTTAGCTGGCAGTAGTGGCGCTTGCTGTATTGCAGTAGCTTGAGCAGCGAAGATTTTTGTGTGGTAAGTGATTTGTGAAAGGTATAGTTTAATGTTTGTCAGGGCCATTCTTAAGTAGGGAATTTTGAAAGTCAGATTGCGTTGCGCTAAAAATATTGTGTGTCAGTTTAAGGACAGTCGTGTATAATTGTTCAAAGGGGACGTTTCATAGCTTTTGACCAACATAATATCAATAAGTGTGTGCATTTGATTTCTTTGTTATTGTAATTATGAAAAATTTTATCAAATCATTATTGGCCACTGCCCAAAAAAAAATATTTGTAAAATTTTTGTGGGGAGCATGGGGGCTATGTAAGTAGGCTGTTTATGTTTTCTCTATGTAAGTAGGCTGTTTATGTTTTCTTATTGGCAACGTTACGTAGCGCTCAATATGAAAATCACTGGCTGTGCTGTGTGCAGTCTGTGTCTGCTTTGCATTGTTGTAATACTCGCCATTGTAGTATTAGGCAGCTGGATGTGAACAGCGCGTAGCATTGCGGCAGTTGGAGGTGACCGCCAGCAGTGGTGGATGTGGGGAGAGAGATGGCGGAGTTTTGTAATTTGTCATGAACTGCTATATTTATACATGATGATATCAAGGTAAATACATTGTTTGTTCTCTATTAATATCTTTCATTTGCTAACTATCCCTATCAGTAGTTAGTGCCTTCCATAGTTTGAATCTTTTATTTAGCTGGCAGTAGTGGCGTTAGCTGTATTGCAGTAGCTTGAGCAGCGAAGATTTTTGTGAGGTAAGTGATTTGTGAAAGGTATAGTTTAATGTTTGTCAGGGCCATTCTTTAGTAGGGAATTTTGAAAGTCAGATTGCGTTGCGCTAAAAATATTGAGTGTCAGTTTAAGGACAGTCGTGTATAATTGTTCAAAGGGGACGTTTCATAGCTTTTGACCAACATAATATCAATAAGTGTGTGCATTTGACTTCTTTGTTATTGTAATTATGAAAAATTTTATCATATCATTATTGGCCACTGCCCAAAAAAAAAATTTGTAAAATTTTTGTGGGGAGCATGGGGGCTATGTAAGTAGGCTGTTTATGTTTTCTCTATGTAAGTAGGCTGTTTATGTTTTCTTATTGGCAACGTTACATAGCGCTCAATATGAAAATCACTGGCCGTGCTGTGTGCAGTCTGTGTCTGCTTTGCATTGTTGTAATACTCGCCATTGTAGTATTAGGCAGCTGGATGTGAACAGCGCGTAGCATTGCGGCAGTTGGAGGTGACCGCCTGCAGTGGTGGATGTGGGGAGAGAGATGGCGGAGTTTTGTAATTTGTCATGAACTGCTATATTTATACATGATGATATCAAGGTAAATACATTGTTTGTTCTCTATTAATATCTTTCATTTGCTAACTATCCCTATCAGTAGTTAGTGCCTTCCATAGTTTGAATCTTTTATTTAGCTGGCAGTAGTGGCGTTCGCTGTATTGCAGTAGCTTGAGCAGCGAAGATTTTTGTGAGGTAAGTGATTTGTGAAAGGTATAGTTTAATGTTTGTCAGGGCCATTCTTTAGTAGGGAATTTTGAAAGTCAGATTGTGTTGCGCTAAAAATATTGAGTGTCAGTTTAAGGACAGTCGTGTATAATTGTTCAAAGGGGACGGTTCATAGCTTTTGACCAACATAATATCAATAAGTGTGTGCATTTGATTTCTTTGTTATTGTAATTATGAAAAATTTTATCAAATCATTATTGGCCACTGCCCAAAAAAAAAATTTGTAAAATTTTTGTGGGGAGCATGGGGGCTATGTAAGTAGGCTGTTTATGTTTTCTCTATGTAAGTAGGCTGTTTATGTTTTCTTATTGGCAACGTTACATAGCGCTCAATATGAAAATCACTGGCTGTGCTGTGTGCAGTCTGTGTCTGCTTTGCATTGTTGTAATACTCGCCATTGTAGTATTAGGTTGCTGGATGTGAACAGCGCGTAGCATTGCGGCAGTTGGAGGTGACCGCCAGCAGTGGTGGATGTGGGGAGAGAGATGGCGGAGTTTTGTAATTTGTCATGAACTGCTATATTTATACATGATGATATCAAGGTAAATACATTGTTTGTTCTCTATTAATATCTTTCATTTGCTAACTATCCCTATCAGTAGTTAGTGCCTTCCATAGTTTGAATCTTTTATTTAGCTGGCAGTAGTGGCGTTAGCTGTATTGCAGTAGCTTGAGCAGCGAAGATTTTTGTGAGGTAAGTGATTTGTGAAAGGTATAGTTTAATGTTTGTCAGGGCCATTCTTTAGTAGGGAATTTTGAAAGTCAGATTGCGTTGCGCTAAAAATATTGTGTGTCAGTTTAAGGACAGTCGTGTATAATTGTTCAAAGGGGACGTTTCATAGCTTTTGACCAACATAATATCAATAAGTGTGTGCATTTGATTTCTTTGTTATTGTAATTATGAAAAATTTTATCAAATCATTATTGGCCACTGCCCAAAAAAAAAATTTGTAAAATTTTTGTGGGGAGCATGGGGGCTATGTAAGTAGGCTGTTTATGTTTTCTCTATGTAAGTAGGCTGTTTATGTTTTCTTATTGGCAACGTTACGTAGCGCTCAATATGAAAATCACTGGCTGTGCTGTGTGCAGTCTGTGTCTGCTTTGCATTGTTGTAGTACTCGCCATTGTAGTATTAGGCAGCTGGATGTGAACAGCGCGTAGCATTGCGGCAGTTGGAGGTGACCGCCAGCAGTGGTGGATGTGGGGAGAGAGATGGCGGAGTTTTGTAATTTGTCATGAACTGCTATATTTATACATGATGATATCAAGGTAAATACATTGTTTGTTCTCTATTAATATCTTTCATTTGCTAACTATGCCTATCAGTAGTTAGTGCCTACAGTAGTTTGAATCTTTTATTTAGCTGGCAGTAGTGGCGCTCGCTGTATTGCAGTAGCTTGAGCAGCGAAGATTTTTGTGTGGTAAGTGATTTGTGAAAGGTATAGTTTAATGTTTGTCAGTGCCATTCTTTAGTAGGGAATTTTGAAAGTCAGATTGCGTTGCGCTAAAAATATTATGTGTCAGTTTAAGGACAGTCGTGTATAATTGTTCAAAGGGGACGTTTCATAGCTTTTGACCAACATAATATCAATAAGTGTGTGCATTTGATTTCTTTGTTATTGTAATTATGAAAAATTTTATCAAATCATTATTGGCCACTGCCCAAAAAAAAAATTTGTAAAATTTTTGTGGGGAGCATGGGGGCTATGTAAGTAGGCTGTTTATGTTTTCTCTATGTAAGTAGGCTGTTTATGTTTTCTTATTGGCAACGTTACGTAGCGCTCAATATGAAAATCACTGGCTGTGCTGTGTGCAGTCTGTGTCTGCTTTGCATTGTTGTAATACTCGCCATTGTAGTATTAGGCAGCTGGATGTGAACAGCGCGTAGCATTGCGGCAGTTGGAGGTGACCGCCAGCAGTGGTGGATGTGGGGAGAGAGATGGCGGAGTTTTGTAATTTGTCATGAACTGCTATATTTATACATGATGATATCAAGGTAAATACATTGTTTGTTCTCTATTAATATCTTTCATTTGCTAACTATCCCTATCAGTAGTTAGTGCCTTCCATAGTTTGAATCTTTTATTTAGCTGGCAGTAGTGGCGTTTGCTGTATTGCAGTAGCTTGAGCAGCGAAGATTTTTGTGAGGTAAGTGATTTGTGGAAGGTATAGTTTAATGTTTGTCAGGGCCATTCTTTAGTAGGGAATTTTGAAAGTCAGATGCGTTGCGCTAAAAATATTGTGTGTCAGTTTAAGGACAGTCGTGTATAATTGTTCAAAGGGGACGTTTCATAGATTTTGACCAACATAATATCAATAAGTGTGTGCATTTGATTTCTTTGTTATTGTAATTATGAAAAATTTTATCAAATCATTATTGGCCACTGCCCAAAAAAAAAATTTGTAAAATTTTTGTGGGGAGCATGGGGGCTATGTAAGTAGGCTGTTTATGTTTTCTCTATGTAAGTAGGCTGTTTATGTTTTCCTATTGGCAACGTTACGTAGCGCTCAATATGAAAATCACTGGCTGTGGGCAGTCTGTGTCTGCTTTGCATTGTTGTAATACTCGCCATTGTAGTATTAGGCAGCTGGATGTGAACAGCGCGTAGCATTGCGGCAGTTGGAGGTGACCGCCAGCAGTGGTGGATGTGGGGAGAGAGATGGCGGAGTTTTGTAATTTGTCATGAACTGCTATATTTATACATGATGATATCAAGGTAAATACATTGTTTGTTCTCTATTAATATCTTTCATTTGCTAACTATCCCTATCAGTAGTTAGTGCCTTCCATAGTTTGAATCTTTTATTTAGCTGGCAGTAGTGGCGTTTGCTGTATTGCAGTAGCTTGAGCAGCGAAGATTTTTGTGAGGTAAGTGATTTGTGAAAGGTATAGTTTAATGTTTGTCAGGGACATTCTTTAGTAGGGAATTTTGAAAGTCAGATAGCGTTGCGCTAAAAATATTGTGTGTCTGTTTACGGACAGTCGTGTATAATTGTTCAAAGGGGACGTTTCATAGCTTTTGACCAACATAATATCAATAAGTGTGTGCATTTGATTTCTTTGTTATTGTAATTATGAAAAATTTTATCAAATCATTATTGGCCACTGCCCAAAAAAAAAATTTGTAAAATTTTTGTGGGGAGCATGGGGGCTATGTAAGTAGGCTGTTTATGTTTTCTCTATGTAAGTAGGCTTTTTATGTTTTCCTATTGGCAACGTTACGTAGCGCTCAATATGAAAATCACTGGCTGTGGGCAGTCTGTGTCTGCTTTGCATTGTTGTAATACTCGCCATTGTAGTATTAGGCAGCTGGATGTGAACAGCGCGTAGCATTGCGGCAGTTGGAGGTGACCGCCAGCAGTGGTGGATGTGGGGAGAGAGATGGCGGAGTTTTGTAATTTGTCATGAACTGCTATATTTATACATGATGATATCAAGGTAAATACATTGTTTGTTCTCTATTAATATCTTTCATTTGCTAACTATCCCTATCAGTAGTTAGTGCCTTCCATAGTTTGAATCTTTTATTTAGCTGGCAGTAGTGGCGGTCGCTGTATTGCAGTAGCTTGAGCAGCGAAGATTTTTGTGAGGTAAGTGATTTGTGAAAGGTATAGTTTAATGTTTGTCAGGGCCATTCTTTAGTAGGGAATTTTGAAAGTCAGATTGCGTTGCGCTAAAAATATTGTGTGTCTGTTTAAGGACAGTCGTGTATAATTGTTCAAAGGGGACGTTTCATAGCTTTTGACCAACATAATATCAATAAGTGTGTGCATTTGATTTCTTTGTTATTGTAATTATGAAAAATTTTATCAAATCATTATTGGCCACTGCCCAAAAAAAAAATTTGTAAAATTTTTGTGGGGAGCATGGGGGCTATGTAAGTAGGCTGTTTATGTTTTCTCTATGTAAGTAGGCTGTTTATGTTTTCCTATTGGCAACGTTACGTAGCGCTCAATATGAAAATCACTGGCTGTGGGCAGTCTGTGTCTGCTTTGCATTGTTGTAATACTCGCCATTGTAGTATTAGGCAGCTGGATGTGAACAGCGCGTAGCATTGCGGCAGTTGGAGGTGACCGCCAGCAGTGGTGGATGTGGGGAGAGAGATGGCGGAGTTTTGTAATTTGTCATGAACTGCTATATTTATACATGATGATATCAAGGTAAATACATTGTTTGTTCTCTATTAATATCTTTCATTTGCTAACTATCCCTATCAGTAGTTAGTGCCTTCCATAGTTTGAATCTTTTATTTAGCTGGCAGTAGTGGCGTTTGCTGTATTGCAGTAGCTTGAGCAGCGAAGATTTTTGTGAGGTAAGTGATTTGTGAAAGGTATAGTTTAATGTTTGTCAGGGCCATTCTTTAGTAGGGAATTTTGAAAGTCAGATTGCGTTGCTCTAAAAATATTGTGTGTCAGTTTAAGGACAGTCGTGTATAATTGTTCAAAGGGGACGTTTCATAGCTTTTGACCAACATAATATCAATAAGTGTGTGCATTTGATTTCTTTGTTATTGTAATTATGAAAAATTTTATCAAATCATTATTGGCCACTGCCCAAAAAAAAATTTGTAAAATTTTTGTGGGGAGCATGGGGGCTATGTAAGTAGGCTGGTATGTAAGTATGTAAGTAGGCTATTTATGTTTTCTCTATGTAAGTAGGCTGTTTATGTTTTCTCTATGTAAGTAGGCTGTTTATGTTTCTATGTAAGTAGGCTGTTTATGTTTTCTCTATGTAAGTAGGATAATCTGCTTTTTAACTTTGTCTTTGCCATCAAACTTTTCACTTCACATTTCTAGTATGCTTTGTCAGATTTAGAATCTGTTAACATGTAACAATATTTGAAGTGAAATATCCAGTCAAGAACCAAGAGAACTTATTTAAACAGAAATTAGGAATGCATTGTTATAATGAACAGACGACACAGTGTTGTTAATTGTACATTCTTGCTTGTTAGTTGCGCGATTACGTAACGACTATCAGGCTTACGTACTTAGTACACATACTGGTACTGCTAATGAGATTTTAATGCAACTTTTGGTTTACTTGAAAATACATTCTGGGTTTAAAGTACTTTCTGTGAGATACCAGAGGACACAGTCGTTAGTTTATGTGACAGCTACACGATGTTATCACGACGCTACTAATGAGTGACAATTCACAATGTTGCTTTTGCAGTGTATCTGTTTTATATCTGCACAGTTTTCTGAATTCTTCTAGGAAGAAAAACATGTTTTAGTAGTAACTTTTGTGGTATAGCAACAATGAGACAGCCTTTTTCGTGGCATAACAATACGTTACTGTACAGTACTTTCTTCATTACAACAATTAGCGTAATAACTACGATATCTATACGCAAAGCATTTCACTTTTGTGTATTATGAGGTAAGTACATTGACTTATGCAGAACTTAGCTTTCGGAGGACGATAACTACGACACTTCCACACAGATTATGTTGCAACAAGACGCACATTTAGCGCTACAGTACACGTATTTGAGTGATTAATTTTGTACTTAAAACATTTATTTTTAAAGATTTTTGAATTACAAAGAAGGTTTTCCGTGATACATTTCATTGCATTGCTGTAATCTGTAACACCTGAGGGTATAATTACATTAATCCTCAGGGGGGTACACGCTTACTTTGTGTACCATGTGTTTGGCAAGCACAAGGAACCCTAGCTAATATTGTATTTGCTTAAACAACTTTACACATCGGTACCATATTTCTCTAATACAGAATTACACAGGTATCTGATCATTTAACTGAGAGAGACAAACATTTTTTTTACTACATCAGTGATACATGTTTACGTAATTACACAGTTGGATAACTTCACACTTATGAAACTGTTTTTTGTTTGTACTTTGTAAACTGTTCATATTTTTTCGGAACCATTGTGATACTATGAGATTGAATGATGTATTTGGTAAAGGGATTATGATTTTTAAAGTACGTTTGAGGCAGATGACACTTTTGACATGAGCAGAGAATTTTTTTAATTATTGGAGGAAGCTACGACGATTTTGAGATTTGACTGAGGTGTTATGATGTTATTTTTACGACGACGATGTGTATTATGCTGCTGAGGTATGTTTACAATTAATAGGCTGAGGCTATATGAGTTATTTGATTATGCTTCATATTTATAATGACGAAATATTGACAAGTGTCGATGGATACGTATATGTGTAATAAGGTAAGGAGTAATGAATAGTGGGTAGGGACTCTTGACTTGTGAAAAAGGATGTTGGAAACCAAGAATCGTACTTTAAGAGTTATGACATGTGTGAATCATGTGTGAATGTATCACAATGCCACTGAACATTTTTTGGACACTGTTATATCAATAGCATTTTGTTTCTACAGATTTGTAACGCAAATTCTTGACCTGTGAAATATTTTTATATGAGACTGTCACTGTAGCGGTAAATATTTCCCTAAGAAAGTTAAGTGACCACCTGCACGTAATGCGTCGCGGGCACCCAGCTGTGTCAGACGCCTGGAGAAAAAGCCATTATTGCGAGCCCTTTTCAGTGGCACAGGTAGAACAAAAAAAAAGGGGAGGCCATTATCCTTGGAAATATTCTTACATCTGCAAACCTGATAATGACAAGTGTCTTTCTACGAGAATTGAGAACTACTGACTTACGAAATGCCACATAGCTACTGAATGATGTTTTTATGCTTTGGTTTGCGTAATTGCTTATTTCATTTGATATCTGGTTTCCAGCTGTGTTGCAGCATTGCTTTTATAAAATGAAATGCATTTGCTAATGTGAACACTTTCTGTCAACAGATCTATTAAATAATTATTTTATGATCCACATTCTTTAAAAAAAGGAGCACTTGGAAAGGAAAGAACAATAACAAGGAACTAGTAACAGTAACACATAATTTTCTTTTCAAGTACTTGGTAATTTCTTTTGTAGAATAAATTGTGATGCATCACTCTAATGTTAAGATGTGACATAGGTATTAGACATGGCCATTTTAGTGTAATATTTTTTGTGCTTGCGCTATGTCATGTTTAGGTATAAGTTGCTGCTGTTTGCCAGGCATAGTGTTATTGAATTTGACTTTTGCTAATTTATACTGTAGCTTGCTTTGCAATTTTCCATTTTTTTCATTGCTGTTTATAATAATTGTTTTACGTGCTGCTGCATTGCCTCGTCCCTTAGTTTAGCATCTGAGCTCAGTAGATTTAAGTTAGCTTAAGAGGGGGTAGTCTATATGAGAAACTGACTATGGAGAATAGGTAAAGAATGCATTGCGAAGTTATATAAAAGGATTTGGGCCCAAATGAGTATTGTACAATCAGAAATAATTATTTTGAAAGAAATATGAACAGAATACAGAAAGCATGCTTGGATAAGATTTTTTTGGTGGAAGCAAAGGTTGAAATAAGACGAAAGATCTATAGAATGAAGTTTTGGGATGGACTGCAGTACCAAATGTTACACTAAAACGAACCCTGTCCTTTCCTTTTGTGTTATCCCAGTAGGTGTTTGTGTACCCTTGTGTATTTGTTTTCTTCCTGTCTCTGTGTAGTTTCATAGAATTTTTTTCTCTTTTAATATTAAGCTACATTCACTATGATGAGGAATACTGTTATCCTCAAATATAATTGGCATTAATAATATGTTATTTACTTTGTAAAGATGTTAGACATTATTCATTCTGTTTAAATGCTCATGTGTGAAGTTGATGTTTCAATAATTATTCTGATCTTCTATGTATGTACTCATGTCATAATTCCTGTAACACTGACGTATATGTCTATTTCTATTCTTTTGTAAAGCCCCTATTACTACAAATGTTATCTATATTGTTATGTTTTTAATGATGTATTGTGTACCTTTGTTATTGTATTCTCATGTTATAAAATTGTAATTGTTACCAGTTCTTCAAATTAAGTAACATTTCACTGCACACGTTTCTGTTGGTCATAGTACATGGACAATATGTGAGAAGTAGGGACTGATAGTGTTTGCACGTGTGTTAGTGATTCAGCAAGGGACTGGATAACAGCATTGCTGGATCTAAGGACAATTCCAAAAACTTTGTGAGTGCACAAGTGGTGGTTTATGGACTTGCTATATTCTCCGCAAAACTCTTCAATGGTGAATGTGCACCTGCACAATCGCAACAGATGGCTGCTGGCCATCTCTACAAGGACTACAGTGGGTCTGCACCTCTGGTGGCCCACCAATACCATCATCTCTACAAGGACTACAGTGGGTCTGCACCTCTGGTGGCCCACCTATACCATTATCTCTACAAGGACTACAGTGGGTTTGCACCTCTGGTGGCCCACCAATACCATCATCTCTACAAGGACTACAGTGGGTCTGCACCTCTGGTGGCCCACCAATACCATTATCTCTACAAGGACTACAGTGGGTCTGCACCTCTGGTGGCCCACCAATACCATTATCTCTACAAGGACTACAGTGGGTCTGCACCTCTGGTGGCCCACCAATACCATTATCTCTACAAGGACTACAGTGGGTCTGTACCTCTGGTGGCCCACCAATACCATTATCTCTACAAGGACTACAGTGGGTCTACATCTTTGATGATCCATCAATACCATTATTTCTACAAGGACTGCAGTGGGTCTGCACCTCTGGTGGCCCACCAATATCGTAATCTCTACCAGGACTACGGTGGGTCTGCTCTGTGATGACCTACCTACCAATATTCATCAAATCTTCGACTGACTCTGCAGTGGGTTTGCTCTGTTGTGACCCAATACTTGTCTGCATGTCGAGAGTCAGCACTGTCTTTCCGTTGGAAGGACAACACTACTTCTTCAAGACTGCATGGAAATCCACTACTTCTGTGTGCAATTTCTTTTATTAATGAGACTTTGTGAAAAAAAAACTGTAATTACTATTATGATGAATGATGAGGACTGTCTTTATGGACTGTGAAAAAATTTTAGCTTTTGACCAACATTGTATCAATAAGTGTGTGCATTTGATATCTTTGTTATTGTAATTATGAAAAATTTTATCAAATCATTACTGGCCACTGCCCAAAAAAATTTTGTAAAAATTTTTGTGGGGAGCATGGGGGCTATGTAAGTAGGCTGTTTATGTTTTCTCTATGTAAGTAGGCTGTTTATGTTTTCTCTATGTAAGTAGGCTGTTTATGTTTTCTCTATGTAAGTAGGCTGTTTATGTTTTCTCTATGTAAGTAGGCTGTTTATGTTTTCTTATTGGCAACGTTACGAAGCGCTCAATATGAAAATGAAATCACTGGCTGTGCTCTGTGCAGTCTGTGGCTGCTTTGCATTGTTGTAATACTCGCCATTGTAGTATTAGGCAGCTGGATGTGAACAGCGCGTAGCGTTGCGCAGTTGGAGGTGAGCCGCCAGCAGTGGTGGATGTGGGGAGAGAGAGATGGCGGAGTTTGTAATTTGTCATGAACTGCTATATTTATATATGATGATATCAAGGTAAATACATTGTTTGTTCTCTATTAATATCTTTCATTTGCTAACTATCCCTATCAGTAGTTAGTGCCTTCCATAGTTTGAATCTTTTATTTAGCTGGCAGTAGTGGCGCTCGCTGTATTGCAGTAGCTTGAGCAGCGAAGATTTTTGTGAGGTAAGTGATTTGTGAAAGGTATAGTTTAATGTTAGTCAGGGCCATTCTTTTGTAGGGAATTTTGAAAGTCAGATTGCGTTGCGCTAACAAAATATTGTGTGTCAGTTTAAGGTCAGTCGTGTATAATTGTTCAAAGGGGACGTTTCAAGTTAACTAGGCATTCAAAGGGAAAACAATCGTTCAATAAAATAGTTATTAAAGGAGAAAAATCTTTAAACAAAATTAATCACGCTGAACTTGACACAGTTTGCTTATATTATATATATAAAGTTTGTTTTCCTTTTTAATACCGAGCGAGGCGGCGCAGTGGTTAGCACACTGGACTCGCGTTCGGGAGGACGACGGTTCAATCCCGTCTCCGGCCATCCTGATTTAGGTTTACTGTGATTTCCCTAAATCGCTTCAGGCAAATGCCGGGATGGTTCCTTTGAAAGGGCACGGCCGATATCCTTCCCCATCCTTCCCTCACCCGAGCTTGCACTCCGTCTTTAATGACCTCGTTGTCGACGGGACGTTAAACACTAATCTCCTCCTCCTTTTTAATATCTAATTGGTCAAACCGATTCTCACTACTTAGATCAGGTTCACAAAATTTTTGGTCATGTGTAATTCGTTTTCCATTCCACAGTCGTTCCTGTGAAGGTTTAATCAACGTTGCTGCTATCTTCCTTGTATAATTTTAGTTAAATTAAAAGGCCTCTTTTAAAGGTTTTATCCTTTGCTTATTTGCAGGATAATTGTGTTTTAATTATTAAGGCTGGCTCGAGCATTGGAGTGGGTTTTACTTAAGGACTATGAAAGAATGTTATTGTACTATGGTGTTATAAATGGTCTCTTCTGTTTTAGAAAACCAGCTGTTCTGAAAGTGTATTGTATGTTACATGCCTGAGAGCGGTTGCTCTGGGCATTATGTTCGTATGGGGGCCTGTTGCGCATGTGTTCTTGTGATCAAGATGAATCAGAATTTAATGTTGTCATATGCTTGAATATTGATTGATCATCATTTTTAATCTAGTGTTTGCGCGGACTTGTTAAGCTTATGGCCCCTGTGTTAAAGTCCTAGTGCTCCTGATTTTGAACATAAATTGTCCTTCACTTCCAGAATGAGATTTTCACTCTGCAGCGGAGTGTGAGCTGATATGAAACTTCCTGGAAGATTAAAACTGTGTGCCGGACCGAGACTCGAACTGGGGACCTTTGCCTTTCAGGGGAAAGTGCTCTACCAACTGAACTGCCCAAGCACGACCCACGACCCCACTTCACAGCTTCAATTCTGACAGTACCTCGTCTCCTACCTTCCAAACTTCACAGAACAGATCTGCCAGGAAGTTTCATATCACCGCAGATTCCGCTGCATAGTGAAAATCTCATTCTGGAAACATCCCCCAGGCTGTGTCTAAGCCATGTCTCCGCAATATCCTTTCTTCCAGGAGTGATAGTTCTGCAAGGTTCGCAGAAGAGGTTCTGTGAACTTTGGAAGGTAGGAGACGAGGAACTAGATGAATTGAAACTGTAAGGACGGGTCGTGGGTCGTGCTTGGGTAGCTCAGTTGGTAGAGCACTTGCCCGCCAAAGGCAAAGTTTCTGTGCTCGATTTCCAATCTGGCACACAGTTTTAATCTGCCAGGAAGTGTCCTTCTCTTGTTTTGATAATTATTTGATAATTCTTTGGTTATTACAGAGGGACTGTTCAGATTGATAGGACACATTCTGAGACATCAAGGAATCATCAGTTTGGTACTGAGAGAAGTGTGGCGTGTGAAAATTTTAGAGGGAGACCAAGAGACGAAAACAGGGTGCATGTTCAAACGGATGTAGGTTACAGAAGTTATTCACAGATGAAGAGATATGCGCAGTAAGAAGCATGGAGAGCTGCATCAAACCTGTCTTCGGACTGAAGACCAGAACAACGACAACAACAACAGCAGAAACAAAAGCGATGACATGTGATGAAGAAGAGAATGCCAAAGTCTGGGTTTGCTTGGGTAAACAGATTCTTAAGCAAGATGACTATTTTCTTATTTAGGAAGTAAGATCAGTATGGATGGCTGGAGCAAAGCGTAAGTCAGAATGAAACTGCCTAAGCAGAAATCGCCTTGAAGAAGAAGACGGTCTTTGAAATGTACGAGCCTTCAAAAAGGAAAAGGATTCTCAAGGTCAATGTTTGTATTGCGGCATGTTATGGAAGTCGGAAAGCCATGAACAGTCCATATCTGCTGTCGGCTTAACTGCTGGAATCCAATCATTTTATGTGACGTAGCATGTGAAAGTTGCTGGATTTGGACGGGTTACTCCTGTAACTGAAATATCAGATCTGAAGATGGTTCTGAATGAACCGAAACCGGTCATATGAATAAAAAAAAAATTGCAATCAAGACGGATTTTGGTTCAAATGGTTCAAATGGCGCTGAGCACTATGGGACTTAACAGCTGTGGTCATCAGTCCCGTAGAACTTAGAACTACTTAAACATAACTAACCTAAGGACATCACACACATCCATGCCCGAGGCAGGATTCGAACCTGCGACCGTAGCAGTCGCACGGTTCCGGACTGCGCGCCTAGAACCGCGAGACCACCGCGGCCGGCAAGACGGATTTTAAGTAACATCTTATTTCCTAATCTAATTCCCTCAGCATCACCTGAGTTAATTCGACTACATTCCATTATCGTCGTTTTGCTTTTGGTGGTATTCATCTTATATCCTCCTTTCAAGACACTGTCCATTCCGTTCAACTGCTCTTCCAAGTCCTTTGCTGTCTCTGACAGAATTACAATGTCATCGGCGAACCTCAAAGTTTTTATTTCTTCTCCATGTATTTTAATACCTACTCCGAATTTTTCTTTTGTTTCCTTTACTGCCTGCTCAATATACAAATTGAACAACATCGGGGAGAGGCTACAACTCTGTCTCACTCCCTTCCCAACCACTGCTCCCCTTTCATGCCCCTCGACTCTTATAACTGCCATCTGGTTTCTGTACAAATTGTAAATAGCCTTTTGCTTCCTGTATTTTATCCGTGACGCCTTTAGAATTTGAAAGAGAGTATTCCAGTCAGCATTGTCAAAAGCTTTCTCTATGTCTACAAATGCTAGAAACGTAGGTTTGCTTTTCCTTAATCTTTCTTCTAAGATAAGCCTCTTGCCTGTAGCACGTTGCAATCGTATGACATCCGGAAGTCGTGGCTCTACCATCTCATTCAGGATTCTGTAATTTTATAGGGTGCTATTTACAAATCACACTTTACATATTCATTTCGGACTTCATTCTTAATGGTGACTGATCATTACCATAAAAAAAATCCGCATTTCACAAGATGACCTCTCCTGCTGGTAATACATAAACAGGACCATTAGTTGTATAAATTCAGATATTTCACTTATGATGCCTTACGTGTACACACATCAGTGCGATGGTTGTTTTTTTACCATTGAACAGTCTTTCCATAACCATGTCACAAACTTTGCAACCAAATGTTTTCTCTACGTTTGTACTGAGCCTTTAAGTGGACTATCACTGTCAGTATAGACTGCCCGTTTTGTGTCCACGTATCCACATTTCGACACCTGACCTGCTGCCGATTAGAAAATAAACAATAACAGGTTGCTCTTGCGACATGTACTTGGAAGTACTAACCAACCTAAAAACACACAATTTGTAATGGCTGTGGTTACTAGGCTACAGATGACACTGATGTTATGTTTAGCAGACCGTCCTCAGTCACCAGTATCTACACTTACACCCATTAAAAAAGTCGAATAGTTCGGTTATAAAGATGATAATGTTTCCGAGAACTTTTAAGTAGAACACATTTTGCTTGTTAATATATTCGCTGGTAAATGATAGTGCAGTAATCTGTCGAGTTTGGAGTTCGCTAGATTCATACATTTATTTCGACTTATATTTAAATTCCACTTTTATTTAAAAAGTAAATACTAATTAAAAATAATTGATCATATTTACGACTAAACAAACACCTCTTTCATTCCAGCCACTAATCACATGAAAATGCGTGTACTCACAGAGAATTAAAATTTAATACGAAAATTCGAAACAGCAAATCGAAAATATTTGTTTTTTAATTTATAGAGATAGAACTTGTTATTGATATATATGATTTTTCCATTTACCAAAATGGCATTTGACATGACTATCAAATACTGATTAATTTACATATGGCAATAAAAACAATTGATTTTTAATAAAAATATAAGACTCAATTTTAGCTGATTAATATTTCATTTTGTTAACAAGTGTGGAATTTTAAAGGAAGTAAGGAACAGTCACGGTAGTAACTTCACCATTACAGACCTATTACGCTATGCCCGCAGCTACTGAGGAATAGTTAAAAAGTTAGAATGTTTTGCACTTAACAGCGTTTTGAAATCTAATCGGCAAAGGTGATTTTTTCGAGTTGATCAGAGAATTTCTTCCTACTGCTTTAGTAATCTGACCACAGGCAACCGACCTTGAAATGAAAGCATGAAGAAAATAGAAATGCGGTGGACCTTAAAGTGCACTTGTCAGCGGAAGGGAGTTTTTGCTTGGTTACGTGTCTTCCTTGCAGTCCATACATGACTGCTATAGATCGTCACTGGTCTAATGGTTCTTTTATAACTTTTACTTTTGGCTACCGTCTTTTTTGTGGCGTGTGCTTTGCTTTTTATGAAACAGTATCGATTAGAAAATTTTGAATATGGAAATCCTCGGTTATTCTAATTATGTTGTAACAATTTTAGCCTCTAAAAGCCAGTCTAGCAATCCTTACTACACAGCTGGCCGTTAAAACTGCATAACCATGTGGTGGGACGGACAAACATCAAACCGATATGAAGTCTACACCACATGCTTGGGTACTGTAGTATCTGTGGTTGGCACCTTGCTATCTGGCCGCTAACCTCACAGCAGAGAGCAGCGGGTTGCCGGACTGTCAAGGCACCCGCAACCTAACCGCAGCTCACCCTGCCTGCGACAGCCGCTGCAGTATCTGGGTGTGCCACAGCGCCGCTGTTGCCATCGCTAGCACGCCTCCACATGACAGTGACACAACTTCCCGGTATATTTCCACCAGATGGCTTTAACCAACGCCGCCCAGCAGCTTGCCAGTTTGCGTGAGTGAGACTTCCAGCTCCAGTACGTAAGTTGTACATCGATATTCACTGACTGCCATTCGTCAGTGCGCAACCCACGCCAGTCAGTATCTGTAATGTAGCAGAGACAGGTTTTGCCTACGGCAGTGCTCCCTTACTGTGATAGAATGCCTTCAAAAATAGATGTCGAGTAGTCCAGTTTCTCATCAGATCAGGACGATCTTGCGGTTGCACACGTTCAGAAGCCATTCAGTGACTGTTCTGAATCTAATGTTAGGTGTATTCTCTACATAAGTAATAAAGTTCTATTGTTCTTGATTACCTGCGCACGTCTCTCTTCTTGTGGCGTACGTGCCCCACATCTCGGGATACTAAATATATGAAAATGACAAACTTTTCAGTGTAACTGCACGAAGTAGGTAGGATCAATTCCATCCCCATTCTGTGGATAAGAAAACATTTCTCATCATGTTTATTCTTCCAAAACCGCATTTGAATGTTGGATGTTTGTCAGAAGATTGTGTTATGTGTGTTGTAAGCGTATTTGGGAATTCGGCAGCGTGGAAATAATATGGTGCATAGTTCCACGACGTTGCTGCTCGCGTGGGACGGGATTCAACGACTAGTGTGAGAATGTGATGTCGACGGGTTTAGGAGGTCAGTACTTAATACAATGCAGGATACCAACACCACCCATGCGACTAGCGCCCGAGAGCAAAAACGTACACTGAAGTAACAAAAGTTCTGAGCTACCTCCTAATATCGTGTAGGACCTCCTTTTGGCTGGCGGAGTGCCGCACCTCTTCGTGGAATGGACTGAACAAGTCGTTGGAAGCCTCATGTAAAAATACTGAGCCGTGCTGCACCTACAGCCGTCCATAACTGCGAAAGTGTTCCCGATGCAGGATTCTGTGCATGAAGCGACGTCTCGATTCTGTGGCATAAATGTTCGATGGGATTCATGTCGGGCGATCTGAGTGGCCAAATCATTCGTTCGAACAGTTCATAATGTTCTAAAAACCAGCCGCGAAGAATTGTGGCCGGCCGATGTGGCCGAGCGGTTCTAGGCGCTTCAGTCTGGAACCACGTGACCACTACGGTCGCAGATTCGAATCGTGCCTCTGGCATGGATGTGTGGGATGTCCTTAGGTTAGTTATGTTTGAGTAGTTCTAAGTTCTAGGGGACTGATGACCTCAGATGTTACGTCCCATAGTGCTCAGAGCCATTTGAACTATTTTTTTTTTTTTTTTTGAAGAATTAGGACCCGGTGGCATGGTGCAGTGTCATCCATAAAACTATTGTTGTTTGGGAATTTCATGCTCGTGAATGGCTGTAAATGTCACCAAGTAGCTAAACATCCAGATGACCCAGTCCATTCCGTGTAAATACTGCCCACACCATTATGGAGCCACCACCAGCTCGCACAGTGTCTTCGTCACAACTTTGGCTTCATGTGGTTTGCGTCACATCGAACCTCACCATCAGCTCTCACCAACTGAAATCGTGTCTGACCTGACCAGGCCACTGTCTTCCAGTCGTGTGGAATCAATCCGATATGCTCATGTGCCCAGGCGAGTCGCTACAGGCAAATGTCGTGCTGTTAGCAAAGGCAAGTGCGTCGGTTATCTGCTGCCATACCCATTAACGCCAAATTTCACCGCACTGTCCTAACGCATACATTCGTCGTACATCCCACATTGATTTCTGCGGTTATTTCAGACAGCGTTGCTTTTGTCTTAGCTTTGAGAACTCCATGAAAATGCCTCTGCTCTCGGTCGTTAAGCGAAGTGAGACCTGGTGATCAAGGAAGGGAGGATTCGGTTACGATTGTGGACGGGGACGTAATCAATTACTATTGGTTGGCTTTACTTTTAATAACACACAATTTATTTAAAATCAACAACAAATTAAAACAATGGCAATAAGTTGAGAATTGATTAAACTTGTTGCAACTTACAAACTACAGTTATTAAAATATTGAAAACAAATCACCAAGGTTTTAAAGGTTAACTGCTAAAATACAATTGACACATTAGCATTTTAAGACAAGTAGCGACAGTCACGGCTGAAGGCCTTTAACGCCAAGAATGGAAATTACTAAAAAATTTAACGAACACACTGTCAACGGCAAGGCAATAGCGAAAGTTAATTTAAAAGACAGGCAACTGATCACCAAACAGGTGAGACAAATAAAGGTAACTTGGTAATACGATAAGAAAATAATAACACAATAATAAAACACAAGGGCTTGTTATAGACGGCGCTCCAGGAACCGTCCTCTGAGTAGGTCAGGCCAAAAAAGCTTTTGCGAGCGATGAGAAACGCAACCAAGAGTTGCATTCACTTCACGAGATGGTAACTCAGACTAGTGGCAGTGTAACAACTGACTAATGATAATATGCTGAAGCTACCTAACGCCTAATAACCAGTGCAACGATGGAACACTACGCCAAAACCGGAACAGGCGGTCAGCAGTACTTCCTCAGAATGCTGTGCTTAGACCGTCCAAAAGGAGAAAGGAACCACTACTACCAGAATGGAAGAAACACCAACCGACCTGCAGGACAAGTCACTGGGGCGTTAGCGGGCACCAGGCAGAAAAAATTACCGCTGATTGAACTTAACAAATAGTAACACATAGACTGCGGCGATTAGTAACAAGAAGTCGAGGAAAGGTAATTAAATACGCCTTCCCCAAGCACCCCACTCGCTGCGCTTCGTCTCGGCGACACTGCGAGCACCAACACGAACCCAAGTCACTGGAGAATCGCGAGATCTCACAATGGTGGAGGTTTCACTGCTAGGGCTAAAATCCACTCAACTTAAAGCTTGTTAGATCCGGTTGACGACTAGATCGTGTACCATCGCGATCACAGCCCTTCCATCCGGAAGTGCATGCGTGCCGCCAGCGGTCGCGGCGTGTTATCGCACTGCTCTCTTGGCTCCTCCGGAATCCCCAACCGAACTCTACACTACCTGGAAAAACGACGACGTCACCCCAAAGATAAGGCCACAGTTACTACATATCGATAACGCCGCTGCTGCCACTAGCGGACAGGCAACGCTTGTGAAGCCAAGTGGCGCCAGTCAACACGAGAAGAAGACAAACAACCTTAACCATGTCAACTAAACGATACAGTCTGGCCTCCAACAGAGGACGGAAGCCTTCAACAGCACCAACGCGAGCCGCAGCACGGCTCACGAAGGCCGTCAGGTATTATATTTGTAGTGTTGGCAGAAGAGCCAACACTGTGTTGCTAGAGGAGGCCGAAATGCACGCTTTTAAGCTCACGCAGATTGGCGTGAGGTCTGGAACAGTTAAGGGAATTAATAGTAGCAAATAAAGTACGTAGTTGATGTAATGCTTAACTTTAATCCATACTTGGAGAACATCGCTCTTGTTGATACATGAATGATAATCTCAATATAAACTGGTAATGGCGCCTTGCTAGGTCGTAGCAAATGACGTAGCTGAAGGCTATGCTAACTATCGTCTCGGCAAATGAGAGCGTATTTGTCAGTGAACCCTTCCTAGCAAAGTCGGCTGTAGAACTTGGGCGAGTGCTAGTAAGTCTCTCTACACCTGCCGTGTGGCGGCGCTCGGTCTGCAATCACTGACAGTGGCGACACGCGGGTCCGACGTATACTAACGGACCGCGGTCGATTTAAAGGCTACCACCTAGCAAGTATGGTGTCTGGCGGTGACACCACAATATTATCTGTGGTGAAAGGTAATGCTTGAAATGTGGTATTCACGGCGTCCTCTTGATACTGTGGATCGTGGAATATTAAATTCCCAAACGATTTCCGAAAATGGTGTGTTCCACGCGTCTACCTCCAACTATCATTCCACGCTCAGTGTCTGTTAGTACCAGTCTTGCGGCCATAATCACGTCGGAAATCTTTTCACGTGTATCGCCTGAGTACAAATGACAGCTCCGCCAATGCGCTGACCTTTTATATCTGGTGTAAGCGGTACTAGCACCACCCGTATATGTGCATATCGCTATCCCGTCTTTCGTCACCTCGGTGTGTTATTCACTTGGGCGTACAGGATCATACAGCAATGTGATGTACGTTGAGTCAGGAAATGGGTTTGCTTTTATCAAGACAAATATCCACACTGACAGTGAATCACGCATAGTCAGAACGCCAACAAGTATTGTGGCTTCGATTGACTTGGCAGTAAAGAGGCGCGCTCCAACAATAGTGCGGCAAACAGTAACACTGGACACAGCTGTGCCCTCAGATCACCTTTTAAAAAAGAGTTCCAGAGCGTCCCGGTATTGCTGAAAGTACTGCATTGGCAAACGGCTGAAGATAGACAGAAACTGCCTGTTTTTTTTTTTTGGTCATCAGTCTACTGTCTGGTTTGATGCGGCCCGCCACAAATTCCTTTCCTGTGCTAACCACTTCATCTCAGAGTAGCACTTGCAACCTACGTCCTCAATTATTTGCTTGACGTATTCCAATCTCTGTCTACCTCTACAGTTTTTGCCCTCTACAGCTCCCTCTAGTACCATGGAAGTCATTCCCTCATGTCTTAGCAGATGTCCTACCATACTGTCCCTTCTCCTTATCAGTGTTTTCCACATATTCCTTTCCTCTCCGATTCTGCGTAGAACCTCCTCATTCCTTACCTTATCAGTCCACCTAATTTTCAACATTCGTCTATAGCACCACATCTCGAATGGTTCGATTCTCTTCTGTTCCGGTTTTCCCACAGTCCATGTTTCACTACCATACAATGCTGTACTCCACACGTACATCCTCAGAAATTTCTTCCTGAAATTAAGGCCGGTATTTGATATTAGTAGACTTCTCTTGGCCAGAAATGCCTTTTTTGCCATAGCGAGTCTGCTTTTGATGTCCTCCTTGCTCCGTCCGTCATTGGTTATTTTACTGCCTAGGTAGCAGAATTCCTTAACTTCATTGACTTCGTGACCATCAATCCTGATGTTAAGTTTCGCGCTGTTCTCATTTCTACTACTTCTCATTACCTTCGTCTTTCTCCGATTTATTCTCAAACCATACTGTGTACTCATTAGACTGTTCATTCCGTTCAGCAGATCATTTAATTCTCTTCACTTTCACTCAGGATAGCAATGTCATCAGCAAATCGTATAATTGATATCCTTCCACCTTGTAATTCCACTCCTGAACCTTTCTTTTATTTCCATCACTGCTTCCTCGATGTACAGATTGAATAGTAGGGGCGAAAGGCTACAGCCTTGTCTTACACCCTTCTTAATACGAGCACTTCGTTGTTGATCGTCCACTCTTATTATTCCCTCTTGGTTGTTGTACATATTGTATATGACCCGTCTCTCCCTATAGCTTACCCCTACTTTTTTCAGAATTTCGAACAGCTTGCACCATTTTATATTGTCGAACGCTTTTTCCAGGTCGACAAATCCTACGAAAGTGTCTTGATTTTTCTTTAGCCTTGCTTCCATTATTAGCCGTAACGTCAGAATTGCCTCTCTCGTCCCTTTACTTTTCCTAAAGCCAAACTGATCGTCACCTAGCGCATTCTCAATTTTCTTTTCCATTCTTCTGTATATTATTCTTGTAAGCAGCTTCGATGCATGAGCTGTTAGGCTGATTGTGCGATAATTCTCGCACTTGTCAGCTCTTGCCGTCTTCGGAATTGTGTGGATGATGCTTTTCCGAAAGTCAGATGGTATGTCGCCAGACTCATATATTCTACACACCAACGTGAATAGTCGTTTTGTTGCCACTTCCCCCAGTGATTTTAGAAATTCTGATGGAATGTTATCTATCCCTTCTGCCTTATTTGACCGTAAGTCCTCCAAAGCTCTTTTAAAATCCGATTCTAATACTGGATCCCCTATCTCTTCTAAATCGACTACTGTTTCTTCTTCTATCACATCAGACAAATCTTCACCCTCATAGAGGCTTTGAATGTATTCATTCCACCTATCTGCTCTCTCCTCTGCATTTAACAGTGGAATTCCCGTTGCACTCTTAATGTTACCACCGTTGCTTTTAATGTCACCAAAGGTTGTTTTGACTTTCCTGTATGCTGAGTCTGTCCTTCCGACAATCATATCTTTTTCGATGTCTTCACTTTTATCCTGCAGCCATTTCGTCTTAGCTTCCCTGCACTTCCTATTTATTTCATTCCTCAGCGACTTGTATTTCTGTATTCCTGATTTTCCCGGAACATGTTTGTACTTCCTCCTTTCATCAATCAACTGATGTATTTCTTCTGTTACCCATGGTTTCTTCGCAGCTACCTTCTTTGTACCTATGTTTTCCTTCCCAACTTCTGTGATGGCCCTTTTTAGAGATGTCCATTCCTCTTCAACTGTACTGCCTACTGCGCTATTCCTTATTGCTGTATCTATAGCGCAAGAGAACTTCAAACGTATCTCGTCATTCCTTAGTACTTCCGTATCCCACTTCTTTGCGTATTGATTCTTCCTGACTAATGTCTTGAACCTCAGCCTACTCTTCATCACTATTGTGATCTGAGTCTATATCTGCTCCTGGGTACGCCTTACAATCCAGTACTGCCTGTAGAAACCTATTAAAATGTGATCTAGAAATATATTTCCATCCCCTCCATTGCCCGGTACTGATGTTACTGTCACTGTGTCTTCAAGGTCAAATGATCCAGGTGGATAATAGGATTTCTGAGATGTCTCGCTATTTCGTAAAAAATTATGTAAGTGTGTTCATGTTTAACGTAACTTTTTCGGGGTTTTATGGCTGTAACAAAAGTGGCTTTCTTAATACTCTGGACACTATCGATACTACACGTTTTCTATTACCCTACGAGGATAATAGAACCTTGCTATCGATACCAGTAAGATCTGCCACAAGTGCACTGCCGCGCTTGTCATGTGTGTCCAAGGCGGAAGTGGAGCAGCATCGGATAGCGCGGAGCTCAGTAACGAGTCCGCCGACGAACCAGGAAGGGAACACACGGGTCCGCTGGGTTGCTTTGGGTATTGGAGCTGTGGATGCGATCGCTGAGCCACGACGGCATTCCTGAGCTGTGCGCATCGTGTGTAGGCTGTTTGTTTGTATGACATTTCTCGATGCCGTGCGCGGAGGGAGGGACCCGCGTGGATGTTGTGGAGTAACCGGCTGTCCGCCTGCCATTCCTCGGTGCCGAGTACCGAATACGACACCCAGATTGACGCTAAGGAGCCAGAAACAACGAGTATCAGCTGGTTGCTTCCCATTTTTTTGCTACTGTATGTGGAATAACGCCACCGTGTATTTGCTATTCCTGTCATGTCCCGTTTGGTGTGGATGGGAAAGTGCCGGGATCACATTAGCATGGAGCTCAGCTGCGGCTGCAAGAGGTCAATCAGGAGTGTGAGCGACGTTGGTTGTTCGGTCTTTGTGGTTCAAACGAGGTGGTGTTTTTTTTCTGATGTCTTCTACTTTGTTTGTATTGTTCCTTAAATTATATTAATTGCCCCCCCCCCCCCCCCCCCGTCCCCCGTGCGTAAGTCAATGTCCTTGTTAAACTCTGTATGTGAATGATTTCGTCCGTGGTAGAAGTGAGGGGTCTGTTTTGCAATGCATCATTCTTGTTCGCCCATATTTTTTGAATTTAGTGATGAGTTTGGTTAATCGTTGTTTCCCTGTGTCTGTAACCATGTTTTTAAGTGCTGCAGCGCAATGTCGCGTTTTATTGAAATGTAAAATCTTGAAGCTTCCCGCCATTCCAATATCTTTAAATGTTTATTGTACTAGTAACTCTGATGTTCTATATTAGGCGGTTCGATATACAGGGCGAACAACTGTAAAACCGACAAATTGCAGGGACGTATTCCTGACTGGAAATGGAGAAAGAAAAATCCTATGAACTTGAGTCCGGAAATGCTTCGTTGCCACTGCATATTGCGCCGTCGAATAACAGTTCCTCTGATCATGTGCCATGTGATCCTTCTGTGTTGCAGACTGTCTGATTGACGCAGAGTACTGTAAGCAGCAGCAGCGGCAGGATGGTCCGGTATTTATGTCGGGAACAAGTCGAGACGTTTTTTGTGTATGGCCAGACGGATAGAAACAGTCGAGAGGCAGTACGGCTATACCAAAACAAATACCCTCACAAGCACTAACCACATCACACAACATTTCAAGCCCATTAGGGCGTTTGTGCAATCATGGGTCCATTCAGACAGAAGAACGTGTTGAAAAGCCGCGAACTGTTCGTTCACCAAATCTGGACGACCGCGTTCTGCAGGATATTGAGACGAGCCTCAGTACAAGCTCCAGGCAAGTGGTCGGCCAACATGGTGTAAGCCAGAGTACAGTTATGTGTGTCGTACATGACAACTGCTATCACTTTCACTTGCTACTTGCCACGCGGGGTAGCCGCGTGGTCTAATGGCGTCTTGTCACGGTCCGCACGGCTCCCCCCGTCGGAGGTTCGAGTCCTCCCTCGGGAATGGGTGTGTGTGTCGTCCTTAGCGTGAACTCGTTTAAGTTAGATGAAGTAGTGTGTAAGCTTAGGGACCGATGACCTCAGCAGTTTGGTGCCATAAGACCTTACCACAAATTTCCAAATTTTGCTTCTAGTGCAAGGAATATCAGGACAGATTTTGTCGATGGTTTTTACACTAGCCCATCACAATTATGAGATTTCTGTGATCAATGCCTTACAGTACGCTGCGTCTATCACACTGCCTACAATATACAAGAACAAATGGCACGTGGTCAGAGGAACTTTCATTCGTCAGCGCCCTCTGCCGTGGCAACGATATATTTCCGGACACATGTCCATGCGACCTTTTTTTCCCCATTTCCGGTCGGGAATACGTTCGTGAAGTTTGTCGGTTTCATTAATGTTCATCCTGTATGTTACTGATCTCAGTGTGCTGCCATCTCATTCTGCGAAGATTAGTGCGCATCAGTGTTATATAAGCACTTCGATGTAGGTGTAACTAATGTTCTTTGCGTAGCCTAGAATTTTTGCGTTAGCATTTACTTTAAAGAATACACTGATTGCTTATAAATGTCTCTCACGATTCACAGAGAAAAGGTACCACTGGTCGCGAAGAAGCTGATGTTGTTAAAAATTTAAGTATTTTCCATAACATTCTTTCTTTTAGCATTGGTCATAAGCACTTTCCTTTGTTGTCACCTTTGGTAGATCATTGTGCCTTAATGATAGAGTATTAAGCTATGTTATTTTGGGGCAGTCACACAACATATGTAAATCCACAAAAATTGATAGTAGAGGCCCACCCTCGACCTCAAAAATTAATTAAAACCGGAGAAATGAATTGAAATAAAATAAGCAGCGACTGTCAGCTTCTGTAGTAATCTAAAACAGATTTTCATGCTGGTTATAAATAAGGGATTATTTTGGAAGCACACTGGCGACACAGGCACAGAATCGAGAGTACCAGAACAGTCAAGGACGCTGACGAGTCTTTCTTAGGAGGCCAGCAAAGAAAGGCAGACATTACCATGGCTGGGCCCAGTTCGCTATCTTTGTGGTATCCCATGGCGCAGCCAGGCAGATGGACAAAAGTTACAATATCTGTGTGACTGCTGACGCAAATGCTTTTGTGACGTGGAATGAGGAGGCATTTTTAGCAAATGGCACTATTGTCAACCAAACGTAGAAAGCCAACTTTTGGAACGGACGCTGGAGATCGATATCTTGAGAGTGAAAAGAGAACCACAAGCTAGGTCTCTGAAAACCGTGAGATGCCGCCAAATGTGTTAAGTCTTATAAAAAATTTTGATTAAGGACGCAAGACCCACAGAAATTCGTTCATCTAAACTTTTTCCAGAGTGACAGAGAAGTTCGACAGTGCCGGAGGGAAGTTGCCTCATTGGCTGAGAAGAGAAAGAGGAATTGCAAGAAATGACTTTTCAGATGAGAACGGCAGAAAGGAAATCACTGATTAACCAAGTGAAATCTAACTCACAGAAGGAACGTGCACTCTCTGAGGAGCATTTAGATTGGTTGGAGCTCAGAAATTTCAGAGCCCAGCTAATCAATTTGAGAATATACCGAAAAACACGACGGACTGAGGTTTCCTTGTTGTATGGCCTCGCACACAAATCACTTCACATCACTTCACTTCTTCTTCTTCTTTTTCTTCTTCTTCTTCGTGCTTCTTGCTTGTTAGTAAGCTTAAGATCTTCTCGTCTCACCTGTCATCTTCGGACACTGCTGCTGCTCTGCCATCCTTGTCTGCTTTAACTAGCGGCTAATCTGATGCGCTTTAGGGCCATGCAACTCTTAGTTACGGAGGAGGGCCGCTGGTGTTACACTGATGAGAGCGAGCAACTATCATGTGAGATGTAGGAAATTCCAAGTCAATTTACAATTTTACAATCTCAGAGCTTCACTCTGAAGATTTAGCTTGGGAAGCCGTGAATAATTTGCTTCCAAAATCCACAAAAAGTGTGACATATTCCTTTCAATAAATCTGCATGTCACCTTCTGTAAGCTTACGTGTTACTGTCAATAGTCCTATGTATTACATTGAGTTGTTAAATTTCACAACAATTTCTCGACACTTGTTCAATTTATTCTTAGTTTTCCCCCTGACCTTCATATTGGTTTCATCAAATTAGCATTTCCACAGCTAGCCATTATTAAACAGTTTATTCAGAAGTTGCCACAGGTACCCATTATTACGTGCAAGGAATTAATTATCAGTTAGAGTATTGGAACATCATTGTCCCCTTAATCGTTACTGTCTAACTTTTGATATGCAAATAAATCCAAATGATTGGGAGATGTGTATCACAGAACAATCCTTGAACTTCCCCTGGGTCATCAACAAGTGTCAGCGTGCGAAACATTTAACGAAACATAATCGATATGGGCTTTCGGAGCCGAAGGCTCACTGGTGGACTTTTCATGACTGCACGACATAGTGCTTTACGCCTCGCCTGGGTCCGTCAACACCGACAATGGACTGTTAATGACTGGAAAAATGTTGCCTGGTCGGACGAGACTCTTTTCAAATTGCATCGAGAGGATGGACGTGTAGGGCTATGCAGACAACCTCATTGATCCATTGGCCCTGCGTGTCAGCAGGGGACTGTTCAAGCTAATGGAGGCTCTATAATAGTATTTGACGTGTGCAGTTGGAGTGATATGGAACGCCTGTTACGTCAAGATACGACTCTGACAGGTGACACGTACGTAAGCATCCTATCTGATCACCTGCATCCATTCATCTCCATTGCGCATTCCGACGGACATGGGCAATTCCAGCAGGACAATGCGACACCTCACACGTCCAGAATTTCTATAGAGTCGCTCCAGGATCACTTTTCTGGGTTTAAACACTTTCGCTGGCCACCAGACTCCCCAGACATAAACATTACTGAGCATATCTGGGATGCCTTGCAACATACTGTTCAGAAGAGGTCTCCACCTCGTCGTATTCTTACGGATTTATGAACAGTACTGCAAGATTCTTGGTGTCAGTTCCCTCCAACACTATTTCAGACATTAGTCGAGTCCATGCCACGTCGTGTTGCGACACTTCTGCTTGCTTTCGTGGACCCAACAGGATATCAGGCACCTGTACCAGTTTCTTTGGGTCTTCAGTGTAATATGGAAGAGAGATTACAGGAATATAGTTTTCTACCGGTTGTAGTATCAAAGATTAAAGATTTGTTGTCCTCGAGAAAATGTACTCCGATATATTTCGAGACAGCTACAGTTTAATATTCATGTTTTGTTTCTATTAATAAATGATTAATTGACAGTTGTTCAGTAAAACCATGAGCATGTTCGACTTTCCACACCTCGCTTCCTGCCGTTTCAATAAGATTGGACTAATTACAGAGCCCTCAGAGGCATTTAAGCAAGTATCCCTGCCATGCTCAGTACGGTAATGAAATGGAACAAGCCATAAGAAATAATACAAAGGGAAATATTGCCTGCCGTACAAATCACACTAAGCCAGTGGCCTTACTGTGATGTGTCTGTGACGTTATCATTCAACAAGATAATGCAAGACGGTATGTTTTCTATGCTGTCCAGACCGACATCAATACACAGCGTGTTCGACTCTAGCCCAGGCAGCACGTTCAGCAGATCTATCACTTATTGCGAATATGTGGTCACGAAACGGCTTGGGAGACTAAAACTGTTTCACCGTCCGGGACTCAATGCTGCGTCCTTTGCCACTCTTGGTCAAGTTCTCTACATGCTGAGGTGTCGAAGCACGATTGACGACCCACCCACACAGTTTTACTTCCGCCAGTAGGTATTCGATCTTCCAGACTTATCAGAAGTTATCCTGCATACCTTACGAGAATAGCACTTCTGGTAAATGGTATGATTCAGAAAAATGGATTAGCAATGTTGCAGGCGACTGTTTCGAGATTGAATTTTCACTCTGCATCAGAATGTGCCAGACTTGTACACGAACCTGCTAAGAAGTTTCATATCAGCACTCACTCTGCTACAGAGTAGAAAATCGTTATGGAAATCTGTTCGTGAGTTCCCACAAGACTGACGCGCCACTAATCGCCAGCCACTACGATTGATGAACTCTAGAACAGAGTTGCAGAAGCATAGAATGACGTACTAGTGTAGGTTGTAATGGTCGTAATGGTAGTGACACTTGGTAGATATGCTAATGCGTTAATGCGGAATCGATGTACAGTTGAAAGAAAATTAGTTACAATTTTGGCCACCAGTTGCAAATCTGGCGCTGTACATCATCTCATCGATGTCTCTGGTGCTCATATTCAACAAACTATGTGAGCAGCGGTTAATAATAAAATCACCATTATGATGCTTCCCTCACTAGTTTGGCCTGTTTTTGCCCAATTCCCATTCCTAATTCATTACACAAAGGAAACATTTCCGTACGTCTTTCTTGCACCCTTGGCGCCATTTTTGCACCTGGAGGACAAAATTAAAAGCATTTCTTTTCTCTTTTGGAGGTTAAATTGGTTCCTGATTAACGAATTAGCATGTCTACCAAATTTTGCTCCCATACGATACTTACAATCCACATTTGACTTCTGCGAGTAGCTGTACTTTAATTATAACCTCGTAATACATGAAATTTCGTTATTTTCTTTTTGACTTGGCGTTACAGTACTAAGAAAGAGCAGCATATTTCTTCATCTATGGTACGTTCACACAGCTAACGATCAGGTGCTCGTTTGTCTGACTATGACAGCAGACTTTCGAAAAGCCAAAGATACAGTGAGCAGCAGGTGCTACTGTGCAGTGCCTCCAGGTCCGGCCACAGCTTGCTCTGCAGTACTCTGAGTTTCCCCTATATGGGGGGCTCTTGCAGCGTCCAAACATTAGCTCAGCGTATTGCGAGCCGGCCCTGTTGCTGTTAGCAATGTCATCCCGTTGAGCAGTGCCATGTATAAACTGGGCCAGTGCTGATTTATTCATCGACCCGGCTGGAGGCAGAGCGGTGCCACGCTAGCCGGCGTCGCTCCTGCTTTGCTTCGCCCCCTTCAGTTATTCCAATTGCAGGATGACCGCTCGTTTGCCGTATTAGGTGTTCTCGATGTTGATGCCTCTCGTATTTGCAAAAAGATACAGAAAGTTGTACGCAGCTGCGATTAAATGTTTGCTTCCTTATTTGTAATGTAGTTTAACCATTTACAGTAAATAAACATAAAACAAGAAAAGATAAGAGTCAGCTAAAATCTTTAAACGATCATACTACATTAATTGATCATGTGCACTACCATCGCATCAGATGACTTACTGATAGTTCCTCATCTTAACCACTGTCACAAATCAGGTTATGGAGCTTATACTCTTCAGAAAGCCCCTGTTGTATAATTCTACATCTACGACCTATGATTACTTTTGTTTATGCGAGTGAGAGCCAGACTGCAGGGAACAATATGCTAGAAGTCTAGAACCGGAGTTTCAGGCAAGCCACATCATCTCCAAGAAATATCAATGGATGGTGTAAAGTTGGTTATCAGCTGAAAATTACCTTTGTGCTGGTAGGGTCTGTCCAAAATATCAACACGAAAAAGAAGCGTGACACGCCAATGAACGCTTTAGGTAAAATCTTGAGGTAGTGTCCTTAGTAAATACAGGATATAACAAAAAAGGACTGCCAAACTTTCACGGTGTAACAAAAAAGGACTGCCAAACTTTCACACGTAGAAGAAGAAAATGTGTTACATGGCCATGGGTGAGGAAACGCAATATTTCCATGTTTCAGCTCATTTTCTATTTATCTTCAAAATCAAATTAATCATGGGAAACACACGGAAACAGAACGTAGCAGCATTACACGAAATGTTTTCTTACATGGAATGTTCAGTGTTTCAAAAATGTTCAAATGTGTGTGAAATCTTATGCGACCTAACTGTTAAGGTCATCAGTCCCTAAGCTTACACACTACTTAACCTAAATTATCCTAAGAACAAACAAACACACACACACACACACACACACACACACACACACACACACTCACACATTCACACACTCACACACACAAACAAACAAACACCCATGCCCGAGGGAGGACTCGAAACTCTTCCTGGACCAGCCGCACAGTCTATGACTGCAGCGCCTTACACCTCTCGGCTAATCCCGCACGGCTTCAGTGTATCCTTTTGGTTACATTATGAAACATTTCCCTAAATGAAATATTTAGGTTACCCTCAGGTAGCAAGGGTATGTGCATCAACCCGCGGTCACATTAAATCTCTGACGCGAGTCGAAATGACCTCGACTATGGAAATAAACCTTTTCCGAACACATGTTCATGTAACATACCTCCTTCGTCTACGTGTAAGGAACGTTACCGAAAAGGTTGGCGACACCTTTCAGTTACATACTGTATAGCACACAGCAGGGTCGCCGCCGTATGGAGGTACCCTTTGTAGGCAATCTTTGTATCTCACTTTGTCAGTTCGTGCCTTAGGTGGTGTAATTCTCTTCTTAACAGTTAGAGAAAGTAAACGAGAGAGATGCACTGACACACGTTACCTCTTTATATCATGCTACACTACTGGCCATTAAAATTGCCACTCCACGAAGATGACGTGCTACTGACGCGATATTTAACCGACAGGAAGAACACGCTGTGATATGCAAATGTTTAGCTTTTTGGAGCATTCACACAAGGTTGGCGCCGGTGGCGACACCTACAACGTGCTGACACGAGGAAAGTTTGCAACCGATTTCTCATACACAAACAGCAGTTGACCGGCGTTGCCTGGTGAAAAGTAGTTGTATTGCCTCGTGTAAGGAGGAGAAATGCGTACCATCACGTTTCCGACTTTGATAAAGGCCGGATTGTAGCCTATCGCGATTGCGGTTTATCGTATAGCGACACTGTTGCTCGCGGTGGTCAAGATCCAATGACTGTTTGCAGAATATGGAATCGGTGGGTTCTGGAGCGTAATACGGAACGCCGTGCTGGTTCCCAACGGCATCACTAGCAGTCGAGATGACAGGCATCTTATCCGCATGGCTGTAACGGATCGTGCAGCCACGTCTCGATCCCTGAATCAACGGATGGGGACGTTTGCTAGACAACAACCATCTTCACGAACAGTTCGGCGACGTTTGTAGCAGCATGGACTACCAGCTGGGAGACCATGGCTGCGGTTACCCTCGACGCTGCATCACAGGAGTGCATGCGATGGTGTACTTAAGGACGAACCTGGGTGCACGTATGGCAAAACGTCATTTTCTCGGATGAATCCAGGCTCTGTTTACAGCATCATGATGGTCGTATTCGTGATTGGCGACATCGTGGTGAACGCACATTGGGAGCGTATATTCGTCATTGCCGTACTGGCGTATCACCTGGCGTGATGGTTTGGGGTGCCATTGGTTACACGTCTCGCTCACCTCTTGTTCGCACTGACGGCACTTTGAACAATGGACGTTTCATTTCAGATGTTTTACGACTCGTGGCTCCACCCTTCATTCGATCCCTGCGAAACCCTACATTCCGGCAGGATAATGCACGACCGCATGTTGTAGGTCCTGTACGGCCTTTCTGGATACAGAAAATGTTCGACTGCTACCCTGGCCAGCACATTCTCCAGATCTCTCACCAATTGAAAACGTCTGGTCAATGGTGGCCGAGCAACTGGCTCATCACAATACGCTAGTCACTAATCTTGATGAACTGTGTTATCGTGTTGAAGCATCATTTGCAGCTGTACCTGTACACGCCATCCAAGCTCCTTTTGACTCAATGCCCAGCCGTATCAAGGCCGTTATTACGGCCAAAGGTGGTTGTTCTGGGTACTACGCCGTGTGGCTATGGCCTCCCGTTGGGTAGACAGTTCGCCTGGTGCAAGTCTTTCGAGTTGACGCCACTTCGGCGACTTGCGTGTCGATGGGGATGAAATGATGATGATAAGGACTACACAACACCCAGTCCGTGAGCGGAGGAAATCTCCGACCCAGCCGGGAATCTAACCCGGGCCGTTAGGTATGACATTCTGTCGCGCTGACCACTCAGCTACCAGGGGCGGACTTTTGGGTACTGATTTCTCAGGATCTATGCAAATTGCGTGAAAATGTAATCATATGTCAGTTATAGTATAATTTATTGGTCCAATGAATACCAGTTTCTCATCTTCATTTCTTCTTGGTGTAGCAATTTTAATGTCCAATAGTGTATTTATTTTATGCACATCTTATTTCCAGCTGTGTTTCCCTCGCAGTACTTAGTGCTGCTGCAGTCGTTGAGGGCTGATAGCATGTTACTGAACTGGAGTGGCAACAGGAGGCCGCCCGATCTGAGGCGCGTCCTTTGGCACTAACGTGCTGGCTCCGCCCTTGGGATCTAGTCTCTCCAATCTGCCCGCAGGCCGGATCCGTTCGTGTGTCGGGGAAACTCGGGGGATTTTCTTGATTAATCGACGGATCCACGAACATAGTGCAAGCTCGACTTGTCAGCGGCCATGGGTGACGGGTTTCAAAAGCAGCGACTGTATCTTACCGCAAGTACGTTGTACAGTGTGGCATTTTGTAGGCATTTTATTAATTGTAGTACATTTTGCTATTCTGAAAGTAGTTTATGTTTATATATTTGAGAGAAAATATGGACGACTTTAGGAAGAAAACTGTGGCAGTCGGCAGCTGTCTGTGCGCTATCTACTCATGTATTTCTCGAACCAAAAATCTCATAAATTGGGTAAAAAAGAGAATGGATTGCCGATAAGCAACATTCAAGGTACCTAGATATAATTCAGAATCGTGGGCGTCCCTCTGAGAACCATTAAAATTCAACGTGCCAGGAATGGTGTGTTCTTGAGCCTTTGTGAAGTTCGCATTCGGGAGGACGACGGTTCAGTCCCGCGTCCGGCCATCCTGGTTTAGGTTTTCCGTGATTTCCCTAAATCGCTCCAGGCAAATGGCGGGACGGTTCCTTTGAAAGGTCACGGCCGACTTCCTTCCTCATCCTTCCCTCATCCGACGAGACCGATGACCTCGCAGTTTGGTCTCTTCCCACAAACAACCCAAACCAACCCTTTGTGAATTACAGTAATTCGTAATACCTGTAAAATAATGGTCATAACACAGTTGTGGGTAATAGACTACACTAATGAACATCGTACAAACAATATTTTACTGGCGCGCACTATGGTGTTGGTGTACACGCCGGCCGCGGTGGTCTCGCGGTTCTAGGCGCGCAGTCCGGAACCGTGCAACTGCTACGGTCGCAGGTTCGAATCCTGCCTCGGGCATGGATGTGTGTGATGTCCTTAGGTTAGTTAGGTTTAAGTAGTTCTAAGTTCTAGGGGACATGACCACAGCAATTGAGTCCCATAGTGCTCAGAGCCATTTGAACCATTTTTTTGTTGGTGTACACAATTCATCCCCCACCACCCGTTCTACTCTTCTTTAAAGAGACCTATACCATTCTCAGATTAATTCTGATATTGCTGAAGGCATTTTACATCCGTCATTGGAACTACAACAAAATTCGTTTTTTTGTCATCAAATGCATTTCGTTTTATTGAAATAAAGCGTCATCAGCGGTCTGTAAAGGAACATATTCACGATCCGATTTACTTTCTGCTTCTGAAATAGTTCGTTAAAAAGATGTTGATGTTACAAACGATATATAATGTCCGATTTTCGCTCTCATCAGGAAACGCCGACTGCTTGGACGTGTTTCAGCTATTTCCTCGTTTGGCACTGTTGTTAGTTTTAATAACACTTCGGTCCACGGTTAGAATACTGCTTAGAAATGTTTCAATCATCTCTTTTTACGCCCTATTTTTTATGTTCTCGTTTGTGTAGTGTTCATTGTCAGTTTTCACACACACGGTATT
Organism: Schistocerca serialis cubense; assembly: GCF_023864345.2. Classification (NCBI taxonomy): domain Eukaryota; kingdom Metazoa; phylum Arthropoda; class Insecta; order Orthoptera; family Acrididae; genus Schistocerca; species Schistocerca serialis. The sequence continues at coordinate 844,369,120 of NC_064641.1, read as the reverse complement.
TCACGGTACGATTGTACAGGCTAAGTATTTCGATGTGGCCATTGGTCCAACCTCTTCACCATGCTTGTATCAACTAAAACTTATTGTAACCTGGAAACCACTCATTTATCTGTGTCCAATTTAGAGTATCCGCTACATTTCTCTTGTTGAGTACTAAAAATTAGCTTCTTTGAGAAAACGAAGTGGAATTTACACAATGTGACCCCTCAAACATCGTAATGCAGCTGCAGCTGCAACACAATCATGAAACAGTGATTTATTAGAGGAGGAACTGAGGACAAATCAGGTCATAAACTTACGAAAAAGCACATTCTCGGTACAACAGGAACGTATAATTTCTTCGCTTATCGTTTTGCAAAGTTACATTTATTCTCATTTCACCATCTGTCGACGGCTCTTAAAAATTACATCATTCCACTGTAAAAATCTAGTTGCTCGTATATCAAAAAAGCCAAGAAAATATGTTTACCATATAGCAAATTACCCTTCTATTTGTGAGCTATCATTTGTCAAAATCTTGTATCGATATCTCGAACCGTTTACGGTATGTGAGGGACATTGTGAATATTTCATTCTCGCATGTGTGTGTGTGTGTGTGTGTGTGTGTGTGTGTGTGTGTGTGTGTGTGTGTGTGAACAGAACCGAATGCGCTATATACAATCCATTTTCTCGAGATCGGAAATAGATGTTGATGTCCTCCCATTCGTCAAACGCAGATACAAAGCGACGCCTATTTTTCATTGGAACGAATTCGAATTTGACGCAGTATGTTATTTATACTCGAAATATCACAATAAGTATGACCTTTAGCGAAATGATAGGCACTTCATCATTAAGGGGGAACGACAAGGTGACGGACAAAAATATTTCTCAGATTAAAGATTTGTTTCCTCTGTACTCGAATGTAGTAGACAAATGGGGTTTGCTGCAATGAATAATACGTACATTGAAGTTTTTATTGGTATTTTTTATTGAAAAATATTAATATCTTCACTGTGTAACTGGGGCTTTCCCGGGGCATCTCTAAAGGAGGCAGATCGACGGTTTTCGCTGTAACTCCGATTGTGGTTATCTGGAACACAATATTGACGTATCTCCCTGATCTTTACAGACGTAATTTTAGTTCATCGCAGGAATTTGCTAAAAAACTTTTTTTTTGCGAAATTATAGGTAGTTGAAAACATATGGCCACTTTTGGACCCTACTTTTATGCCCGAAAAAAATAATAAACATAACACAAGAAAATCGGCTGCGATGAATTGAATTCAGTTTGCTTAGAGGGAGACCAAAAGTCTGTATAATCGGATGAAAATTCTAGCCTGGGCGTCGACAACCATGCCGGAAAACATTTTTTTGTGAAATAAGCTTTTAACGTTCGACAAGTATTTATTATATAGAAAGAAGGGACAAAGCTGAAAGCTTACGGGATATCATAGACGCTTGGTCCATAATAACTATCGCATAGGCTAGTGGGCGCTTTCTGCTACATTCACCTGATAAGTTCTCATTTTCGTCGTCAGATCCTTTGTAGTCGCTGGGCGCGGCGCCGCTGACTTCTCTAACTTCACAGAATCGGCGCATTTCCTCGCCGATTTTGATTTGAAGGGCATTTGCCACGTGCATTAACGCAGTATGGCCCACACTAAATAGACATTGAGCCAAATTTAAAGCAATACTGACAATTTCGCTTCGAGTGGATGTTATTTTTGTAGCGTATCGCCAAATGAGACTATTGAGACTTTCGTTCACATTTTGAGTAAAGCCGTCCAAACAACGCTCCAGAAAATCAGGTTTACTCAAAGCCTTTAAACATCTCACACACGCAACTACGGGAGCGTGACCTCGGAACCGCTTCTCTAACACCGAGGCGTGCTGTGCCCGCTCGGATTCAAACGCGCACATAATTGTTACATTTTGGAGTTCGCGCATGAAATTTGGGGAATAAATCTTCAATGTACATAAATTCGAATTCCGTAATAAAGAAATTTCGATTGTTTTCGACCGCCACCCTGTCGTTCTTCCTTAAACCGACATTAAAAGCTGTTGGTAATGAAAAAACCTTTTTTCTCCGAACAGTTTTTTTTTCCAAGTCGTATGAGAAAAATTTAGGGGTAGCGAACCTGAGCGCGCCGTTGTGTCGCTGCAGCACGTCAGCTATCTGCTCGTCGAAAATTCATAGAGTTCCTGAACGAGGCTCACTGCAGAAACCTCCTCTGAAGCCGGACCCCTAGTTTCCAGAACTCTAGGCAACGATTTGAAGGTTGTGCTTCCACTAACGCCCAGACGGGGATACGGGTATTGAAGAACGAGCTGGAAATATCAGTGGCCCGTGAGAAAATTACTCTCGGGTTTGGCCAACTAATCTCCGCTGTCCCTGACACAGAAACGCGAAGGCAGTTTACTTTGTTCACTTACACACCATTATTTCGTATGAGAATATTCGTAACCCAGGAAAAGGCTCGTCAGATCGGTCTGTTGCGTTACTAGTGAATTTCATGTAGGACATTGTTCAGATGTCGAAGAATTTCTCTCTCATCAAATAGATTCAATATCTATTGTGATACGCAACGATTTCGACTATGCCTTGTTTTTTACCTATGTAATCCTCAGCTGCCATTTCATCTTTCAAAGCTACCCATTCGTCTTCCGCTTTATTCTTTTCCCCTGTTGTAGTCAACCATTGTCTCAAGCTCCCTCTGAAACCCTCAACAATCTCTAGCCCTTCGGTTGATCCAGGCCCCATGTACTTACTATCCCACCTTTTAGAAAATTCTTCAGTTTTAATCTGCAATTCGTAGCCAATAAATTGTTGTGGAAGGCCACGCCTGAGCCTGGAAAGTTACAATTTAAAATGTGGTTCTGAAATCTCTATCTTACCATTTCCGGTGTCTCCACGTCTCTTTGACAAATACGACCAAATTTCATAACTCGTAAAACCAAGTGTTAGCAATGGTTAAATTGAGCTCTGCGCAAAATTCTGCCAATCGACTTCCTCCTTCATCTCTCTTCCTCAGCCGCTGTCCTCCTATTTTTCCTTCTGTACCTTTTCCTACTATCGACTTTCAGTCCCCCATCGCAATTAAATTTTCCTCTCCCTCAGCAATGTGAATAATTCTTTTTTTATCTCACCATTCATTGTGTCAGCCTCTTCATCATCTTCGGAGATAGTCGCATATAAATTTGTATTACTGTGGTGGGAGTTGGCTTCGTGTCTGTCTTGGTTACGATAATGCCTTCACAATATTGTTCGTAGTAGCTTACCTGCATTCCTATTTTCTTATTCATTTTCCGACCTATTTCAGCTGCTTTTGTTTTCATAACCCTGTACTCACCTGTTCGTCCTGCAACCGAAATTCACTAATTCTCACTAGATATTCAATCTATCCATTTCCCCTTTCAAATTTTCTAACCTACCTGCCATCTTAAGCGATCACACATTCGACGCTCTGACCCGTAGAACGCCGTTTTTTGCATCAAGAATATTTTGCCCAGGAAGGTTCCATCAACATTTCAGCACACAGTAGAGCTGGACGCTCCCTAGAAAGAAATAAGGCCTGTAATTTCCCCTACTCTCAGCCGTTCGTAGTACCAACAGAGGAAGACGATGATCGCTGATGTTAGAACACGACATCAGTAAATCGAGCAGACTGTTGCCTCTACCATTCCTGTAAAGACTGTTGCGCCTCTTTGGGAACCACACATTTGTCTGGCCTCTCAACAGGTTGTGGCTGCACCTACGGTACGGCTGGCTAACTGTATCGTTAAGCTATCTCACCACGGGAAGGTCCATGGGTCATGGGGAACTATCCCAGGCTGGAATCCCAAGTGGTAATCTTTGGGAGGTGACATATTTACTACAGAAGCTACCATATGGTGCGTGTTGGAGGGTAGCCTGTACTACAGTTGACCATTCACATTTATATTCCGTTCTCAGATGGAGCAAGGGAAAGAGGTTGTCCATATAGTTTTGTACGAGCTTTGATTTCACTTATCTACTCCTCACGATCGTTACACAATATGTACCGAGTCGTTACAATTAAAGTATATTTACTCACGGAGGTCCAGTGTGTCTGTAGTTATTGTATGGCAGCGAAGGTTGGTGGATATGCTACTGTGTTAACACGGAACCGATTTACGCTGAAAAAAAGTAGTTCCAATTTTCCAACCAGGTGCAAATCTGGCGCTGTACAGTGTACAGTCTGTATGACTGTATGACATCCACGCTGTCACTTGACAACCCATAACGTGAATGAGACCGAGAAGAGATGCCATGCGCTGTTACTGACACTTACATGAACGGCAGACTCGAGGGTCTGAGTAGAGGCTCGATGCCGCTAAACTATTTAAAGATGACGATAATGACATCCGTAAACACGGGCGAGCTTGGTGTGGTACCTGCAGGGAGAAGGCGTCCTATCCCGCTATGAGTTATTGGCGAGGTTGCTTTTGCTCTAACGAACCATGCAGTACGTGCCATGGGTGATGCTAAGGCTCGTGCGGCGTCACGAGAAATGTCGAACCACTGGTCCACAATACGGAAGGTCTTCTACTAATCGGGCGCCTGTACTGTTTCGACACCAGAAACAAATAAGTATAGGTTTGTAATGAAACTGTTATTAAAGTTTCTGATCCACCTACTTCATTTTAACACAACAAAGAATAAGACTGAGCGTGTTTATCACGATCGGAAGACGTATCTTAAATAGGCTTACCTCTATTATTTAGAAAGAACAAAAGCGATGCAAATAATAGAGATAAAGATTTGGTATTAGCGAATCTTCAAACCAATTTGTGAAAGTGAAGTAGTTCATTTCTTTTGGTATTAGTGAATCGTCAAACCAATTTGTGAAACTGAAGTGGTTCGTTTCTTCTTGAGTATCTCCTGTTTTCATTGGTTTAAAAGGCAGGAGACTGTTTGGAAGTAAACCTTGCGCGGTTCCTGCATCAAGAAGAATAAGTCTATCCTCCTTACCACAAGGCATTGCCATTGTTCCTTTAGCTACGTCGTCTGTCCAGCCCTGCTTGACAACGTGACCTAAACTGAACCACGTTTCGTCAAGACGCACCACTTCTTTGGTATTTATGTTACGCATGTGCCTTTAAAATCGGCATCGTCATGAAACTGTTTCCTCCATCTCCATCAAAAACTTACGGCTACATAAATGTTCATAGTGAAAGCCAAGGTTGTGGAAAACTATGGACAAGGATTTGCGACTGCCTTGAAAAATTCCTGATTCTTTGAGTGTGACCAGTAACTTCCTGAGGGTCGAATGTTCCTTCGTCCAGTTATTATCATAAACATGAATTTCGTCCTCTAAAAACGAATCGATATTGGTAATCCGCTTATCCATGCGACGTTTTTTCCCCAGGGGTATTAATTTTCGATGTTTCTTCACCTTCCTTTTACTTTTTCTGAATGTTTCAAGTGTTACTGTATATTTGTGGGATTATGGCTACGATTTTAAACGATCTGCAAATGCGGAATCATTAGAACTGTCAGTACTTAATCTCCGTTGGGTGAGAAACCTTAATGTTGTAGGCAGAAGAAAAGCTTCACAAAGATAACAGGAAGCACACATATGAAATGACACCGGAAGATACTATGAGTAACAAAACACAAGTCCTGAGTAAGAAAGTGACAAGACCTCAACTGGTTGTATTTTATAGTGGTACAATCTACTGGATGAAAGTACTGAATTTATATGAAAGTGTATGTGTATCAGGCCACTGAAGGCTTATCAATAAGTCAAGGGGAAACACATCTCGCATAACGTACATTCCACTTATGGAAACTCCAAGGACCAGAAATAAAGCAAACATCATTATTATATTGTTAATAGCAGCCGTGGACTGACAAACGAATAACATTAATGATATTAGTATTGACACTTCCTGGTGATTGTAGTAGCCATGCCTTCTGGACAAGGTGTTCCATGTCCTGGCAAGCGGCAAAAGGGCCAACTGCCACGAAATCGCGTATTCGAGTGTAGTTAGTGAGACTCTGTGTGTGTGTGTGGTGTGTGTGTGTGTGTGTGTGTGTGTGTGTGTGTGAGAGAGAGAGAGAGAGAGAGAGAGAGAGAGAGAGAGAGAGAGAGAGAGCGAAAGCGAGAAAGTTCTGTTAAATCGGCAAAGGAAGTAATCAACCCTCTGCTTTATGGGCATTGCTTGCAGCACAGAATTGCAGCAGCAGTATTAACGCTGGAACCCTGGGAGGTCAGACAGGGTAAGCGAAGCTTATTGGCTAATCTCGCACACAGGCTGTACGCCGCAGAACGCGATCCTGCACTCCACACTTCAAAGACAGCTTCGGGGGCGCCGCGCAGCCGTATCACTCTAGGGATCATGCAGCTAAAATCTCTCTCACTCTGACCCACCTGTTTATTCCCGGAAGCAGCCCATGTGTGCGCGTTCTATATTTCATTCCTTCTCAGAAATGCAGGGCGCAGGAGATGTGCTGTGTAACAACTAGGGAAAATTTCCTTCTTTCTTTCTCGGGGCCTTTGTCTCGCTCCAACGCGGGGTCGGCTTTGTTATTACGGATTTGGCAGTGTTAATTGCAGAGGGTGGTCGGATGCCCTTCCTGACGCCATCCCGAACCCCCCGGGACGGAAGTAGTGCACCCCAGCTGTCTGCATCTAGTGTAAGTCATGAAATAGTAAGAAGGTTTGCAAATGTCTGTGAGTCGTGTAACTGAGGCGGAACTTGGGGATCAGCCCAGTATTCACCTAACAGGATGTCTAAAACCGCCTAAAAACCACATCCAGGCTGGCCGGCATACCGGTCCTCGCAGTTAATCCGCCGGGCGGATTCGATCCGGGGCCGGCGCGCGCCTACCCGAGTCCAGGAAGCAGCGCATTAGCTCTCTCGGCTACCCTGACGGGTAACAACTAGGGAAAATATCTGCCACTTATTTCCTCTTCTTCTCCTCCTTCATCTTTTCCCGTTTCTTCTGTGGGCTCGGGATTGTTGCTTGAGTTGAGGCAATATTAGTGGCAGTTGGATGGCTACATGACCTTCCTAACATCCTCCCGCCCCCCCCCCCCCCCTCTAAGGACGGATACTTTTGTACCCCACCTCTATCTGCGTCCAAAGTAATTATTATAGTCCAGTCAAGTATGAGAACGTTTTCCAGGTGGTTATGCAGCGTGTAACTGAAGCGGGACGTACTTACCAGCCTTGTATTTACTTAGTTTGATGTGGAAAACAGCAAAAGCTACATCTAGGCTGGCTAGCTGATAGGCCATTGTCGTTAATCCGGGAGACAGATTCGATTTGGGGCAGGATTTCATCCCCCATCCTCGAATCAGTGTGTTTCCACGCGGATTAACATTTCCTGTGTGTGCACTTACTATTTATCTTCAGAGGTGTCATTTCATAAATGACTCATTATCAGAGGGAAATACAATGTCTGCTGTGCCTTAGGGTAGCGTACTAGGACCGCTTTTGGTCACAATACGTGTAAATATTATCTATAATCCTATTAGGCCGTTCCCAGACGACACAACTGTTCATTTGGTTGTGACATCATTGGAAAAATGTTTCGCCATAGAGAGAGACAGTGACGCTATTTTCGTAATGTGACTGTTACTGTCGCATATCGCTATGCGATATTATATCATTTTTCTCCGGCTATTTCTCAGTTAACTAGTGAGTAAAGTGGGTGCAGTGTGTCCAAGAACGCCGCCCTGCGCTCACCACGGTGGGGTCTGCTGGTATCACCTCTGACGTCAGCAGACAGTCACTGCAATCTCAAAAAATGGTTCAAATGGCTCTGAGCACTATGGGACTCAACTGCTGAGGTCATTAGTCCCCTAGAACTTAGAACTAGTTAAACCTAACTAACCTAAGGACATCACAAACATCCATGCCCGAGGCAGGATTCGAACCTGCGACCGTAGCGGTCTTGCTGTTCCAGACTGCAGCGGCTTTAACCGCACGGCCACTTCGGCCGGCTCACTGCAGTCTCACCCACATCTGCCTCTACATGAATACTCTGCAAATCATACTTAAGGGCCTGGCAGAGGGTTCATCAAGCCACCGTCACAATAATTTTCTATTATTCCACACTCGAAAAGCGATCAGGAAAAACGCACACCTTTATGTTTCCGTCCGAACTCTGATTTTCCTTATTTTATTATGATGATCGTTTCTCCCTGTGTTGGTCGGCGTCAACAAAATATTCTCGTATTCGGAGGAGAAAGTTGGTAATTGAAATTCCGTGAGAAGATTCCAGCGCAACGAAAAGCGCCTTTATTTCAATGGTGTCCATCCCAAATCCCGTATCACGTCCGTGGCACTGTCTCCCCTATTTCGCGATGATAGAAAACGTGCTGCTCTACGTTTAACATTCCTATGTGGTAAGGATCCACACCGCGCAGCAGTACTCCAAAAGGGGAGGGACAAGCGTAGTGTAGGCAGTGTCTTTAGTCTATCTGTTGCATCTTGTAAGTGTTCTGCCAATAAAACGCAGACTTTGGTTAGCCTTCCCCATATTTTATATGTGTTCTTTCTAATTTAAATTGTTCGTTATTGTAATTCCTAGGTAATTAGTTGAATTTACGGTCATTGGAATAGACTAATTTATCGTGTATCCGAAGTTTAACGAATTACTTTTAGGACTCATGTGGATGACCTCACAGATTACATTATTTAGAGTAATTTGCCAATTTTCGCACGATTGAGATATCTTTTCTAAATAATTTTTGCAATTTGTTTTGCGCTTCTGATAAGTTTCCTAGATGATAAACGACAGCTTCTTCTTGTGGTCTTCAGTCCTGAGACTGGTTTGATGCAGCTCTCCATGCTACTCTATCCTGTGCAAGCTTCTTCATCTCCCAGTACCTGCTGCAACCTACGTCCTTCTGAATCTGCTTGGTGTATTCATCTCTTGGTCTCCCTCTACGATTTTTACCCTCCACGCTGCCCTCCAAAACGACAGCATCATCTGCAAACAACCTACGACGGCTGCTTAGATTGTCTCTTAAATCGTTTATATAGATAAGGAACAGCAGAGGTCCTGTAGTACTACCTTGAGCAACGCCAGAAATCGCTTCTGTTTTACCCGATGACTTTCCGTCAGTTAGTACGAACTATCACCCCTCTGACACGAAATCACGAATCCAGTCACATAACAAAGGCGATATTCCATTCCATAAGCAAGCAGTTTCACTACAAGCCTCTTTTGTGGTACAGTGTCGAAAGCCTTTTGAAAATCTAAAAATACGGAATCAATTTGTACTCCATTGTCCATAGCACTCAACACTTCATGTGTGTAAAGAGTTAATTGTGTTTCACAATAAGGATGCTTTCTGAATTCGTATTGATCGTGTGTCAATAGACCGTTCTCTTCGAGGTAATTCATAATGTTCGATCACAATATATGTTCTAAAATCTTGCTGCATATCGACGTTAAAGATGTGGGCCTTTAATTTAGCAGATTACTTCTACTACCTTTCTTGAATATTGATGTTGCTGTGCAACTTTGCAGTCTTTGGGCACGGACCTCTTATGAGGTCGACCGGGCCAGCTTTGGGCGGAATGGGCAATTCGCCGAACTGTGGCTGCGGCCCCGTCTCTGGCAGTTGAAAGCCGGGCTGACGCCTGCACCCCTGGCGTCAATGTACACCAAGGCCACCCCACAGCCTCCAGAGAATAACAGATATTTTTCCTTTTCCGCACGACTTCAAAAGACAGAGGCCACGGGGCCTTCCCGTCAATGTGGGAGGATCACGTGCGTTCGCTCTAAAACTGTGATTCAACCAACGGTATTAAATCGCTCTGGACAGAGTTCTCGGACATTAAGGTTGACTAATTATGAAAACAACGCTTCGATTTAATGCCGACTTAGAGTTCAAATATGTGCGTTTTATACGAAGAACGAGGGGCGTTACATGTGTTTTCCCCTGCTTTTCATGAAATTAATAACAATTCTCAATCGTCACATTGACAGCAGCATCCACTCCATGTGTAGCTTTTTTAGAGACAGTTGAGGGTCGTGAACTCTGGTACTGGCTATGCTAGCCCAGGCTGTTGATCACTCTGCTCGTGGCCTGTACAGAGCGCGCCATCTTCGGCCACCGTTTGGTGCAGGTTGACACATAGTAACTGTTTAAGGGAATGTAAGTAGCACAAATGTTGCAGCACGATCCATATTCTGCGCAGCTTGTTACTTGCTTACTTTGCCAGGCAGCTGGATTTACTTATTTGGTTATATTTGTAGCTCCTTATAGTTGACTTTGATTACGCGAGCTGCCAATGTAAGCAGCTTTTGTTCCTCCAACTCCACAGTTTTTGGTACCTCCCAGTGCATCAGCGTCGTTTTGTAATTTAATTTTAAGTTATAGCTACAGAACTTGCTCTCTATTAACCTCTTAGTGTTTTATGTCTGTCGTTAGAGTAAATAAATAACTGTCAATATCAGTCGTGAGTCAGATTTCGAGATCTTTTAACGTGTTCTACAACTTTTCCTGCTTGGGAGACCCATTAAAAATCAAATGCATCCGATTTTACTCCAAACTAACTCACTTGACTGTACTGGCTTGTCCTTGTGCATAGTGGCCTGGTGGAAAGGTAATTTACCTATTATTTTGTCAAATAAACAGGCATTACACACGCTGGTTTATGGCGGTACGACATAGTTTCTCCTGAAATTCAATTACAAAGGATCGAGGATTGCTCTCGTTCGTCTTGCATCAGTATGCCGTACTCTGAAGTGTTATTGTGTGAAAGCGACAAGCATTGCACTTATTCGATTTGCATTAGCAGACACACTGGGATAATGGTTCAAGATTGTCAGATGATTATCACCCAATGCAAAGATGACCAGCTGACCATTCACACGAAAAAAGTAATGTAACGTAGGTAAATTGACGATACGATGCAGTGTCGTCGAACTAGGTGATCGGTGATGTCAGTGGAGCCTCTCACAGTCTTCCAGTATCTATACGTTTCTGTCCACACTGATTTAAGTTCCATTGACTACATGACTGTAGCTACCAGCAGGTCACGTATGTGTGTAATTAATCCACAAAAGAGGCGAATTGCACCAACCCCGTTCAATTAATTCATGTGTATTGATTGTCACTTTAGAACAATTTTCATACTCGTTTACTTTATGTATTTATTAGCCGACAAACCTGGCATTGTCCCAATATTCATTTCGCCAGTTTTCTATTAGAAATGAAAAAAAAAAAAAACACTGAACCTTGTACTGCAATATCGAAAAAATCTCATTTCCATGTACTCATGAAAACACCTTTGAGATGATGGAATGGTCGCAAAAAGATCACGGACAGTTTCTGAAAGCTGGGTATGGCTGATTCGGGTGTCTACAACGCTACTTTGTAAACGTCTCTAAGACTGTGTCTCTTCGTAGCTATACAGCTAGTATAGCAGACGACTAGTGTTTTGGCCCACAGCCGTTTGTGCTTCCAAGTTGACAATTGTCAAAAGTGCTGAAAGGTGTCTTGGATATTCTTAAGGTGACTCGATTGCAGCAGTGTCTTAGAAGCCCAGAGTTAACGTGTTAAAACCTCATGCGTGATGTGGCATTTTTTTCTGGTTGCTCAGTGTTTATGGCGTCATACCTCTAAACTATATGTGGCACCGTGACATGATTTTGTAGGCGCATTTAGCGGCATATGTGAACACTGACTGCGAAGTTTATTGCGAATAGAGTCAATAATAATGAAGTAATATATTTAATCGTCATAAATGATGTGGTAGTTTTTTTACGTATCTCATGTATATGTCGTCATGTCTCTTGAACTATGATAGATTGTTGTGTGACAGTAAAGGATATGTGAACCAGATTTGGTTGAAATTCGGTCCAGTGGGTTAGGAGGAGACGGGAAACATACACACGATCATACATACGTCAATTTTTTATAATGTGTTTGTATTTGTTTAGCTTTCAGGCCGTCTGTTACGTCAGACCTCAGTGTTACCCATATAGTATTTTTTAAATTGCAGTTACTTAAGAAATGGCAATAATTCTAATCTGACAGTAAAAAAAATGCTATTGGTTCTGTGCTTACGCGGAGCAGTTAGAATGGAGGAGGAGCAGTAGTTTAGTGTTTAACGTCCCGTCGACAAGAAGGTCGTTAGAGCGGTATCATAAGCTCAGGTTAGGCAACGATGGGCAACGAAATCTGTCGTGCCCTTTCAAAGGAACCATCGCAGCATGTGCCGGAATCGATTTAGGGAAATCACGGGAAACCTAAATCAGGAGGGCCGGACGCGGGCTTGAACCGTCGTCCTCCGGAACACGAGTCTGCTAATCACTGCGCCACCTCACTCGGTCAGCAGTTAAAAATGGCGTCCAGCTTGGCAGCTGGCGTCTTCCCTGTGTGGTAGAGGACGGGCAGCGGATCATAGCAGCCGAGAGCAGCGCCACGGCGAATCGATGCGTGGACTACGACGAGAGGAGCGAGGAATCTTGTGCGTGACAGCAGACAATCGGAGACTTGAAGCCAGGAACGTGGCCAACAGCGGACTGTCTGCCACAGTGTACAGCGCTGGAAGCCTGGAGGGTGCGCCGCCTGGCGCGTTTTGTTCCGGAGTGGTTGCTTCCTGTGTTGGCCAGCTGTGGAGACGCTGAACCTTGTAGCGAGCTCCAGGGGAGGCATGCCGCTGCTGCCAGCAGACATGACAAGCGAGCAGCTCCATATGCAAGGGGCGTGTGCGGGCAGATGGTGTCTTGTTGACCGGCATTACTTCGCGAGAAAATGATGTTACTTGGTTTTTGGGGGGCTCTACTACGGGAGAAAAGAAACTGCGGTTATTTGGAGCACCAGTTTGGGGAGAAAAGTGATTGGTTGGCTGCGGACAACTTGTGGTGGCGGCGCTGTGTACGGAGGGGACGGAGCGATCGGCCCCAGCGGCAGGGAGAATCTACTGGGAAGCAGTTGTGCAGTGTAGTCTGGAAATACTTGCCTACGGAGATTGATGGCAGTTGGCTGCGGTTTGCACTGAAAGTGCGGCTTCAAAAACGTGGCCGTATTGTGATTTGTTACTGCTAGGAATACTGTGCCTGGAGTGCACAGGCGTGGCTGTGATTTAGTGCTGTGTGCCCTACAGACAGAACTACTCAACGACGCTTTCAAGCATTTCAGTGTGCAGTTAGGAGTCCTTGATACTCGTCACGAATTTTGTGGCTTATCACGTAGGATTACTTTAATTGTGTGCTTCCTGTATTTTGAAACTATGCAGTTGATTGCTAACTACCTACTACAGGCGATCGTAGACGCAATGTCTTTAGAACAGTGACATTACCTGCCTCGTTCAGTCTTCTTGTCGCTCTTTGTGGGAAGGAATTAAGGGCGATTCGTGTTAGTACTGTTTCTCAAGTTTTGAAATTGTTATCTTGACACCTCTGAGGACTGAGGTTTAGCTATGTTAAGGACTTTTCATTCTTTAAGGACTAATGTTTCTCATAGTATCCAACGATATGTGTGTATGCAAGTAAGATTGGCTTAAACCAACATTGTCGTGCTTCTGGTTGATTGTATTGAACACTGAAGAGAGAAATTGGTACATTTGCCTAATATCGTGTACAGCCCCCGCGAGCACGCAAAAGTGCCGAGACAAGACGTGGCATGGACTCGACTAACGTCTGAAGCAGTGCTGGAGGGAACTGACACCATGGATCCTGCAGGGCTGTCCATAAATCCGTAAGAGTAAGAGGGGGTGGAGATCTCTTTTGAACAGCATTTTGCAAGGCATTCCAGATATGCTCAATAATGTTCATGTCTGGGAAGTTTGGTGGCCAGAGGAAGTGATGAAACTCGGAAGAGTGTTCCTGGAGCCACTCTGTAGCAATTCTGGACGTATGGGATGTCGCATTGCCCTGCTCAGATTGCTCAAGCCCGGCGGAATGCACAATGGACAGGATGTTTACGTACGTGTCACCTGTCATAATCGTTTCTAGACGCATCAGGGCTCCCATACCGCTCCAACGGCACACGCCCCACAACATTACAGAGCTTGAGCAGGTCTCTGCTGACATGTAGGGTCCATGGATTCATAAGGTAGTCTCCATACCAGTACAATTACATACGCTCGATACTATTTGAAATGAGACGCGTCCGACCGGGCAACATGTTTCCAGTCATCAACAGTCCAACGTCGGTGTTGACGGGCCCAGGTGAGGCGTAAACCATTGCGTCATGCAGTCATCAATGTTACACGAGTGGGCCTTCGGCTCCGAAAGTCTATATAGATGATGTTTCGTTGAATGGTTTGCACGCTGACAATTGTTGATGGCCCAGCATTGAAATCTGCAGCAATTTGCGGAAGGGTTGAATACTGTAACGTTGACTCTTCAGTCGTCCTTGGTTCTGTTCTTGCAGGATCTTTTCCGGCCGCAGCGATGTCGGAGATTTAATGTTTCACCGGATTCTTGATATTTACGGTACACTAGTGAAATGGTTGTATGGGAAAATCCCTACTTCATCCTATCTCGGAGATACTGTGTCCCATCGCTCATGCGCCGACTAAACACCACGTTCAAACTCACTTAAATCTTGATAACCTGCCTTTGTAGCAGCAGTAACAGTTCTAACAACTGCGTCAGACGCTTGTCTTATATAGCCGTTGCCGACCGCAGCGCCGTGTTCTGCCTGTTTACATATATCTCTGTATTTGAATAAATATGCCTATACCAGTTACCTTGGCGCTTCAGTGTAATTTAACATTTATCTGTAATATAATTTCATGCATCTCATATTAGAGTTTAAGTGTGATTTTGTTGTTTATTTTCTAACCGAAGGTGTCCCGTGTTAGAACTCCTTAGACGCACGTGCAGAGTGATTTACGTAGTCCTATTGTCTGAAACCCTTTGGTAGTGCTATTTGTCTTACTGAACATTTTGTATTATTATTTTGGAAATGTGAACACACATAATGTGAGCACCTGGTGGTAGAAAATCCCCACGAAATGGTACGGCTGTGCCGTTTCCAGTGAGAACGTTTATGGGCCTTACATTTTCGGTGAACCAACTGTAGCTGGTGTCTCTTACCTTGATGCGCTGGAACCATGGCTCTTTCCTCAGTTGGAAGAAAGTGAACCGCAGAACTTTATTTGGCTGCAAGATGATGCGCCACCTCTCCGGCATAACTCGGTACACGACTGGTGAAATGACGTTGCCCGCAAGAGGCCGGATGACAGAACTCGTTCTGCGTGACCTCCACGCCCACATAAGCTCTGAAGCCTTGCAATTTTTACCTTTGGTCATTCATAAAGGATCATGAGTATGTCCTTTCGCTACCAGCTGGTCTACCCGATTTTAGAAACAGCATTGTTACAACAATTGCTCCAGACACACTGGTCAAAATCTGGGACGAACTCGCCTATAGGCTCGACGTGTGACGAATGGTGTTAACATTGAACACTTGTGAGAAAAACACTTGGAGTTCCTTCTGCATCGCCGGCCGAAGTGGCCGTGCGGTTAAAGGCGCTGCAGTCTGGAACCGCAAGACCGCTACGGTCGCAGGTTCAAATCCTGCCTCGGGCATGGATGTTTGTGATGTCCTTAGGTTAGTTAGGTTTAAGTAGTTCTAAGTTATAGGGGACTAATGACCTCAGCAGTTGAGTCCCATAGTGCTCAGAGCCATTTGAACCATTTTGAACCTTCTGCATCTGAGGTCTTATTTATAACTGCAAGTTGATTGTAATAAATACTTCAGAGCCTTATAGCACGTATATTCATTTTGAAATACGCCATATTTATGTTCTGTTACAATTAATTGTTTTACGCTTAGCAGAATTTTAATTAAAAAACACAAGTAGAAATGTTTTGCATCGCCTCTGTTCGGAGACTTTCGGAACCTGTACAGAAAATTGGAATAGCGGTCTACATAAACACCATTTCCGCCCTTTTTATTGCTAATCAGAACCACACATTGCATGTTGTACCACCATACAGCGAGACCTTCAGAGGTGGTGGTCCACACTGCTGCACACACCGGTACCTCTAATATCCAGTAGCACGTTCTCTTGCATTTATGTATTCCTATATTCGTCGTGGCATACTATCCACAAGTTCATAAAAGCACTGTTTGTCCAGACTGTCCCATTCCTCAACGGCGATTCGGCGTAGATCCCTCAAAGTGGTTGATGGGTCACGACGTCCATAAACAGCCCTTTCCAATCTGTCCCAGGTGTGTTCGATAGGTTTCGTGTCTGAAGAACATGCTGGCCACTCTAGTCGAGCGATGTCGTTATCACGAAGGAAGTCATTCACAAGATGTGCACGATGGGGGCGCGAATTGTCATCCATGAAGATGAATGCCCCGCCAATACGCTGCCGATATGGTTTCAGTATTGCCCATTACGGCGCCTTCCATGACCACCAGCGGCGTACGTCGGCCCCTCATGAAGCCACCCCAAAACAGCAAGGAAGCTCCACGTTGCTGCACTCGCTGGACAGTGTGTCTAAGGCGTTCAGCCTGACCGGGTTACCTCCAAACATAACTCCGACGGTTTTCTGGTTGAAGGCATATGCGATATTCATTTGTGAGGAGAACCTGATGCCAATCCTGAGCGGTCCATTTGGCATGTTGTTGGGCCTATCTGTAACGCGCTGCATGGTGTCGTGGTTGCAAAGATGTACCTCGCCATGGACGTCGGGAATTAAGTTACGCTTCATGCAGCCTATTGCGCACAGTTTGAGTCGTAACACGACGTCCTGTGGCTGCACAAAAAGCATTATTCAACGTGGTGGCGTTGTTGTGAGGGTTGCTCCGAGCCATAATCCGTAGATAGCGGTCATCTACTGTAGTAGTAGCCCTTGGGCGGGCTGAGAGAGGCATCTCATCGACGGTTCCTGTCTCTCTGTGCCTGCTCCATGTCCGAATAACATCGCTTTGGTTCACTCCGAGACGCCTGGACACTTCCCTTGTTGAGAGCCCTTCCTGGCGCAAAGTAACAATGTGGACGCGATCGAACCGCGGTATTCATGGTCTAGGCATGGTTGAACTACAGACAACATGAGCCGTGTACCTCCTTCCTGGTGGAATGTCTGGAGCTGATCGGCTGTCGGACCCCCTCCGTCTAATAGGCGCTGCTCATGCATGGTGGGTGGATTTAGTAACATCTCTGAACAGTCAAAAGGATTGTGTCCACAGTCAAGGTCGACCTTCAGGAGTTCTGGGAAGTGGGGAGATGGAAAACTCTTTTTGATGTGTGTAGTTTATTGATTGTGATCAATAGCAGTGTTGTTAACAAATAGTACCACTGCTATAGTTGGAATGACGAATGATAGCGGTTGAGTTTAGGCTTGTTCTGCGCATCTACGAGTATATCACGCAATTTCCGACCCAACGGCCAATGAGCGTTCAGAAGTGCCCTCAGCGCTGTGCTCTGAATATCGTAGACAATGCAAGCTTTAAACGAGTTACGTAATGTATTTTTATTCCATTTGATGCTAGTTGTCACGGCTGATGGTGGTGGTAAGCGACAAATTCTGAAAACGTAAGCGAGAGACGTAATTTGCAGTACACACGTTTTCTTCAAGTGCCGAGCACATGTACACGCTTACTGCAACCTTCGCTAGCAAAGCCAACAATGCAATTCCGGTCCGTGTCTGGAGCTGCGCGGACCTCCATCGTTCGTGAATCGGACTATCGTCCTCGGGCACTTCCGCTCTGCAGCCTATGTTGTTGCTAATGCCAGTTTCTCCGTTCCTTGTTACTAATACAATTAATAAGCGTATCTAATGACAATCTGAGTAAGATATTAAGAAAAAATAACATTAATAGTGCATCCATAGGTGGCGTTCGCGATTGGTGGTCAGCACTGCTTGCACTTCCCCCATTTACATCTGGCGGTAAAATGTGAGACAATTTCCTCTGTTCTCTCTGTTTATCAAGTGTACGCTTCTACGCACTGTTAATTGCTGTTAAAGAACTATAATCTTTTTCCTCATCGCAGAGGCCCATTAATACGATATTTATGCAAGAACTGTCGTTTAATCAAACATAATCTTTTAACTTTCTGTGCTCGGCGATCGATGTTTTCTCGAAATTCCTGTACTTGAGGATGCCACCTCATCACCATCTCCGTTCCGAAATCCAGCCAATACGATGCCGTCCTCTGGCTATAAAAGCTGAAGGCTCGCCAGTTTCTTGACAGTCCTACTTATCCTCTGACGGCGATAGTGGGAGCAGTTACCGGAAACTTGTGACTATATCCGAATTTGACGTGGCATCTGAACCGAAAACTTCGTGTTGAAGGAAGTGTGGTTTGATTTCGTGAGGCAGAAATTTTGCAAAGTTTTAAACTGATTTGTTTGAGAAACTTTGCTAAGCTTCATTGAACAAATCAATATTTATGAAACTGACAATACAGCGTTTGTGGTGTTCTTATTTCTTAGCTTTGTTTACAGATATTTCGATTCTTGTTATCTTAACTCTTACGATAGCATTCGAATGGAAAAATGATTACTTCTTTCTACCTAGTAATATCAATATTTCACTTACATTTTTTCCGAAAACTTGTGGCAAAGCTTTCAGATATCGCTTGCCATTTCTGTTTTAGCTCTGTCACGATTACGCGATAGTTCATTACGTGAGCTCGGTACATTTTTTGCTGGGAGAGGCAAGTATTCGATATCTCGCCCTAAGAAGTGGGCGCAGAGAACTCGGAAGTTCAGAACGGTCAGCAGTAGCTCTTCCGTGGTGATCCATCTACAGGGAATGGGTGCCTTCTGGGTAGCCACCAGTTTTCGTGGAAGTGGTCCTGTATCGCGAAGTGGTAATTTTGGACCACTGCAGGCACTAATCCGGTTTCCACAGGGGCAGACGCCGCTGGACACAGCAGCTTTCCCACGAGGGTGCTTCAGTGTGAAATCAACCATCTGCACAATGAAAGGGCTCAATGATAATTTTCTTTTCGTTGTTAATCTGGACAAGTTAATATGAAAAGACAGTTATGTTTTATTGAATGGGAAGTAATACTGTAAAAGACTCGCATAATGTTTTGACTTTTAATAACGCTGATTTGATTTTTATCTTTGTGATTAACGTAAAAGATAAATTTTTGTCATTTTTGTGTCACTTATTTTTCTCTCTTCTCTCGTTATCTGTTCTTTTGCTCTTTGTTCTGGTTGTGTCTGCACACTCTGCACTGTCACTCTACTTATTGATTAATTAGTTAAGATAAAAAATATCTATTCACTGCGGTCATTTATTTTCATCACAATATTACATTTTTATAATTCATTTCATTGGGAAACTAGTGAGATTTTCTTATCAGAATTAGTCGGCTTCGCCGCCATCTGTTAAGCCGACATCGTGGTCATCTCATTAACATATAAGTTACTTACGTATTTCACACAGAACGTGCTTATTTTGGACGAAATCCGACTTTCTAGTGCGAACAGAAACTCGTGCATATATATTTTTAAATTTCGCGGTCATACAGTTTTGTTACACCAGGCCTATCAGTTCTAAAGAAAGTATTTCCTGTTCAGTCTACTGATTTACAGGGCAAGAGAAAGTTATTTTGTGGTAAGACACCTGTGATGAACAATGTCAACGTAGTCTTCTCCCTCACCATGTAACGCGCATTTTATGTGATATAAAACCACCTACTTTGGACAATATTAATGTCGAAAATTATTTCTCTGTTCAGATTACGTGTAACGGTCGTTACAACATAGTTAATGAGATATGACATCGTAAGCACTGAAATGCGTGAGAAAGTGGAGAAATGTGCATGACATTTAATTTGTTACTTCTTCGCTACTAACTCTATTCGCAGCACATTTTGCAGACAGTATCCACACATGCCACTGAATGTAACAACAAGATTATATCTTTATATGCCATACAGATCAGATGATATGATGTCATTAACACTGAGATGTGTAAGAAAGTGCCGCATCATGCATGACGTTTAAATTTATTACTTCTTTGCTATTCTCAACATATTTCGCTGGCAGTACCTATATGCCGCTTGATGTACCTACTCAAATATGTCACTCAACGACACATAGTTCAAGAGGTATGATATCAGAAATATTGAGATATATGAAAAATGCCGCATCATGTATGAAGATTTAATATATTTAATCTTTACTAATAACTTAAGACACTCCTGTAAGCAAGTCCACTTAAGGAAATCGCTAAAATCCGGCAGCGTTTTTGACAGCTTTCAACTGGCAGCGCAAACGGCTGTGACTGAAAACGAAAGCCGTCTATAGACCTATGAAGAGGCGTTGTCATAGAGGCGTTTAGAAAATCGTGTTGTTTTCTACGTGAAGACGCTGCGCCTAGAGTACAGAAACTGTCCGGGATTACGTTTCTTAATTTGATTACTGTACTTACACATTTGTACATTATGCATATTCCTGTGAACGAGTGTTTCATAAATCCAAAGGTGTTTTCACTAATACACGGAAAAGAAATGTTTTCGGTGCTTCACTACAAACACAGTTCATTTTTTACTTTCGTTTCTAAAAGGAAATTGGCAAAATGAATTCATAGTAACAGAGGGTTTGTTAGCTAGTAAATGAATAAAGAATGAATGTCATGTACGATTTTAGAAATGTAGTCAGTCTCCTTTGGGCAGCTTTCGAAGGACGTTCGCTTTTATAGTAACATTTAAAACATTTTATTACGTTGTTAACCTCTGTATGAAACTGGCGTGAAACCAATTTAAATTGCTTTATGGATTACCTTATTTACCAAAAGGGAAGATACTTTCAGTTTTATTTATTATGGGACTTTAATTAACTTGCTACATGTACATGATGTTATTTAATTCTTAGAAGTGCTGAGTCAGAAGTATGTATCGTGCTTCGATGACGAGAATTGACGAAAAGATACTTTCATGTAAGGACAGGAAGGACCTATAACCTATATCTTAACAAAAAAAGTACGCAATCGTATTGTTTTGGGATTAGTCCTACAGAATGTTATTGGTGAAGTTCATTATTTTCAACGGTAATTCCTAGTAGAGAAGGCAGTGGTTCATCGATCTCATGGAGTGAGTCTTTAAGCGGAGTCGCTAGTTGTCTGAGCAACGACGAGAGTTAGTAACCGATTTTACGATTTCTGAATGAGATAGCAGAAAATATCTTCTGTTCTTTGATGCTTATATGCAGATTGAAGCAACGAATGTAAATTTGTTCCACGCTTTCTTTACTTTAAAACCTTCCTCAATTGAGGCTAACCTGCAGATATATAAGAAATTAACGAAATACAGGCAGTGGAATTATTCACTGAAAATAGAAGTCTGGCAACGTTATGCTTTCCCTGCAAATTCCATGTGAAGTCCAATCGACGTAGACGTTAACATATCACAATAACGACGTGGTATGTAGTATGAGATGCAGTAGTGGTGGTTGCAGGACAGCGGACGATCGGAATCTGACGAAGTATATAATTTTTCAATTTTTTCGTATCCAAAAGGTATCCGTTACACCACGAAGTACATACAATTTCCTCTCCGAAAATATCGACACATAATTGGACAATTGTGATGTTATCACATGATCATCAGGAGAAAGAAAACTGGCATTCTGCGGATCGGAGCGTGGAATGTCGGATCCCTTAATCGGGCAGGTAGGCTAGAAAACTTAAAAAGGGAAATAGATAGGTTGAAGTTGGATATAGTGAGAATTAGTGAAGTTCGGTGGCAGGAGGAACAAGACTTTTGGTCAGGTGAATACAGGGTTACAAATACGAAATCAAATAGGGATAATGCAGGAGTAGGTTTAATAATGAATAAAAAAATAGGAGTGAGGGCAAGCTACTACAAACAGCATAGTGAACACATTATTGTGGCCAAGATAGACACGAAACCCACACCTACTACAGGAGTACAAGTTTATATGCCAACTAGCTCTGCAGATGATGAATAAATTGATGAAATGTATGATGAGATAAAAGAAATTATTCATGTAGTGAAGGGAGACGAAAATTTAATAGTCATGGGTGACTGGAATTCGAGAGTAAGAAAAGGGAGAGAAGGAAACGTAGTAGGTAAATATGGATTGGGGGAAAGAAATGAAAGAGGAAGCCGTTTGGTAGAATTTAGCACAGAGCATAACTTAATCATAGCTAACACTTGGTTCAAGAATCATAAAAGAAGGTTGTACACATAGAAGAATCCTGGAAATACTAGAAGGTATCAGATTATATAATGGTAAGACAGAGATTTAGGAACCAGGCATTAAATTTTAAGACATTTCCAGTGGCAGATGTGGACTCTGCCCACAATCTATTGGTTATGAACTGTAGATTAAATCTGAAGAAACTGCAAAAACGTGGGAATTCAAGGAGATGGGACCTGGATAAACTGACTAAACCAGAGGTTGTAGAGAGTTTCAGGGAGAGCATAAGAGAACAATTCACAGGAATGGAGGAAAGAAATACAGCAGAAGAAGAATGGGTAGCTCTGAGGGATGAAGTAGTGAAGGCAGCAGAGGATCAAGCAGGTAAAAAGACGAGGGCTAGTAGAAATCCTTGGGTAACAGAAGAAATATTGAATTTAATTGATGAAATGAGAAAATATTAAAAATGCAGTAAATGAAGCAGGCAAAAAGGAATACAAACGTCTCAAAAATGAGATCGAGAGGAAGTGCAAAATAGCTAAACAGGCATGGCTAGATGACAAATGTAAGGATGTAGAGGCTTATCTCACTAGGCGTAAGATAGATACTGCCTACAGGAAAATTAAGGAGACCTTTGGAGAGAAGAGAACCACTTGTATGAATATCAAGAGCTCATATGAAAACCCAGTTCTAAGCAAAGAAGGGAAAGCAGAAAGGTGGAAGGAGTATATAGAGGATCTATACAAGGACGACGTACTTGAGAACAATATTCTGGAAATGGAAGAGAATGTAGATGAAGACGAAATGGGAGTTTGACAGGGCACTGAAAGACCGAAGTCGAAACAAGGCCCCGGGAATAGAATATATTCCATTAGAACTACTGACAGCCTTGGGAGAGCCAGTCCTGACAAAACTCTACCATCTGGTGAGCAAGATGTATGAGACAGGCGAAATACCCACAGACTTCAAGAAGAATATAATATTTCCAATCCCAAAGAAAGCAGTTGTTGACAGATGTGAAAATTACCGAACTATCAGTTTAATAAGCCACAGCTGCAAAATACTAACGCGAATTCTTTACAGACGAATGGAAAAACTAGTAGAAGCCGACCTTCGGAACTATCAGTTTGGATTCCGTAGAAATATTGGAACACGTGAAGCAATACTAACCTTACGACTTATTTTAGAAGAAAGATTAAGGAAAGGCAAACCTACGTTTCTAGCATTTGTAGACTTAGAGAAAGCTTTTGACAATGTTGACTGGAATACTCTCTTTCAAATTCTAAAGGTGGCAGGGGTAAAATACGGGGAGCGAAAGGCTATTTACAATTTGTACAGAAACCAGAAGGCAGTTATAAGAGTCGAGGGACGTGAAAGGGAAGCAGTGGTTGGGAAAGGAGTGAGACAGGGTTGTAGCCTCTCCCCGATGTTATTCAATCTGTATATTGAGTAAGCAGTAAAGGAAACAAAAGAAAAATTCGGATTAGGTATTACAATCCATGGAGAAGAAATAAAAACTTTGAGGTTCGCCGATGACATTGTAATTCTGTCAGAGACAGCAAAGGACTTGGAAGAGCAGTTGAACGGAATGGGCAGTGTCTTGAAAGGAGGATATAAGATGAAAATCAACAAAAGCAAAACGAGGATAATGGAATGTAGTCGAATTAAGTCGGGTGATGCTGAGGGAATTAGATTAGGAAATGAGACACTCAAGGTAGTAAAGGAGTTTTGCTTTTTGGGGAGCAAAATAACTGATGATGATCGAAGTAGAGAGGATATAAAATGTAGACTAGCAATGGCAACATCGAGTATAGATTTAAGTGTCAGAAAGTCGTTTCTGAATGTATTTGTATGGAGTGTAGCCATGTATGGAAGTGAAACATGGACGATAATTAGTTTGGACAAGAAGAGAATAGAAGCTTTCGAAATGTGGTGCTACAGAAGAATGCTGAAGATTAGATGGGTAGATCACATAACTAATGAGGAGGTATTGAATAGAATTGGGGAGAAGAGGAGTTTGTGGCACAACTTGACAAGAAGAAGGGGCCGGTAGTTAGGACATGTTCTGAGGCATCAAGGGATCACAAATTTAGCATTTGAGGGCAGTGTGGAGGGTAAAAATCGTAGATGGAGACCAAGAGATGAATACACCAGGCAGATTCAGAAGGATGTAGGTTGCAGTAAGTACTGGGAGATAAAGAAGCTTGCACTGGATAGAGTAGCATGAGTTTTATGCATCAAACCAGTCTCAGGACTGAAGACCACAACAACAACAACATGACATGATTTGGTATGGTGGTTTCTGAGCGCGTCTAAGATATGACACTGACACAAAGAAAGTTTGTATCGAAGTCTGCTCTGTCGGAAGGCTTATGCTTGAGAATATTACGTTGTGTTAATCCTTAAGAGAGAGGTGTCTAATACCACAAAGAATACCAGGAAGTCTATAAAATTATCTCACAGCGTCTTTACAAAGCCTCTAAACTTTTCGAGGCTAAAGAGTTCCATAGTCGATGCTGAAGTGAAGAAAGCGTGAAATACATCCAAAATGACGCAGATCCGATTACAGATATTAATATGACATAATAGGACAATGATCTGGCGTTCCACTGCGGCTTCCTGGAATATCATTAATGACGGCAATGCTCCTCTTATTCAGAAATGTTTTTCTCGTCCATAAACGACATCCACCAATAATGGAATCCGTGCGAGGAAGCAGGTACAGTCCAATGTAATTGAATATACACCAGGGGCAACAGCACATGCTAGGGCATAAGCAGTAGCTCCCTTTAAATCCAAAATTTATTACAACCCATGATTAATCAGAATCTGGAGGAATCAAATACCGTCACGCACACACATAAACAAACTGCTGACTAATTTATTAATAAGGAAGAAACATACGAAATTTTAAGTAGCACAGACAGAAAAAACATGTCCGTCTCTCCAAAGCTGCAGAAATTTACGGCTTATCAATCAAGTGCTTTTAAAAAGTACATGAACACACACACAGTCCTACAGAAAAAGTCTTTTTGTCCCTAATTAATGCTTTTAAAAAAGTTATTTCCCTGCATCATGCAGTTTTTTATTTCCTGCGAACACTTTATTTTAGTGTCGGCGGTATCAACAAATAGTATCCCGAAAGTATTTCATAAGCTTCTACTTGTCAGCATGTCATGATTAACATGAGTTTGCGGAATATATCAACATGTAACCGTGTCCTATTTTCTTGTCGAATGGTGTATTGTCGAACATTCACAGAAGACACCGTACACAAAATTGTCAGTTTTTGTTCTTGTTTTGTTTTTTGGATCATCAGTCTTCTGATTGGTTTGATGCGGCCCACCACGAATTCGTCTCCTGTGCCAACCTCTTCATCTCAGAGTAGCACTTGGAACCTACGTCCCCCTATATGCTGGGTGTATTCCAGTGTCTGTCTTCCTCTACAGTTTTTGCCCTTTAAAACTCCCTCTAGTAGCATGGAAGTCATTCCCTCATGTCGTAACAGATGTCCTATCATCCTGTCCCTTTTCCATATCAGTGTTTTCCACAAATTCCTTTCCTCTCTGATACTGAGCAGAACCTCCTCATTCCTTACCTTATCAGTCTGTAGCTCCACATTTCAAATGCTTCGATCCTCTTCTGCTCCGGTTTTCCCACAGTCCATACAAAGCTGTACTCCATACGTACATTTTCAGAAATTTCTCCCTCAGATCAAGGCCTATGTTTGACACTCGTAGACTTCTCTTAGCCAGGAAAGCCCTTTTTGCCATTGCTAGCCTGCTATTGATGTCGTCCTAGCTCCGTCCGCCACTGGTTATTTTACTGCCTAGGTAGCTGAATTCCTTGACTTCATCTACTTCGGGACCATCAACACTGATGTTAAATTTCTCGCTGTGCTCATTTCTGCTACTTCACATTACTTTAATCTTTCTTCGATTTATTCTCAGTCCGTATTCTGTAGTCATTAGATTGTTCATTCCATTCAACAGATCATGTAATTCTTCGCTTTTACTTAGGATAGGAATGTCATCAGCTAATAATATCATTGGTATCCTTTCACCTTGAATTTTTTTTCCTGAACGAGTCTTTTATTTCCAGCATGGCTTCTTCGATGTACAGATTCTCTCTTGGCTCTTGTACATATCGTATATTACCCATCTCTCCATATCTTTCTCAGAATGTCAAACATATTGCACCATTTTACATTGTCAAATGCTTTTTCCAGGTCGACAAATCCTATCAACGTATCTTAATTTTTCTTTGGTCATCCAGTACAATAAAATAACTGCAACCCCTAATAATAACTTTCATAATTACTCCTCTCCAAGCATTGGACAGGCATTACTCCAAAAATTCCTAACACTTACAGACCATTGCATACTTCTTATACTGTGGTTCGTTAACGTATAAAAGGTCACTCTTATAGTGACCGTACTAATATTCTTTACTAGCCGATCCATCGGTATAGTTGCCAGCGGACGTTGTTCAATGTGGAGGCAGCAGAAAAGACAACCAAGGTCCATAATGGGAGGAATTTACATGTCAGATAGCAGTAAAAATGTTGCAGAAAGAGCGACGTGCATAAATTGGCACCGCTCTGCGCACCCAGACCGGTGGAACAGGGCAATAATGTCGGACCGTCGACGGCGCGGAGAGAACGACACATCCGTCAAAGAGAATGTGACCTCGCCGACCGTAATTGAGTCTGTTTAAAGTATTGTAAAATAAACGAGTTCTCCACTGTACGTGGCCTTTTTAACGTATACGCGTCAAGCTCGAATTGATTTCTAATTGCCATAATTGGAATTTTTGTGTCAGTTCTTATTAGAAAACAGTAACGGCGCACTGCTGTATAAATACTAGAAAGTAATGCCAAGAGTTTTTAAACCAATTTTGACTATGATTCGTATTTTGAATTTAGAGAACTGAACGCAGAACCGGTCCGGAAGATTTTTAATAAATAGTTGAAAGGCTTTTCTTTTTCTTCAATGTGACGGGCTGTTTATTTTGTGAAAGACTGCTTGTCGGTGGTTTTGACGACTTTGGCGGTAACAGCTCTAGGCTTTATTCTCCTTCGAGTACGTAGTTAGATTTTAATTAATTCATGGCTTAATTTGCTATTATTAGGTGGAAATTATACAGGTGATATGTCCAGTCCCTAGGCCGATAAATAGTACCCGGTGCGCATAGGTTCCGCTAGGTCCACTCGCCCAGATAGGAAAGGAAGACAGCCACATACTTCCGTCTCTTCATTATGCGTTCACGCAACGTTGAAGTTGAGGTTCCACATATCCTCTCTGTTTCATTGGCCTTTTAGCTTAGGATGCTACATGCTATTAAGTTCAAATGGCTCTGAGCACTATGGGACATAATATCTGAGGTCATCAGTCCCCTAGAACTTAGAACTACTTAAACCTAACAAACCTAAGGACATCACACACATCCATGCCCGAGTGAGGATTCGAACCTGCGACCGTAGCGATCGCGCGGTTCCAGACTGAAGCGCCTAGAGCCGCTCGGCCACATCGGCCGGCTGCTATTAAGTGATAAGTTGAATTTTACCTTTAGTACTGTAACTTGCATACAGTATTTAGTGCTACAGTAAGTGTAAAAAGTGTAGTTCTGTTCAAGCTGACTGCTTCCATATTCTGAAAGAAGTTTCAATACGTCTTCACTGTGCAGTCCTAAAGTATCAACTGCACACTGCTCACTGCACACTGCTCAATGTGATCAAGTGGCTAGCGTCGCTGCCTCTGGATGACGGGGTACCTGGTTCGATTCCTGGCCTGGTTGGGAATTTTCTCTGCCCGGGGACTGAGTGTTTGTGTTGCCCTCATTATCTCATCATCATCATCATTTGTGACAGTGACTACATTGGACTGTGAAAAGAAAATTGGACTGTGTAAAAACTGAGACTTTGCACGGGTGCTGATGACCAAGCAGCTGAGCGCCCCAGAAACCAAGCATCGTCATCATCAGCACAGCTCCGAGAAACGGCAACAAAAAGGCGCTGACCCATGCGCTAATGGAAAGAGCGGGCACCGCCACACCTCCAGGAAGACAAGAGTTCAGTGCCCCCTGTCAACGGTGATTTAACCAGCTGCCCATCGCTGGTCGACCCAGTTCGGTCGCAGACTTTCGGAGCATCAGTACTGAATAATAGGAAGGTGATACTTAGTATGCGTTCTGAAAGTATTACTAGAGACTAAAGTACTTGTATGTAGGAGATACAGGAATCAACAGAAGCTAATTGATTTTCTTTTTGGAAATAAAGAGTTCAATTAATCTTTAAGTGATTTGTACTGATGAATTGGGATTCCTGCTACTGGCTCTCACATCTTCTCTCCTTCCTTGTTTGTGTCGAAGTTGACTCGTACGGAAGTCGACACAACATTCACAGAAACAAGAACGTGCGAAGTTCCTTGCACATAATATACATGACTCCGCCTTCATAACTATTTAGCATTCATGTACATATTCAACTGTCTTCAGGTTTTTATTCGTATTACAGTCCTCTGGCTTACCTTATCAGTTTTCAGGGCTGCTCCCAGTGCAAGTGCCCTGTATCACCATTACCGACCTAAACACGAATCTGGAACCTGAAACAAAAACAGAATAAGAAAATATAAATATAGGAATCAAAATGTGGAACAGCTACAGACCGTACACTATGTTATACAGATGCTTACTGACGTCAGTCTGTGCGTAGTGTTTCTACGATGACGAAACAAATTCCACAGGATAACTGGTTTCTTTAAGTTATCCCACAACCATTATCTCAGGACAATTACGATTGTCACGGGTCACCTGGTTTGCTAAGATTTCACACGATACTAGTACATACTTAAATGTGACCTATGCTGCCACACTACGATGCACTTTACAAGCATTTTCGAGAAATCGAGGTTCGGAGTCTTACGTTCCTGTCAAGACTCATATAAGAGCAGCAGCCATCGAGCACTGGCATTAGAGCAACCGGCTAACGTGGCAAACAAGGAGCGCAGGGTGCATTCGAGTCATGCTACTTGTTTTCTTCTAATATTCACCAAACACTCGTAATACGACGAATCATCTTTCTTCGGAAATTTACAGCTTCTGGATGTTCTCTGGTGGAGAGTGGTGATGCAGAATTAGTCACAGGTAGCTCGATGTCAGATAGAACCTTTGCTCCTGTGCATCTTCATATTTTCGCGGCGCAATGATTGTTCCAAAAAATGTCGACGTGCAAGCACATAGAACCTTTGCTCCCGTGCATCTTCATATTTTCGTGGCGGAATGATTGTTCCATAAAATTTCGGCGTGCAACAGCATAAAACTCACCTCGCCTTGCTCTGAATATAACTGGATGGTATACAGCCGATATATCAGAAGAATAACTGAAATTTATGCGGCTGCATGCCCAAAATCTGGAACCTTTATTTACATCCCAACATCGCGACGATATTTAAAAAGGAAGCAAGGATAACAGTGCAGATTATCGATGCATCACAGTTCACGGTTCCTAGTTCTATATAGAGACTATACGGTATGATCCTTAAGATTAGAACTGAGAGAGAAATTGAGGAAATAGAAGACGAGAGTGGCTCCCGGGCAAGCAGGTCTTGTATTGCAAATTCCTGCAGCATTAGACAGGTGAACGATAAGAGAATGGCACATCAATTGGAGACAAATATGATTTTAATAGGTGTCCTCGGGGTTTTTCGCCGCGGTGTGTCCATATAAAATCTCGGTTTTCAAGCCGCGTCAATTCAAATAAAGTAAAGACTTTAATTTTTCACAAGTCCCGCGTTGTCTGCCAGTCTTCGATATGACTAGTGTACTAGAGCAGTGCTCTCGGCATCTCTCGCATGACGCAGCTGAGGACGTTAGACTAGCCACCAGCCATATATTGGCAAAAGCCAAGCCACCGAAATGTAATTTTAGCCAGAAGGAACGATATGTCTTACGCTTATTGCATGAGAACGAGGACTTGGTTGTCTTACCACCTGATAAAGAAAATGCCACCATGGTTCTGAAAACTGAAGATTACCACCTGAAGAAGCAACATTTATTAGGAGATGACATGTACCGGAAGCTTAGTCACGGTCGGACATAGGCCATCGCCGGGAAGACTGGGAAATTATTAAAGAACTCTCGTTGACTGGTCGAAATGGTCAACAAATTAATACGTCGTGCTGCCAGAACTCCCAGTGTCTATGGATTTCCGAATATACATAAGAAAAATGTCCCTCTTAGGCTCATTGTAAGTATAGTCAGCTCGCCCACCTACAAACTGGCAAAGCATGTTGTAGGATTATTAGAGTCAAAAGTTGGTCATTGTGAACACATTGTTGTAAACTTGCAGACATTTGTTGAAACAGTCAAGAAAATGAAAATCGTCCAAAAAGACTTTGTGTCACTTTTGAAGGGGGTGCCAGCAGAAGACACGCTGGATGTTTTGGCCCAACAATTTCCACCGGAAGTCGTCAGGTTGTTGCGTCATGTTCTAACGACAACATATTTCACGTATTATTATGAATGTTGTTAAAATACGAGTGGTGCAGCGATATTCTCACATCTACTTCTGAAAGTTGCAAATTTATTCATTGAGAATGTTGAGGAGAAGGCTCTGAACTCGGCGGCGTTGCTTCCGTCTTGCTTCCTATGGTACGTTGATAACATCTTCCTGCTACGCCCTAACGGTGAATATACAGTTACAGTTCGTCGATCACACGAACGGTATACAATCCAACATTGAATTTACATCGAGATGGCGAAGGATGGCAAACTACCGTTCTTGGATGTTTTAGTTGAGCGACCGGCAGGTCATTCAGTGAACAGAAAACCGACGCACATTGATCGATGCTTGAACGCCGATAATTTCCACCACCATGTACACAAGAAAGCGGTACTGAACACCTTAATACACAATAAAAACGTATTTCTGACGACGACCAACCACAGTGTGAAATGCAGCACCTGAGAAGAGTTAAAGCAAGAGAGACATTCCAAACGCTTTCAGGTACCACCGAAGAGAGACACCTTGTGAATCGGCCTAGGAAGCCAAGTCGGCTGCGTTCCTGCCATACTGTGGAGCAACGAGCAGCAAGTTAAGACCTGTGCTGTGGATGCGACCTGTGTTGCGGCTCGCCCCGATATGAGATCTGCTGTGCTTCATTAAAGACGACATAGCTCTTCCGTTTGTATGGTGATCCTTGCGAATACAGCAGCATCCACATAGTTTAGACAATTCGCACAGTTTCAGAGCAATGTACCAAGCACAAGAGACGTATTAAACAGAGGAGCTTGATAAGTCAGCCATAGTTGAGCATTGCCTGGAAAACGGGCACAAAACGCAGTTTGAAAACAAGAAAGTCTTGGCTCATGTGTCAATATACTGGGATTCCGTCATAAAAGAGGCGGCTGAGATTAGAATGAACAGGAAGAATTTTAACAGAGACCAGGGGTGCACACCTAGCACGACGTGCGGCCAGGCTTTACATGTCAAGAGGAAGCAACGATGAATGCTTGACGTTTGTAGGGGGGCGGGAGCGGCAGTTTCAAATGTGACTCCGGCCCCTCGCTGCTCCTGACGACCATCGGTCCGGGAGCGAGCCAGAGATTCTGTGAGCTGCCGAACTCACCTTTCACGGACACGTCGTTTCACCTCGCTCTGATTGGTGCCGGACGCCGTAATCATGACTATATAAGCGGAAAACCGTACCAGTCGCGACTGTCTCCCCAAATCTTTTGAGGCGCAACAGAGCAGAAGTGCTAGATCCCAACCCATATCAGTCCTAATCATCCACACCGACAGATCCAGAATTATTCCTGTGCAGAGTAGAATGCATACCGCGCTCAAATTCATCCCTTAATTGAAAGCCATGATTCCAACCATCAGATTCCTGACGACATCCAGTCATCCGTCTAGGATGCCACTTCAAACCAAATCACACTCAAAACTCTCTACTTCCACCGCCCTTCTCCTCCTCCACGTGCCCTGTTCGAAGAATCCCATCGCACCTACAGGAAATTCCTTCGTACTCGTGACCGAGACACACTCACACTCCATAGACAGCTCCAGCGACATGTTCGCAGTTACTTACAAGCAAGAACGGTTACAAAGAACTTCGGGACTGGCATACGACGTCCAATAAACTAAACGAAACACCGATAAACAAAGAATTGGAAAGTATTCCATAGACTCGCCAGGAACAACCTCACTCCCATCTGTTCCATCCTCCATAACAACAGACCGCTTCCAGACAACCTCATTGAAGCCAGCCACTTCGCATCCTACGTGAAAGACAAAGTTACCATCCCACATGATCCCAAGTTTGACTACACCATGTACCCTTATGTGTATGAACATGCCAGCGCAACTATCCCACCTTTCGCACCAAACTTCCAGTACTTACAAAGCACGCGAACAGCAGCTGACGACATTACACAAACAGGCGAAGAGTTCTCGGGCTTCCAGCCGTGTGGCGGTGTCTTCAAACTGCGACGTTTCGGCGAGTGACATATTCATCATCTTCTGGCGAAGTGCCGAGACTTTGCGGATGCCGGGCCCTTTATACCTGCGGCGTGCCCCCCACCACCTGGCCGCGGGAGGCTGGGTCCAGAGGAGCCGGCTGGCGGGATGGAGGGGGAAGCGGGTGCGCCGTTCGTGTCTCCGTCAGAGCATTCTGATCGCGTCTCGTGAGCTGGACGGTTCTTGTTGCGTTCCTGGTGTATTACGGCTGTGCTGGATTCCAGGCCGCGCTCAGTTGATAGCCTTCGTCCCTGTTCACAAGATTCTCGTGGACCCGTATTTCTATTGATTCTTTAATGACGCTATCCCAATAGCTCCCGGCTCGGCACAGCACCCTGGTGTTTTCGAAATCAAAGGTGTGGTTTTCTTTCATGCTATGTTCAGCTATAGCAGATTTCTCTATCTGTCCAAGTCGAACATGCCTGATGTGTTCCTCGCACCTTTTAGAGATGCAGCGCTGCGTTTGACCAATGTACTGCACACCACATTCGCATGCAATGCTGTATATACCAGGTGTGTTTAGTTTGAGTGAGTCTTTAGCTGAGCCCAGCAGCTCTTTCGTCTTCGGCGGTGGTCGGAAGACGGTATTTATGTTTGATTTTCTTAATAGCCTCCTCTTCCTCTTCCTGAAATTTGTCACCCTGTCTTCTCTTGAAGGCCCTGCTAATCTGTGTTTCACTGTACCCGTTTTCCGAAATA
The DNA here is from genome assembly GCF_023864345.2 of Schistocerca serialis cubense. Taxonomy (NCBI): domain Eukaryota; kingdom Metazoa; phylum Arthropoda; class Insecta; order Orthoptera; family Acrididae; genus Schistocerca; species Schistocerca serialis. The sequence continues at coordinate 844,335,851 of NC_064641.1, read as the reverse complement.
CCTCTCTTAGGTGGTGTAATTCATCTGAGAGGCTTTCTTTGTCACAAATGACGTGCGCCCTATGTATCAAGGTGGTCAGTACTGACTGGCGTTGCGCCGGATGGTGGCAGCTGGTTGCATAGTGGCACAGGTCTGTGTCCGTCTTTTTTCTATATACTGAATGGACCAGCGTGCCACCAGCTTTCTTCCTGATCAGTATGTCCAGGAATGGAATACAGCCATTCTCTTCTACTTCCATCGTGAAGGTGATATTTTCATGTATGCCGTTTAGGTGGTCCATTAACTCTTCCAGTGCCTGCCTGCCATGCTGCCAAATCACGAAAGTGTCGTCCACATACCGGAAGAAGTGCCTCGGTTTACAGTGAGCAGTTTGTAGTGCCACCTCCTCAAAGTGTTCCATATAAAGATTCGCGATCCCTGGAGCAAGGGGAGATCCCATGGCCACTCCATCCACTTGTTCATAATGCTCTCCATTGCACTTTATGTAGGTGGTCGTAAGTGCATATTCAAAGAGCTTCACTGTTTTAGGCTCGAAGTGCTGATTAAGGAGCGCCAAGGCGTCTCGTAGCGGTACTTTCGTGAACAAGGAGGTGACGTCGAAGCTCACGAGTAGGTCATCACTCTGTATTCGGATGTTCTTCAATATTCTAACGAAATCTGCAGAGATTTTCACGTGATGACTGCAGTGTCCCACCAGTGGTTTCAATAGTGTCGCCAGGTATTTGGCCAGTCCATAACTGTGCGAGTTGATAGTGTCCAGAATTGGCCGTAGAGGCACCCCATCTTTGTGAATCTTGGGCAATCCATACAGGCGCGGTGTCGTTGGCGCTCAGGGATACAGCCATTTCTGCACTGCCTCTGGTAGATCTGAGTCCTTCAGTAGCGCCACGGTTTTCCTGGTCAGCGTCGATGTAGGGTCCTTGTTGAGTTTCCTGTAGCCTGGGTCTTGCAGCAGAGAGCTGATTTTCTGTTGGTAGTCGACTGTGCGAACTAGTGTTAATCTAATCTAATCTAATCTAATCTAATCTAATCTAATCTAATCAGCACCGTCGCATTTCCCTTGTCTGCTGGGAGGACCATGATGTCAGCATCATCCATCAGTGTGCGGATAGCCTCTCGCTCCCTAATGTCGGCTTTAGGGAGTCGTGACTTGTCGATGATCCTGCAGGTCTCCCTTCGGATCTGCTCAGCTTCCTCCTTGGGTAGGCACCGGATTGCTTCCTCTACGCTGCTGATGATGTCCCGTTTCGGTATGGTCCTTGGTACAGGTGCAAAGTTCAACCCTTTCGTGAGGACAGAAGTTGTGGCTGCATCTAGCACCTTATCTGTCAAATTTACAATAGCTCTGGTGCTATTTGTCACCTTCTGGGTCGACTGAGCTCCAGAGAGTCTGCCGAATTTGTCGATCTGTTTTGCGGCAACATGTCGTTTCTGCACCTCGCTGTCGGCGTGGGAGCTGCAGTCAACCCACTCCCAAGTGTGTGCCGGTAATGCTTCTGCCATTTTCAGGTGACATGCGATCAGGATGCGTGCATTCTTGTCCAGTCTTTGCCGTGTGTAGTGAATGCGTTCCCTGACAGTCAGTACTGACCACCTTGGTACATAGGGCGGACGTCATTTGTGACAAAGAAAGCCTCTCAGACGAATTACACCACCTAAGAGAGGTATTTCGGAAAAATGGGTACAGTGAAACACAGATTAGCAGGGCCTTCAAGAGGAAACAGGGTGACAAATTTCAGGAAGAGGAAGAGGAAGTTAACAAGAGACTCGCCTTTCTTCCACATTTGGGGCCCACATCAGCCAAAATCGGGAGGCTATTAAGAAAATCAAACATAAATACCGTCTTCCGACCACCACCGAAGACGAAAGAGCTGCTGGGCTCAGCTAAAGACCCACTCAAACTAAACACACCTGGTATATACAGCATTGCATGCGAATGTGGTGTGCAGTACATTGGTCAAATGCAGCGCTGCATCTCTAAAAGGTGCGAGGAACACATCAGGCATATTCGACTTGGACAGATAGAGAAATCTGCTATAGCTGAACATAGCATGAAAGAAAACCACACCTTTGATTTCGAAAACACCAGGATGCTGAGCCGAGCCGGGAGCTATTGGGATAGCGTCATTAAAGAATCAATAGAAATACGGGTCCACGAGAATCTTGTGAACAGGGACGAAGGCTATCAACTGAGCGCTGCCTGGAATCCAGCATAGCCGCAATACACCAGGAACGCAACAAGAACCGTCCAGCTCACGAGACGCGATCAGGATGCTCTGACGGAGACACGAACGGCGCACCCGCTTCCCCCTCCATCCCGCCAGCCGGCTCCTCTGGACCCAGCCTCCCGAGGCCAGGTGGTGGGGGGCACGCCGCAGGTATAAAGGGCCCGGCATCCGCAAAGTCTCGGCACTTCGCCAGAAGATGATGAACATGTCACTCGTCGAAACGTCGCAGTTTGAAGACAACGCCACCCGGCTGGAAGCCCGAGAACTCTTCGCCAGCTGTATACGCCGGGAAAGCGTACATTCACAACACTCGCTGAGTAGCAGTCGAGGGTTGAGCATCGCTCCTCTCACTCGCGTAGTCAGACATAGGCCCCCGCTTGCACGGGTGATAAAACAGGAGTTTATTCGGCTCTGCTTTTATTAAAGCATTGGCGGTAACTCGCGTACAGGTCCACAGGAACTAACGGCGGGCAGGATTCATTGCTTTGCGACGCCCGACAGCAGAATTGTCGTGTTTCCTTTCGTTCTGCGGGATGTCGAGCTCCACTGGTGCTTTGGGGTCGAAGCGGTCAACCGCTCTCGACAAAAAGCGCGTCTTGCTGTTGCCGCGGGCCGCGTCGTCGGCCGTCTCGAGCGCCCCAGCTGCCGCAGAGCCAGGCTCTGCTCCCCCCAAGAGTAGGGAAATTGTGGGCCAGGACCTGGAAGCCGGCCGCGGAACCGCAGAAAAGGTTTCCGCCGCCGCCGTCCAGACTTCCGCGTCCAGGAATACAGTACGGCCAGCAATGCAGCCAGGAAACCTAACGGTGTCAACGAAGGCTGTAACTGGCACATCCCTGGCAGCCCCCCCCCCCCCTCTCCACTCCGGACATGGCAAATAACACAGCAAATAATGCCATCCTACACAGAACACCAACAACCTCATACATCGTCAGTACTTGTAATCCCAACCCTCCCTCCCCTCTCCTAAGTCCGCTCCTGCTTGCTAACGCCACCAACAACCTTTCCACATACATTACTTTCCTGAACAAAGGCAAGCAGACGACCTGTCAGCCGATCGCAATCCTCCCCAAACCCACTACCTCGACCCAGCCCACAACCAGATCCAAATACCTAAAATCCCCCCCACACAAGTCCACCTCATCCAAGCAACGACGTGCAGGGAAGGACCGCAAGGAAAGGCACACAAAGAGCAAGAAGCACTCCATCACCCTTGCTCCAACCACCCTCACCCTCTGAGGAATCTGCGCCCCCGACAGCACCTGTTGTCGCTCTGGGAGTGGACCAGGAACCAACTGACCTGGAAGGGAACCGCGTAACCGGACAGGACTCGGACGGTTTCGTGCTGGCGAAAAAGACCTTTCGCCAGCCGAGGCTACCGGCGGCCCGGGGAGTGGAACCCACCCCGAACAGATTTCAGGCGGTGGCTGATGAACCGGAGACAACACGCGACACAACAGACACACAAAAACACGCCATCCACCACCTCCCCCCGATTGTTGCAGAGTTTCCTCAAAACTACGAGGAGCTCTTCGAGTTGCTCAGGACAGAAATCGGGGGAGGCAGTTTCCAGGCAAAAGCCGCCGGTGGAGACAAAATAAAAGTCACAGTACACACACTCGAACACTACAACACCGTCAAAACACTATTCAACACAAAAACATACCTCACTACACATTCCCCACAACAAAGACACGAAACAGAAACATAGATATTAGAGACCTTCCAAGACGACTGTCCCCCCCAGGCAGTCAAAACAGACTTGACTGTCCAGGGGTACGTCGTCAAGGTGGTCCAGCAAATGGGCAGCATATACAGCAAGTGGCCGCTGTACCAGGTAACACTCCCTGACATACCTCAAAACAAGAGGGAGATTAAGATGGTCTTGGCTGTGCCTGTCACCACGGAGCCGCTGCGCCGTAAAAACAAGGCGGTGCAGTGCTTCAGGTGTCAGGGCCTGAACCACATCGCTGCACACTGCACCATGCCAGTGAGATGCAGGAAGTGCGCCGAGGCCCATGACACTAGGAAATGCACACTAAAACACACGGACCCACAAATAAGGTGCGCGCTGTGTGGCAAAAACCACACAGCGGGTTACCAAGGTTGTGAGGTCCACAAAAGACACTCACAGCAGGCAAAGGGCGCAAAGGCCGCCCCCCACACACGTAAACAAAACACGACAAACCCAATCAGTCACACAAGAAAACAAAATGCAGCAACACACACAGACAAGGCCTGGGTAAAACCAAGACCGGACACAGCCAGGGCAACATACGCAGAAGTGGTTTCTCCTCCGAGAAACCATGAAAGCGTGGCCCTGTCACAACAACACCAACCACAGACACAAGAGCAACACCGGGAAACACACAACAACAACGACCAGGTCCACCAAGCAGAGGAAGCTCTAGGGAACCCCACACACAGTCCCCCTCCCCCCACCCCCCACAGATCAGTTGTTAGGCGTTATGGTGCAGATGATGAAGGAAGTCAGGGGAGCCCAGAAGCAGAACACACAGATCCTCGTTGCCCTTCAGGCAGCAGTCCAGCAGTCGCTCTCCTCTGCGACATCCTCAGTAGTTTCAAAACCCCATCATGGATAGATGACCAAACATCCAAGCCCTGACAATGTGCGTCTTTAACGCAGACGGCATTGTTAATCAAGAGGTCGAGTTCAGAGAACTCATGAAGGAGTTCTCCATCAACATATGCATGATGGGGGAAACCCACCTAAAACTGGGAATAAAAGCGACAGTTCCCAACTACGTTAGCTACCGCAAAGACAGGCCAACCCAAGGCGGAGGAGTGGCCATATACATAAAAAGAGGGATCCCCAACCACCAGGTATTCTTACCAGCTACCAATAAAATCGAAGCAGTGGCGGTGGAAGTAGCCACTGCCACTGGACCGCTAACAATCGTTGCAATCTACCGACCCCCACAAGACCAGATAGATGAGGGAGACATAGCTACTCTAGGGCAAATTGAAGGCAAACTCATAATAGGGGGCGACTTCAATGCCAAACATCCTGATTGGAATTCTAGAGTAACCTCCAGAGCAGGTGCCAGATTGCAACAACTAGCGTGCAACCACCATTTCGAAACATGGGGTCCAGTCGAGCCCACACATTTTCCAAAAAATGGAGGCAGGCCCGACGTGTTAGACATAGCTCTCACCAGGAGGATTACGGGGTTTGTGACCGCGAGGACAATCAACGGAATGTCCTCCGACCACAACCCAGTGATTCTAGACGTCGACGTGGGAGAATGGGTAGCACTCCCACGGTACCAGACGTCTTACAAACGCACAAGCTGGGAGCGATACCGAGAAACTGTCGCCTCTGATATCGCTCGCGCTCCGCCACCTACTGCCGAAACAGTAGAGCAAGCGCTACAAGACCTAACAGGTACCATCCTGCAGGCAGCAGAAGAGGCCACCCCTCCACAAAGGCATGGCCCGCCGCCGCAAATACAGCTCCCGGAACACTTGCTAGCTCAAATTCGACATAAGAACAGAGTGGCAAAAGAGTGGAAGATAACCAGAAACCAGGCCACAAGGAGGCTGCTCAATCGTCTACAGAGAGAGTTGAAGGTAGCGCTCAATGAGCACAGAAACCAGCAATGGCAAAACCGCCTCACAGCCGTCAAAGTAGACGATCACACACTTTGGCAAGCAACCAAACAATTCACAAAAAGACGCGGTAGGATGCCGCCACTGCACGGCGATCGGGGTCTGGCCTACAGCCATGCTGAAAAGGCCAACGCCCTCGCCGACACTTTCGAGAAGCAGTTCCAAGGGGCAGAACCCCAGGATGAAGAGCATGAAAGAGTGGTCCGTCGTCAACTGGCTGTCTTCCTCAATGCTGAGGAGGACCCACAGGACGAACCCACAGTTTTTGCCCCTGAAGACGTGGCAAAAGTAATTAGGTCTCTCCCCTCCAAAAAGGCGCCTAGGACATGACAGTGTCACCAACCAGTTGGTCAAAAACCTCCCACCCACGGCGATCGAACACCTCGCGAACGTCTTCAACGAGATTAGTCGTACCCGCGAGTTCCCAGCTTGCTGGAAACACGCGGAAGTGGTCGCGATACACAAACCAGAGAAAGACCCTCTATTCCCGCAGCACTACAGGCCGATTAGCCTCTTGCCAACTCTCAGCGAGATCTATGAGCGCCTCCTGCTAAGACCCATACAGGAACATATTACCAGAGAGCAACTTCTGCAAGATTTCCAATTCGGATTCCGGCAGAACCACTCTGCCCCACAACAGATCATAAGAGTGGTTGAAGCAGCCACAGAGGGCTTCAACCACAGAGGCTACTGCGGGGTAGTGCTACTAGACGTAGCCAAAGCCTTTGACTCAGTATGGCATATAGGGCTACTCTACAAGTTGTACACACAAGGGTTCCCCGGGAGCATAGTTAAGCAGATCAAAAGCTATCTCTCGAACAGAACTTTCTCTGTCAAAGTAGAAACAGCCACCTCCACCAAGAGGCGTATACGTGCTGGGGTACCACAGGGATCGGTCCTGGGGCCCGTTTTGTACAGTCTGTACACTGCGGACACACCAACGGCCCCCCTGGTGCACACCACTCAGTACGCTGACGATACAGCCTTCTACACAAGAAACGCGAACAAGGACCTGGTCATCCATAGGCTTCAAAGGGTCTGAGATGACACAGAAACTTGGCCCCGTCGCTGGTGAATCACCATCAACTCCGAAAAGACACAGGCCATGCGGATTACTCGTAGGCTCGGAAGGCGCGAACCTCCTCAACACCCCCCCCCCCCTCCACCTTCACCTAAACGGAACCCAACTCCCCTGGCGCAGAACCGCCAAGTATCTTGGCGCAACCATGGACTCTCATCTTACGTGGAAACCCCACATAAACGAGGTCCATAGGAAGGTCTGCGCCAGAATGTCCATCCTGTACCCAATCCTCAACTCATCCAGTTCCCTTCCCTGCTCAGTAGGAGTGAACGTATACCAGGCCCTGATCCGGCCAGTCATGGAATACGCGTGTCCTGTCTGGGGATACGCGGTGAAGCAGCACCTGGACAAACTCCAGAGGCTGCAGAACCGCGCCCTCAGGAGGGCACTGCGTTTACCTCTTGGATTCCCCATTGACGATTTGCATGCCGCTGCTGAAATCCCACTCCTGAGAGAAGGTTCTTCCAGGTCGGGAAGCGCCCTCATCCACTCCCTAGGTCGGTATGACATGTCCCGCGATAAACACAATCGCCCCAAGACGATCTTTGGCGACTAAGTCGAAGAGAAAATCCCAATATCCATTCCCAAATCCTGCTCCTACCCAAATTACTATAATTATCTCGCCAAACTTCAGGCGAGTACCAGACACACACAGAACAATCACCACATTTCACAGACACCAAAAAGTACAGAAATAATCACACACACAAGTACACAGGGGAGTGAAAGCCGAAAGGCTACAAACTCCCCCTCACACTTCCCGAAAGAGGGGAAAGTAATAGATGAGAGCAGCATACATTCACAATTACACAAACACTTGCTAAAAAGCGAAACACTGTGCCCATTCACAATACAATTACCTACGGCCACCTCAAGGAATATCCTAGAACATGACACTCTTTCCGTCCTTTACAATATGACTCTGTATGCAAATTATAACCCATATCAGCTGAAAACGCCATAAGTTCTCATCCTGAAGCCAGATAAACCACAACCCCAAACCTCGTCATATCGACCTATCAGCCTCACATCAGTTTTGAGCAAAATATTTGAAACTATTCTTACCCAACGAATCCATCAGCCCCTTGCAACCCACCTACCTGTTCCCAACACCCAATGTGGCTTTCGTCCTAACCATTCCATTGACAACCAACTTAATTACTTTACTCACCAAATCTCCCATCAAGTGAATAAACGGAACTCCACCATTTTTGTCACCCTCAATGTCCAAAAGGCCTTTGACTGGGCAGGACATTCTGGACTGCTCTTCAAGCTAGAAACCTGTGAACTCTCAGTTAACTTTGTCTGCCTTAGAACATCCATCCTTCAACATCACCCTACATCACAGTCAACCATGCCTCCTCCTGCATATTTCACCCTGCTGCGGCTATGCTTCAAGGCTCAGTCCTCTCACGCCTCCTTTACACCCTGTACTCTGTAGACACTCCCAAGCCACCAGCCTCAATATGCCTCCTGCAATATGCTGACGACACACTTGGAGACTACATCCTTCAACTATTATCCTCATCGATAAATCCGCCATCTGCCCCATCCTAACCTACGCTAAGATGCCTGGGTCTCAACCTCGCCTAAATTCTGTAAGTATCTTGAAATCCTGGATTGTCATGCACCTTCCACATGTGGCTACCTTCTCCAACTCGCATCCTGTACTAGCTCATCCGCTTCTCACATCTTCTTCTCTTCCTAGAGCACCTTCGAATCCGACACATAAATCGCAAAACCCAGTCCCAGGGTCCAGTTTCCCATCCACTAATCACAAATCCAGGAACTCTGCTGCGCTACTTTATTCCATCTTCCACATGCCTTATCCATACTCTCCCTCCGGAATTTTAACCAGCTCCCTCTCCTCCAACCCTAAAACCCCAAGTTTTAAAAATCATCACTATTTTCACCTAAGTGTGTTTTTCCAAATCCTTGTTTATTGTCACTTGTTTTTATGTCAAAACCTTGACTATTGTCCGCCTATTTATTTATTACAAAATTATCTCACATTGTCACCCTTTATACGTTTTACACATTCCAAATACAAGTTTTAACCTTTGGCTGAAGAGCGGCTTCGTCTGCTGCCGGCGCGCTCCTGTTACCCCCCCCCCCCCCCCCCCATATGCCCCAACACCTCTCACAGGTACACATCCCTGATCCACCCCATCCTCTGTTATGCAAATGTTGCGCTGATCTCCATCCCTACTAAGTTCTGAAAGTCGCTCCAGATCGCGAACGCCATGCTCTACACCTCGCTTTCTGCACTCACTTATTTTCTCCCACGAGGATCTTTTACCACCTTTCCTCACTCACAGTGAACGCCTCTGATTAACCTATACTCGACTCCAACAATTCTATTGTAAGTCCTTTTCAATCCTAGTGAGCTGCCACATCTCCGCCTATACATCCCAACAGTCTTTCACCTACACACTCTCCATATCCTCTCCCAAAGAAATTTCAATCGTCTCCCTCTCCCAGACCACGAACTCCATCCCGACAGACATATACTTGTCCAACCAACTCTAAACCGTCCTTCAGTTGCCTCTCTCTACTTATCCTCCACAGCCACCCCTGTCTCTGTCAGCAGCCGCGCGGGGTAGGCGCGCGGTCTGAAGCTCCTTGTCACGGTCTGCACGGCTCCTCCCGTCGGAGGTTCGCTTTCCCCCTCGGGCATGGGTGTGTGAGTAGTCCTCAGAGTAAGTTAGCTTAAGTAGTGCTTAAGCTTAGGGACCGATGACCTCAGCAGTTTGGTCCCATAACACCTCATCATAAATTTCCAAATTTCCTTTGTCAGCACCTCTTCCCAGTTTGCCATCCTCACCACCACCGCTCCCATACCTCCCCCCAAACCCCCTCCTCCCTTCTTTTCCTCTACAATCCACTGTCCCAGAGCAGACCCTTTTACAGTTGCAGTGAAAGTGCATGTTGCTCCGATATAGTGGTCAGTGTTTCTTCTGTCGTTTTCAGGGTTTATCAAGTGTTTTATCAATTGTTTTCATATTCAAGTGTTTCTCAAGTGTTTTTAATTGTACTGTTTGTCCACATTTTATTACTGTTCCTAAAACTATCCATGAAATAAGCATTTTATTATTTATATTTATCCCTTTCATGTCACCCTCTCAATTAGTTTTAAAGTCATAGTACAAGTGTCTCTTTCTTTCTGCTTTTAGCACCTACGTTAGTATTACTCTACTACTCCCAGTCCACGCCTCCAACTATGTGGGGTGAGGGGGAATGAAATAACAATGAAGAAAAAAACGAACCCCAGTAGTCATTGGTTTTACTCCTGACGACGATGGCAGAGATACCCTTCAAAAGCTTCGGAATTTCATTCGAATTGACTTGGCTTGAAAACCGAGAAGATTTTATCCATGATTTTTATAGACTTGCATCAGGTCTATGACAGTTCTAGGCTGTGGGAAGTAATGAATACTCGGAACGTTCATAAGTGTTACGTAAAAGTCGTCAGAAGGCAGTATTCTGGTAATACTTGTTGTGTTAAGGTTGGGTTTGCAATCATAGTTACTTAAGGTTAGCGAAGGACTGAGACAAGGATACTGCTTATGGCCTACCCTATAATTGGAAAACGAAGAGTTAAAAACATGGGACTTAGAAGAGGTAATGACATCTTGCTCTCCCTAAATTTCGCCGACGATTTTGTCATTTTCACCGATTAAGAAGAGGATGTGTGTTAAAAAGAATGATATGAGCAGTAGAGTACGAAAATAAACTTCACGAAGACTGTATATTTGGTATTAGGAGTTTTAGGAAGGGATCTGGTCACGGATGATGATAGTGACGAGTAATCGACCATATAAATATTTAAGGACAACACAAAACTAAAGTTCAGAGCACTGCTCTGTAAGGTGCTGAACTGTGGCAAGTTACGAGGGTCTATGAGAAGAAATTAAAAGCAGTGGAAATGTAATAAAAATTAAAAAATAGTAATGCTATCAGAACAAGTTGGAGCTACAAGGGGCACTGTGAGCAGAACTAAAAAAAAGTCTAAAGTGCTATCGATATCTTAGAAGAATGCTAGAGGTAAGATGGACTTCTAAAATATGGCACTGAAGGCCTCAATGACACAGAAAAAGAGAAAGACCCCGGCTACACTGGGACGATGGAGCGACGCGGACAACGCAGCAGAGAATCGTGTAATAACAGAACAGGCAATATACAAGGAGATGGAATCTTGGATGCAAGAGACTCCATGTAATGCAGAACATTCGCCGAAAAAAAAGACTTTCCGATGAAACATGATACGTTGTAGCGATACAAATGTTTGATGGAAGCCAGTCCCGTTAACGCCGTTGCTCGATCGCTGACTCGTGCGGTACTGAGTGGTGTCGTAAAAATTTGAATCACGGTTTGTTAAAAACGCGATTTATTAAAAACACACGAGGAGCGTATCGTGATAGAGCTGTTTCTTGCATCTAAGTATGCACTGCAATCGTGTGTAGGTTAAGCGAAATCGGCAAGCCTTTAATGGTTCGGTTTCCTTGTTAGAATTGCGTTGAGAGAATGGTCAACAGGATACTTGGCCATCATTTGTAGTATATATGTACTTTATTTGTAAGAAAAGGTTTTGCTTCTGGCTATCAGTACTTTATATATTTACTGATATTCTTTTATGTGCTTAGGATAGTGTGTGGCTATTTTCAAGGGTACATGTATTCTTTTCTGTTGTCCACGGCCAGTGCGCTAACATGGGTGTACTGCAACCTGAAATCAAGGAAATGAACTATTGCATTCAAAATTGAATTAAACATCCTGAAACTCAAACGAAAGTAAATGAGTTTAGGCAAACACTTCGTGAAAATGTGTCTTTAATCAATAAAGAACGCAGATGACGTCCGAAGTATTTCATCTACACCTAATCGTACATCTACATGATTACAGTTCAGACTTACGTGTTTGGGAGAAGGCACAAACAAACAAATTTTGGATTATTTCTCTACAGTTCGACTATGGAGTAGCACGTGGAAAGAACGGACAACCTAAACCCTTCCGTGCGGTTGCTCTTATGTTATAATGACGGTCAGTTCGCCACAAAGTGAAAAAACCTGCAGTATAAATAACGTTGCGATGACGTTTCAGGGAATCGAGTTGAGTGACAGGCGCTGCGTGTTCGCCGTGCACCTTGTTCTGTATGTGCATACAGAGCTGTGTTAAGTTGGCTGACTGCACGCCGGCCACTGTGGCCGCTGCCACTGCAGTCTGTCAGTCATAAAGCTATTTACTCGAGCTGTACAAACAGTCTGCTGCCATGGTAACATGTAAGCGGCGCCTGAAGTATTAGAAGTTGAAACATCAACGTAAAATCGGTTAGCAATAGAATTTGTGAAGTGATAACGTTTTAGTAGGTATACGAGGCATTTCGTTGTTACTATTTCTGTGACATTTTGTAAATTTATTGAGTGTCATTTTTTAGTTCATATCCAAATTGAAAGGAAACAAGTGACTAACTGCTAACGTACTAATAGAGTATTAATTTTTCTGCTTTTTCGAGCCATGCATATTGCTTAAACTATGCCAAAGCCTTTCACTGTATTCCCTTCTTCGACGTTTCCTCCCTACGTGCTAGGTGTTTCCGACCGCCATAGGCCTCCTTTGTTCTAGTTATTGAGTTTTCTGCAGGATTTTATTTCTGCTTCCTCTTTTCCAGTAACCACCAAATTCTGTCCCACAAACACACATCCAAATCTACTGTACATCTACATGGCTACTCTGCAAATCACTCTTAAGTGCTTTGCATAAGATTTATCGAACGATCTTTACAATAATTCTCAGTTATTCCACTCTCGAACGGCGCGCGGAAAAAACGAACACTTATACCTTTCCGTGCGAGCTCTGATTTCCCTTTATTATGGTGATCGTTTCTCCCTAGATAGGTCAGTGTCAAAAAAACATTTTCGCGGTCAGAGGAGAAAGTTGGTGATTGAAATATCGTGAGAAGGTTCCTGAAACGTGCACGGCTCGTGTTCATCCCATTAATGGTTTGTCATCTTATATTAGTGTAGTGCCGCCTCGTTTTGGTTCAAATGGCTCTGAGCATTATGGGTCTTAACTTCTTTGGTCATCAGTCCCCTAGAACTTAGAACTACCTAAACCTAACTAACCGAAGGACATCCATGCCCGAGGCAGGATTCGAACCTGCGACCGTAGCGGTCGCGCGGTTCCAGACTGTAGCGCCTCGTTTTCTTATTCCATTTACTGGCGTCACTAGCTTCCTGCCTTACTTTCCCGCGAGTGGCAGCAGCAGCAGCGCGTATCGATAACCGCACTGTCGTACCATCTCTGGAGCGACGGCTAGTATTTCCGGGTCGTCGTGTGTCGGGTAGGGATGGAGTGGGAGACGTACCAGCAGTGCAATCGCGACGTAGCAGCAGTCGCGGACGAACCAGCAGTCCTGTCGGTCGGTTGGCGTGGAGCAGCAAGCAAGCCCCCTGGATGGAGTGTGAGGTGATGCTTGCGATTGCTACGAAGTTCGTCGCCCACCGATTTTGGACATGAAAGTTGAGTTCTCACTTAACTTACTATCGAGCCTCAACTGTTTACATTTCTTCGTTTGACCCTGGTTGTCGCCTTTGGGACATTCCCGCGAGGAACAGCGTGTGTGTATTTAAGTCGGCTAAGATTCCAGCCATCTTCCTGTGAAATTAAAAATAATTTATTACCTTTCATTGAAGTTCACCAGCGTATCTTCTGCCTTGTGGCCGTTTACGTTCCGGATACCTGCCCCGGTCGTTGACGCAATTTTAGGCAGTGTATTTTCCTCGCCGTGTTGTTGCTGCCCAGCGCGGCGTGTAGTTCGACAGCTGAGGCGTTGTTAGTCGTAGTGGGCGCCAATATTCTGTGCGTCGTGTATTGAAATCTTGTGGTCGTTTTGCTGGTTGCGAACTGATTTGGTTGATTGATCGGTTGGCTGTCTGTCGGTTGGCTTGCCTCCAGATTAAGAAGTAGTTGGAGAGGCTGCTTGTCTCACCTAAACGGGTGTTAGTGCTATAATCCCAGGCCGACCATTGGAAACTTCTGAGCACCGTTCCTTGTGTGTTACGTAGTAATTTCCCTATTTGGTTTTTAGTTATGTGGTCGATGTGTGGCTTTCAGCCGAGTATCAATATCTCTTAAATTAATATTCTTGTATTACCCTTAAGGCATGAGATTGTTGTATTTTTATATGGGGCCTTCAGCCGAATTTTACTGGTTTTAAGATAAGGCCTTCTCCCTTTTAGATAGAAAATCTTTCTAGGCCTTAAGCCGTACACAAACCAATTACATATTCTACAAATGCAGTAGCCTCATATTCTAACAATGCAGTATGAGGCTACTGCATGTGTAGAATGTGTAATTGGTTTGTGTACGCGTCTTAAAGCGCATGACCTTGATTGGGACTTAGTCTCTCGCGCTGTACGCGTCTGACTGCGCGTGACCTTGATTCGGACTTGGAAATTTTCAGCGTGCCGTATATTTACTTAACCCTTGTTGCAGAAAAACTCACTTCCGCTCTGTGTTATTCTTATGGAGATTACGGCGCTGATAAGCAATAATTGCAGAAAACTAACTTCCGGCTTTTAATGAGCACTGATAAGGACTTCCGCCGCGCTGCTCACTGCTTGGAATTTTTGGTTTTAGTTAGTAATTTTGTGAAGTTTTGTTGGTATTGGTGTTGGCTGTGGTGTAGTAGTATTAATACAAGTAGTTACTTTCTTAGTTGACAGAGAATTTCGAGACCGCTATTGTTAGTTCTATAAATAATTCTACTGTTGTAATTGAACTTAGGTAATGTAGACGTATAGTTTTTTTCAATAACTGTAAAATTTTACCATGAATGGGAAGTGTGGGCTCTGTTGTTGGTTTGTGAGAATTGGGTTACGGTGTGGGATTTGTTCAAAGTATTTTCATTGGGGGGGGGGGGGGGGGGGGGGGGAATGCAGTGGGGAAGCCAGTGGGCAGTCTAGCGAGATACTCTCCTGTGAATACAAAATATTTAGGGGAAATAAGTTGATAGAGGAGCAGGAGCGTAAGATCTGTGCCCTTCAGGTGCAGTTACAATGCGCAAAGGGGGAACTAAACTAGATAGGTTGAGGAGGGTGAAGAGTGGTGGGGAACGGGAACTGGTAGTTGGCAAGAAGGGAGCTAGATGGAGGAGGTGTTCAGTTATACTTTGCGTACATGCAATAGATTTGACCAACTGTTAGAGTTGAGTGGAGAGGAGCCTCTTGTGTCTGTAGATGTAGGGAACATGCAGCAGTCCTTAGCAGTTAGGAGGCCTCGGTCAGTTGCAAAGTCTAACAGAAAGAGGGAGGTTCTGCTGCTAAGAAGTTCACACGGTAGGTGTGTGGGCCAGCAGTTGCAGGAAGTGTTGGGGAGTGAGTTCCAGGTCACCAGCATTGTGAAGCCTAGTGCAGGGTTGGCTCAGGTGACTGGCAGCATAGGGGAGTTACGTAGGAAATTTACGAAGGAGGATCAGGTTGTGATAGCGGATGGAGCAGGGAACAGTCTTGATAGGGACGCGGAATATGATGCAAGTGGTGACCTGGTTTGCACTAATGTGCATTTCGTGCAAATGTTTCAGCTTCATGATCGGCCTCATCTTAATGCGGCTGTTAGGCACGTAAACATGGAGCTGCAGAGGGCGGTGATGGCAGAGGGCATGCCCACATTTCAGTTGTGCCAGTTGGGTCTATCAGAAGGTCGGGTTTCGCTGGGCATGGTCTGTTCCTCAATATGTATGCGAAGGGGAGGCTGGCTAAGCTCATAGGTGACAGTGTAGTGGATGGTGGTGGGGTCACTAATGGAAGAATTCCTGTAATAGTTGGAGTTACAGCTGCACCTTTTTTAGATTGAAGTCAGCTGATAGGTATACCTGCAAAAAAGGAAGTCCCTCTAACTAAGAGCTCACCTTCAGAGGAATAGAGGGAGTTAGCATATAGATGTTATAGATGTTGACTCTGAAATTATTGGTATATCGGAGCACTACATAAATAATTTGACATTTCAGAGGCTCCTTTGTCAGCATACATATTAGCTGGCTGTTTTTTCGAGGAGTTCCTTGCGGGATGGGGGAGTGGCTATGTACGTAAAAAGCAGTATTCCATTTAAGTCTGTAGAAATATCACAACACTGCACTGAACGGATATTCGAATGTTGTCAGCGGCAGTTGAATTTAGTGAAACTGAACGTCTAATTCTTGTTGTGTATAGGTCCCCTAACTGTGACTTAAGACCATTTTTGCTCAAGCTGGAGGGTGTTCTTGATTCACTTTGTAGGAAGTACCAGAAATTAGTTATATGTCGTGACTTCGATATAAATTTTGTACATGGTGGTGCAACGAAAAGCATGTTGGTAGACCTCCTAAATTCATATGATCTGATGAAGACTGTGTTTTTTCCAACTATGGTGCAGGGGAACAGTAGCACAGCCATAGACAATATTTTTATTCATTCTTCATTACTAGATGGGCATTCTGTTAGTAAAAGAAATGATTCAAAATTTTAACGCCAAAAGGCTTTTGAACTCAAACAAATGTCACATAAAATTACAAACTATGTAGGAAAGTTAATCTAACAGCAATAATGAATTTTTTAAACCTTGTCAAGGAATAAGAGTGGGAGGATGTTTATAGTGCCAATAACTTAGATGATAAATGTAATGCTTTCCTTGACACATTTCTCATGCTCTTGAAGAGTTGATTTCCATTACAACTTTCTAAACAGGGTACTAGCAGTAATAGGCAGCCCGTGTGGCTGACTAGTGGAATAAGGATATCATGTAGAACAAAGCGGGAATTATATCAAAATGTTACTAGTCACAACCAAAGTACAGTAGCACATTACAAACAGTATTGTAAGGTGCTTAAAATGTTATTAGGAAGGCAAAGAGTATGTGGTGTGCAAATAGAATAGCTAATTCACAGGATAAAATTAAAATCATATGATCAGTTGTGATGGAAGTGCCAGGTCAGCAGCATTAGGTCAGTCAGTTCATAGCAAAAATATTTCTTTTACTGGTAAATCAGATATGTGTACAGTATTTAACAATCACTTTCTCAGCGTTGCTGGTGAATTAAAAAAAAATTGAGTTTCTACAGGGAATCATATAACTTTCTTGGCCAAAGCCTTTCTGAGATCGATGTCTGAAATACTCCTCTGTGATGCAGAAATGGGGGAGATTGACTCAATAATTAAATCACTGAAGACTAAGGACTCTCATGGATATGATGAAGTGCCTAGCAGAATATTAAAGTACTTTGCTGCAAATGCTAGCCCTGTATTTAGCCATGTTTGCAATTTTTCCTTTAGGAATGGTCAGTTTCCTGAACGATTAAAGTAGTCAGTAGTAAAGCCGCTTTATAAAAAGGGAGAAAGGGATACTACAGACAATTTTAAACCTGTTTCTATGCCATCAGTGTTTGCTAAAGTTATTGAAAATGTAGTGTATGTAAGGATAATTGATCATTTTATATCACACGATTTGCTATCAAATGTACCATTCGTCTTTAGAAGCCGTTTAACAACTGAAAATGCTATATTCTCTTTTCTCTGCATGTGTTAAAGAAAAGGTTTCGAACGCTAGACGTATTTTTTTATTTAACTGAGGAATTTGATTTGTTGATCGCAAAATATTCCTCCAGAAGATGTAGTATTACGGAATACGGGGAGTAGCTCACAACTGGTTCACCTCTTACTTTAGCAACAAACAGCAAAGGGTCATTATTCACAATGTTGAGAGTGGCTGTGATGTGGGGTCTGAGTGGGGTACAGTCAAGAAGGGGAAAGGGGGGGGGGGCGTTCTGCAGGGACCACTGTATTACAGGTAACTCTAAAACATTTCTGTTTGCTAATGTATGGGATGTTGTGTACAACATTGGCTCGATTTCAAATAGTGCAGTTCACGACCTAAGTTCATGACATGTAGGAAATAAACTAACCCTAAATCACAGGAAGACTCAGTTTTTACAGTTTCCAACACAGAATTCAACATCACCCCACGTTTTAATTTCACGGAATGGGCATATGATTAGTGAAACTGCACAGTTCAAATTTCTAGGTGTTCAGATAGAAAGTAAACTCTCATGGAAAGCGCAAGTGCAGGATCTTGTTCAAAGACTTAATGCTGCCATTTTTACTATTTGAACGGTATCTGGAGTGAGTGATCGGTCGACACGAAATTAGTCTACTTTTGCTTATTTTCATTCGCTAATGTCTTATTTTATTATATTTTGGGGTAGCTCTTCCCATTCTAAAATGATCTTTTTGGCTCAGAAACAGGAAGTTTGGGCACTAAGTGGTGTAAGCACACGAACCTCTTGTCGACCCCTATTAAAGAGTTTGGGTATTTTGACAAAGGCCTCTCAATATATATTTATATTCCTTACTGTCATTTCTTGTTAACAATATTAGCTGATTCCCAAGAATAAGCAGCTTTCACTCAGTTAACATTCGACAGAAATCGAACCTGCATTTGGATCGGACTTCTTTTTGTGGAGAAAGATGTGCAGTATGCTGCTGCATCCATTTTCAATAAGCTACCACTCAAATTAAAAAATCTTAGCAGTAAACCATACGCTTTCAAATCTAAACTGAAGAGTTTCTTCATTGGTCACTCCTTTTAGTCTGTCGAAGAGTTCCTTGAAAAATTAAGCTGATTGTTGTTGTTGATTGCATTTACTTCAACTTATGGATTGACTTTTTTCAGGTTCATAAACATTTTATTTGTAACTGTTATTACTTTTATGTTGTAATTTAATTTACTGACACGTTACATGACCTTGGAGATTTGCTCCTCAATTTAGTCCTACGAAACTTGACGTGTAAATAAAAAATAAATAAAGTACATCAATTTATTCACAACCGGTGTCAGTCAGGCGACACTTTTCATAGTGGAAAAGTATTATTCACAAAGACATTATCAGGTGCCATGCACGCTTTTATATGACATGAAGAGTGACTGTAGTGTGTTTGTTGTTGTGTGAGTCAGTGCTGCAACGCAGAGTATGTTTTTTACGCTTTTCATAGTCATTCAGCATTCTTCATCTCGCATAAAAGCAAGAATGCCTTGGGGTCCTGTCTTTGCAAATGATATTTTTCCACTGTGTAAGAAAAGGGTCATATGATTGAAGCCGGTCGTGACTGGATTGATACTTTTATCACGTATTTCAGAGGAAATAGTTCGGTTAATTTCGTTTACAATTTTAATCGTTAATTTTCTGTTCTTGTATAACTTCCTAAGCAAGTTAATCCATTTTTCTCCCAATACCTTTATTCTAGGACCATTGTCATATGATTTTTCTGCAGGTCCACAAAGATCATACATACTATTTTATTTTCATTTCTGCATTTTTCCAGTAGCTGTCTGAACAGTGAATGTTGTCAGGACATTACCGTCCCTGCTTAATACCGTTTTGTATTCACTTAAAGATGACGTATCCGTTGCTATTTTCTTCCTCAAAATGATGCTAGGATAACCCTTATTTCTCTATAATTTGTGCAAACTCTCTTGTCACATTTTTTATAAGTCGATGTGATATATGACATATACCACTCTCCAGGTGGACCTTCTTCCACCCCAACGATCGCAAAAAGTAGCTGCATCGCTGCATTCACATCCTCTTTCATTATTGTTTACTTCTAAGACCCTAACCTTTCATCTTCTCGTTTGTAATCCAACCTATTTTCCTGCAAATGCTTTGAATAGTGTCATGTCCACTCTTGAGCAGGAATTTCTTGTATGATGTTATAACTCTGTCATTTTTAATAGCTTTCCATGCTTCAGTAGAAATCAGGCAGTGGAAAGAGCAGGCAGCGTCACACCTCCAGAAAGACAGAGTTCATCGCTCCCTGTCAAGCTGATTTGACAAGCCGCTCATTGCTGGTCGGCCCCAGTTCGCTCGCAGACTTCGAGAGCATCAGTACTGAGTAATAGGAAAACGATACATAGCCGGCGTTCTGCGAGTAATATTACAGAGAAAAGGACTTGTATGTAGGAGGCCGAGTAAGCACAGGAATCAAGCTAAGTTATGTTTCTTCCCTTAACAGAAACATAGTTTTTTATTAATTAGAAAGAGTTTTGTACCGATGATTTTGGATTCCTGCCACGGACCGTCGCAACTTCTCTAGTTCCTTGTTTGTGCCTGTGCTGACTTCCACAGTAGCCAACACAAGATATTGTATCCTATTTTCCCATTTATGTTCCTGCACAGCCTGTTACAATGTTCATTCACCTTGACATTCGTTTTAACGTGTAGTCTGACCTTGACATATAAGTCTTGATTCTGCCGCCTTGTCGCTTAACCATCTCACATACGCTTTTTTCTGTTCCTGAATCATGTTTTCCAGCTCAATGGAAAATTCATCTGCAAATTTCTTCTTCTTTTCAGCTTCTTCAAGAGCTCCATCTTGCTGCTTCCAAGACACGCTTTTCAAGTGTTCGTAGATACTCGTGGGATCTTCTGTTCTTTCTGTGTCAAGTTTATTATGAAGCCTATTTTTTACAGCATTTTGACGCAATATTGTCAAAGAACGGCAGTCTTAAAGATCACTTCCTTATAGTCCGTAAGTCCATCTTCCATTCTCCTGATAGTTGGTCTTACCTGGTTGTAGCATATTTTCCCCACGACCATGTGATGATTTCTGGCGCACTATGATTGTTTGTATACTGCTGAGTCGTGAGTATAGCAAGCTTCTAATGAAGAACGACAAGTACAAGGATCCAACTTAGCGTTGACACGCGGCACCACGGAGGAACGAAGCCTCTGGACGTTGAAATTTTCATTCTTTGGCTGTTAACCCTTAATCTAGACCATAACACACAGTTTTGCATTTTTAGTAACGAACAGAGCCCGCATTGACTACAAACATATCAAATTAATCCGTTATATCTATGAGAAAGCTCTCTGCGTGTGGAAAATAAAGGAAGACTGGACCACTGGAAAGGTTCCCTCGAAAAGAGGCGCCAACAACGACGCACAATTTCACCTATCTCCTTGACTCTGGAAGACAAGCTCAAGTATCTCTTCAGGGGAAATCTTCAGGTGAAAATCGTCTCTACTACTTCTCATTGCAGATATCATCCTCTTTAGCAGCGACTCAAACAAACTGTCAGCAATGACTGGAGATCTCAAAGGCGGTTGCCAACCTGCAGGCTCGAAATTGACCAAAGACATGAGCCTCGTCAGTATTAGGATCCCCATCGAAAACTATTCTCTGGATGTAGCAAATGAATACATTTATGTAAAACATGAAATCCAACTTGGGAACCACAATCGGGCAACAGAAATCACCCAGCGAATTGGCTTCACGTGGATGGCATTTTGCAAACTTGCTTACATTTCACGTAAACCACCTGATGCCTACAGATTTAGAAACGAAGGTTTATGACACGTGCATCCTGCCAGTAACAAAATACAGGCTCGAAACTATGATACAACAAGCAGCGAAGATCTAATCCGAGTCCGTCAAAGGGTAATAGGGTGAGTCAGTGAAAGAGAGAGAGAGAGGGTGAGAGAGTGAAAGAGAGAGAGAGGGAGAAAGAAAGAAAGGATCAAGAACGAAGAGATAACGAGACTGAAGTGGCGTTGGGCGGGACACGTGGCCAGGAAGAACTCCAAATCGAGCAAAATATTGATGCAGTGATGCCTGTGGGAGTTAAAGAGGAGTATTGGGCGTCCTCTTACGACACGGAGAGGAGACATCCAACGATAAGCGGGAAGAAAACTGGATCTGGACTGCCAAGAAAACATCGACATGGAAATATTTCTAGGACGTCTGTGTCTGGGAGTGGATACCTAGTGGCTGAAGAAGAAGAAGAAGAAGAAAGAGAAGAAGAAATACAAGAAGAAGATTCTGGTATCTGTGTGTGTGTGTGTGTGTGTGTGTGTGTGTGTGTGTATGGGTATTTTTTTTTAGTTAGGAGAGCTCAATGGAAAAGTTATCAGTGTCCTTGCGCAGATTAGTAGAAACGAATGTAGTTTAAAATGTTATAAGGCAAGTAAGGGTAAATCTTACAGGATTTTGCGCTCACTCTTTTCTAGCCTCAGTCATGGTCACTCACACACACTATATTGTATATATTGTCAGCTGTAAATTAAAACGCAGGGGAAACTAAAATAGTTACTTGGGCTCGCTGATGACTAATATAAAACAAGGATGAGCCAGCCATCCCGACAACACACTAAAAACTTATCCCAAAATTTTTTTGAACTAGTTCGGCCTTTCACAGAAACTCAAAATATGTAACGTAATCGTGTCATTCTAAATTAAAATAGAATGGTAATCTGTAGCTAAATTAACTGCTGCGCTCGTTCATGAATATAAAATACACTCAACCAAAATATGGCACAATATGCTGTGTGTGCCATAAGCACCACACGTTAAACGATCTTCCCCCCTGGAACAAAAAGCCGTGGTTCATAGGGCTGTGTCCTATGCCGAGTGAGACGGACTTCTTCCCATCTGCACGGTACGAGACGCACGTTATTGTCTGTCACTTCTAGTCACTCTTTTTCTCATCTGCGCATGGTTCTGTTCATTGACAGTGAGGACTCTGAGGTGAAAACATGTAGGTGGGGATGGCACGTTGAATGACCAATTGTCGCCACGTTCCTTCTTTGCTGCCACATCTTTCTTAAAAGGATCCCATCAAGGGTTATAGGACGAACACTTAATTTCACGATGAAAACAAGGACATTTCCGTGAGCATACGCGCCGTGTCCGGACTGTTGTCAAAGGTAGGCGACTGTGGCCACAGACAGCTTAACTCAGAGTAATGCTACATCCGTACAGTAGGCTTAAGGGGGCGTGTACTCGTTCAATATTTATTGACGAAACTAGTTTGTCAGACTTCCTGTTTATTGAAGCGATCTCACACTGTGAATAACACTGACAAAAATAGCCAGTTGACAACGCGACTTTACAAGGTTATGCCGAGCACCCAAAAGCATGTGCTACAGTTGTATTAGCTATTGTTTGCAAGCGATGGAAGACAACGTAAAAGAGGAAATGGGTCAAAGATTGTTTGAAAAAAGGAGCAAATAGTCACACGTTAATTTACTGACTGGAATCAGAATCACGGACCCGAAATACTTCATAAATTATTTTGCAATGAGTTTTGCATCGTAAAAGCTGTTAGTGTTGATACGAGATAAAGTAGAGAAGGAAATTACGTTAATGAGAGAGGCAATAGCATTCGATAAGAGATTGGGTGTAACTGGCGGCCACGAAATATCTCGAACATAATGACCTCTTGTATGAATGCGAGATGTCTGTTCTTCCGGACACATTCGAAAGAACAGACACGACATGTTCCTATAATTGATTCGTCTCGATGGGCAGTGAACCTACCACATTCAGTACGGACGCAAAGTTACCATCATGATGCTGTAAACAGAACCTGGATTCACCCGAAAAAATGACGTTTTGCCATTCGTGCACCCAGGTTCGTCGTTGAGTACACCATCACAGGCGCTTCATTCTGTGATGCAACGTCAAGGGTAACCGCAGCCATGACCTCCGAGTTGATAGTCCATGCTGCTGGTTGTTGTGTTGCAAACGTCCCCATCTGTTGGCTCAGGGATCGAGACGTGTCTGCACGATCCGTTACAGCCATGCGGATAAGATGCCTGTCATCTCCGCTGCTAGTGGTACGAGGCCGTTGGGGTCCAGCACAGCGTTCCGTATTACCCTCCTGAACCCATCGATTCCATATTCTGCTAACAGTGATTGGATCTCGACCTACGCGAGCAGCAGTGTCGCGATACGATAAACCGCAATCGCGATAGGCTACTATCCGACCTTTATCAAAGTCGGAAACGTGATGGAATGCATTTCGCCTCCTTACACGAGGCATCACAACAACGTTTTTCCAGGTAACGCCGGTCAACTGCTTTCTGTGTATGAGAAATCGATTGGAAACTTTCCTCATGTCAGCACGTTGTAGGTGTCACCAGCGGCGCCAACCTTGTGTGAATGCTCTGAAAAGCTAATCATTTGCATATCACAGGATCTTCTTCGTGTCGGTTAAATTTGGCGTCTGTAGCACGTCATCTTAGTGGTGTAACAACTTTAATGGCCAGTAGTGTATAATATATAATATATAATATACGGGCTTGTACCGATTGCTGTGATAAAATCAGCGTCACCTTCAGTACACGAATTTCATAAAGTTGGCGGGGTTGTGCACAGAGTGTTAAATAAACACAATATTTTATTTGTACAAATCAAAATTCTAGTACATTCTTCGAACTGTTGGGAGTATGAGGCTGGAGAACCAGTAGTAATTATGTGATAGAAACGTCAGTAAAGACTGGTTAAGCACTCAGCAGTGCGTGGAAGTCTGACACATGATAAAGAAAGGTAGCAGAGGAAGACTTCCAGCAGTTCACCACCCCAAACTCAGCACTTGCCATCTCCCTGATGTCGTCACAATGTAATCCACCCGATCAGATGCCGTCCTAAGGCATAAAATTGCGAGCCTCGTCAGTTTCACGACAGACGCAGCACCTAACGACGATGATGGAGGCAGTCATCGACGCACCTAGTTAACCGAGAACTTTTAACCCAAGGTCTCTGATGCAAAAGACTTCGTAGCCGTACTAGAACTTTAACCTTCGTGAGTGTCGAGGGGACAGAGTAGAGTCGGACAGTATTACGTGCCGCACAGTTCCTACAACGACAGAGTGCACCTATGGCTTTCACCTCTCCCATTTCCCCGCACAAGGCACAGCACGACCTCCCCCAGAGCGGGGATTCCCCGCTATCGACCGGGCCGCACGAGTTGCGCTCTCACTGCCTGCGAGCTGCAGGTGTCTGCCTGACAGCCTGTCCCTCCCTCCCTTCCTACCGCCCTCCACGTCCACACCCCTCCCCCACGCTTCTCCTGTTGTCTCCCGTCAGACTCACGCTACTGTCACTCAACTCTGCCGTCGCATCTCACGTGGTGCTAGGAATTCCGTCCGACACTTCTGGCGGCGCAGAACTCTACCTTACTTCCCACCAGCCCATGTCCAATCTCTGTGTAAGTGTTCCACATACCAATCCGTTTAACTACCAGCATTTAGTAAGCTACCCTGCTACATTTTTGTAAATATTTCGGTGTGACCGAGCGGTTCTAGGCGCTTCAGTCTGGAACAGTGCGACCGCTACGGTCACAGGTTCGAATCCTGCTTCGGGCATCGATGTGTGTGATGTCCTTAGGTTATTCAGGTTTAAGTAGTTCTAAGTTCGAGGGGACTGATGACCTCAAATAAGTCTCGTAGTGATCAGAGCCATTTGAACCATTCTTTTTTGTAAATATTTAGTGAGACTACGCAGTCGGTTCCCTACTAGCCCACAGAAAGTTATGAGAATAAATAATTCTGTTTAAACAATGGGGAAATCTAAAACACTCACAGAGAAAAACCGCACCACCAAGGAGGATTTGTGCGACATAACCGAAAGTCGGTAGGCATGTTTCTACACTCATGCTCATAAATAAAGCCTGGTGTCAAGAATACTGTACAGGATCACTGGAACAGTGGTCCCAGGTTATGTTCACGGACGAGACCAGTTATAGTCTCAACAGTGATTCTCGCCGGGATTTCATCTGGCGTGAACCAGGAACCAGATACCATCCCCTTAATGTCCTTGAAAGGGACCTGTATGGGGGTCGTGCTTTGATGGTGTTGGATGGGATTACGATTGGCGCACGTGCACCTATGCATGTCTTTGACAGAGGAACTGTAACAGGTCAGGTGAATCGGGAAGTCATTTTGAACCAGTATGTCCGCCTTTTCAGGGGTGCAGTGGGTCCCACCTTCCTCCTGATGGATGATCACGCACGACCACACCGACCTGCCATCGTGGAGGAGTACCTTGAAACAGAAGATATCAGGCGAATGGAGTTCTCCAGACCTAAACACCATCGAGCACGTTTGGGATGCTCTCGGTCGACGTATCGCTGCACATCTTCAAACACTTCAGGAGCTCCGACAGAAACTGGTGCAAGAATGGGAGGCTATACCCCAGCAGCTGCTCGACCACCTGATCCAGAGTATGCCAACCCGTTGTGTGGCCTGTGTACTTGTGCATGGTGATCGTATTCCATATTGACGTCGGGGTACATGCACAGGAAACAGTGGCGTTTTGAAGCACATGTGTTTCGGGACGGTTTTCTCAACTTATCACTAATACCGCGGACTTACAGATCTGTGTCGTGTGTGTTCCCTATGTGCCTATGCTATTAGCGCCAATTTTGTGTAGTGCCACCCCAGATCACGTAAGAAACAGATTGCCCAATCGCTTGGTCTAGCAGGTAACCCTTGTCAGGGAACGGCCACCAGGCGGCAACAGCGTCACACCCTTACTTCTGGAATCAGCCACTAGATGGCACTCCGTTCTGTGAAATATGTGGCAACATCGGCAGAACGCGTGCAGCTTTCCACTATTTGGCGTTTGTGAAGTACAGCTGTTTCTGACATACCGGTGGTAGAGGATCGAGTCGTCATACCGAGTATATCAACTGTGGAAGGAGTAGACGAACAAATCCCGAACTAAAAATGTTCAGATTTCCCGTCAAAGATAAAGAAAGGTTACGTGAGTGGATTTTAAATTCAGGTAAAACAATAAATTAGTTACGAGTAAGAATTAATAAAGATCCATAAGCATTCGATCCTATTTAAATATTGTCGATGTTATATTCGATATAACGTGGCAGCCCTTCCTGTACAAGAATCATGTCATTTAATTTTTAAAGGAAATCTTTGCTGCGATTTGGACTTTTTAAAACTGTTTATTCACTTCACTATCGTAATTTTTGGTGTAGAGGCATTTTTGTGTGCAATGTGAAAACTCAAACCAATATAGAATATGGATAACAAAATGCAAAGCATAGCGTGGTAACATTTGGTAAACAATTTAAGAAGCATTACCTTACAAGACCTTTCCCTTGGTACATGAAAATGACTCTAGAGCTGAAATCGCAACAGTGAAATAAATGAATAATAGTCGTCATCTAACTGCTAGATCATCGGTCCCTCTAAATCCTGGTATATACTAGAGCGAACGAAGTGAACGAGTGTAAAACCTCGTTTACACTGCTGCAAACGAGTATTCATAGATAATTCGTTTATACTTGTGAACAAACGTTTATACTGGAATGGAGGGAGGAGAATAGAAGAGAACGACCATAACATGCAAACTATAGACGCTGCCTATTTCAATTTTTTTTTGTCTGTGTGCTAATAATGCTCACATAGCTTTCACTCGGAAACAACACTACTTATAGTAACAGGTCTGCGCGAGTGCTGATATCCCCAGTAATAACTGTGTTGCAGATTAAAGTGTACGTCTGTTGCGAATATTTGCGGGTTATCTTTAAACTGCACAAAGTAAATTTTTAACATAATTATGGTTTGCCGTCTGTGGCTGTTCAAAGTTGACACCGCCAAAATATGCTCGAAAAACACGCTTTCACTTGTATATTACCGCGTTTGCAGCCCCCTTTCAACAACAATCCTAAATTAATCGTTTTGTGCCACTCTTATATCATTTACGATAAGTTACATGCAAAGTAAAAGAATTTAAATTTGAAATGACTCTCACTGAAATATGTCCAGCCTTAATTCGCATCATAACCGAGTGCGCATTTTGAAAACTTTCTAGTGTTAACCTGCACGTGGAGATCTTTTTTACCACCATAATCCGTATCAGAAGAGCTGTATAGCAAAGAGGAAATAGACGGCATGGAAGGCGAGTGTAAAACCCTTGCGACTGCAATATAGTCTGCATTTAAACAGTAACTCGCGAGAAATGTTTGTGTGTTACTTTTCGTTTCTTTCATTTCGCATGTGATTGTGAGAAATAAACTTGGTTTGTAGAATTACAGGACCTAATCTACATTCTTCGATTGAAAATTCGGGAAAAACCACAGCCGATCATGAGCTACAGTCAGCAGTGTGACGAATGCATTTCGCGCGCAGCGCTCTAGCCGAACGCAAATCAGCGTCATTCACGTCACCGAAGATACAGCGTTGCCAATTCCGCGACATGGACAGGTCAGTTAGCATTGTAGCGTCGCCTGTGACATCTGTTGACCGACGGGAAAACTATTTTTACGGTTGCCTGATCCGCCGTAAGGATGGTCAATCTGTTTCTTACGTGATCTGGGGTGCCACGTTGTGTGGCACCACATTCTGCAATTATCCTTAATTTATGAGCATGAGTGTATATCTGAATGATGATTTCTGTTCAAATTTCGCGCCAGTCGTATAAGAGTGGCGCTAGTAGCGTCACTATGAGGATGAAAATCATATTTCCTACAAAAATACACAGTAACGGCCGTGTGAGTCAGTTATTTTTGAGATTGGATGTGTTGGGTTTACTTTCCAGAGTGGACGTGGTGGCTACATGTTAATCAAGAATGACTTTAAGGGTTCAAAGACGCCTTTATGAACACTTCATTGAGTTTGGATGAGATCGTATTAACGGGCTACGAGAACAGGCTGATCCCCCTGCGATATTGCAGGAATGTTGCCACTATTCGTGACTGCAACAGTGGTGACGAGAAAATGCGGTCGCAAGCTTACGGGGATCCGGACGGCCACTTGGTACTACCCAAAGGTAAGACCATCGTGTTCGACGTATGGCTGTGGCACATCTTACTGCATTTGCAGCACCAAATTGAACAGTAGTTGCCAACACAGCGAAGGAACGAACGGTTACAAATCGGTTACTTCAAGGATAGTGCCAAGCCAGATGCCCCATAGCGGACATCACCAAGCTTCACTTCAGTGGTGTCAAGCGAGATCTCATTGGAAGGCAGGGTGGAGTTCTGCTGTCTTTTCTCTTGAAAAATGGTTCTGCCTCGATGTCAATGACGGTCGTGTGTTAGGTACGAAGAAGCCAGTTGAGGACCTTGATCCAAACTGTCTGCTTGCTAAACACACTGGAGTTAGTGTCTGAGGTGCGATTTCATATGACAGCAAGAGCACTCCCATGGTTATCCCGTGTACCCCGACCGCAAATTTGTCCGTAAATCTGGTGATTCGATTTGTTGTGCTGCCATTCATGAACAGTCCCAGGGGATGTTTTCCAAAGGATATCGCTCTTTCGCATACCGCTGTTGTAACCGAACATGCTCTACAGAGTGCCGTCACGTTTACTTGGCCTTCTTAGTCACAAGATCTGTCTCCCGTCGAGCACATATGGGACATCATTGGACGACAACTCCAGCGTCATCCACAAACCTCATTAATTGTCCCAGAATTGACAGACGAAGTGCTACAGGTATGGAACTCCATCCCACAAACTGATATTCGGCACCTACAGAATACAATGCAAGCACGTGTGCACGCTTTCATTCAACATTCTCGCCGTTACAGCGGTTGGTAATGTATCAGCATCTCATATTCGCAATGGCTTATCTCGCGCGTACATTAACATGCGACCGAGCGAGGTGGCGCAGTGGTTAGACACTGGACTCGCATTCGGGAGGACGACGGTTCAATCCCGCGTCCGGCCATCCTGATTTAGGTTTTCCGTGATTTCCCTAAATCGCTCCAGGCAAATGCCGGGATGGTTCCTTTCAAAGGGCACGGCCAACTTCCTTCCCCGTCCTTCCCTATTCCGATGAGACCGATGACCTCGCTGTCTGGTCTCCTTCCCCCAAAAACAACCAACCAATTAACATGCGATCTGGCAAAGTTAATCACTTAAATATGTTACCTAGACAAATGTTTTCCAGAAATGTCATTACTCTAACGTAATTATTTTTTTGTGTGGGTTTCTTTTTCGTCTGTGTATAAAAGTATTTTGAAATTTCATTTCCTAATCATAAAACAAAAAATTGTAAAACACGACTCAAAAATGATTAATAACAAAATACAGTAAGATAAAATATCATTGTTATTCCGCACATCATATCTCAAAATTAAATTCTGAACATAAGCTCTACTACCGACCCCGTCACCCTGTTCTGCACCGTTCTGCACCGTTCTACACCACACGCTGTACTACTTCTTGAAATTTCGATTTTGTGTGTGAAACCCAATGATTTTGTGTGGATGGCTAGAATCTTGGTCGCCACGTCCCAACCAGTTGCCCAGTTTTATGATACAGCATGAAAAAACGAGTATGGAGTAACTCATTGCGTAACAGCTACGAATGATAGTTCTAAAACTAAATGGTCTATCAATTCCAATTAAGAACAATAATACGAAAAATAATAACAGTTAAATATTTGTTTTTAAAAACTGTACGTAACAACAGCCCTTTCAGTATGGAAGCACCAGCACGGGAAACTGCAGTAACGCTGCAGCTATTTCACATTCATTTATACCCTCAACATTAGCAGTTCTACTGTGATATTTGATTGCTCATGTTATTTGTTGTTGTACGCCAAACACGCTTTCTTCACTCAAATCGAAGGTTCAAATCTGCAGATTTGTTGTTCCTACACCACTTTTAGGATGACAATTTGTTCTAGGGTAGCGACCTCTCTACATTTCCAACTGTGTGATTGCTTTTCTATGAATTTAAGCGAATGGAAATGGTATGGTGCGTGTCTCGTTATAACATTAATCTCAGGCCCCTACTTACGTTCATAAAGTACAGTTTCTTTCTTTCGCGAATTTCTGGGAACAGTTTACCATGATGACCAGTGCCTTAATGTCACAGCACCTTCGCCACGTACTGATTGCCCACAAATTTGATTGAACCTATGTGGTATTTAGTATGTAATGATCTGCATCACCTCCCCAATGTACGATTTCCGTAATCTCTTACACTCGTTGATGGTTTTATTGGCAAGATACACTCACAAAATTAATAACATTCTCTACAAGTGTTTCACCATCTGTTAAAGCTACAAGAACACTTGTAAAAATTCGTCTTAGGTGTGATTTCGTAGTTGTTGCACTGCAAATGCCGACTTTTAAAGAGCTGATGTAGCACAAAGTCTGTTCTTTAATTCATCCAAATGTTTTCATTGAGGTCAAGGTTGGGTTATTGATTTGCCCAGACCAGCGAAACTCCGTTTTCTCTTGGACTGCTGTGCAAAGCATCTTCTTACGAATGGTCTATTATCATTCTGGTACGAAGGATCGACGGTTCAATCCCGTCTCCAACCATCCTGATTTAGGTTTTCCGTGATTTCCCTACATCGTTTCAGGCAAATGCCGGGATGGTTCCTTTGAAAGGGCACGGCCGATTTCCTTCCCAATCCTTCCCTAACCCGAGCTTGCGCTCCGTCTCTAATGACCTCGTTGTCGACGGGACGTTAAACACTAACCACCACCACCACGAAGGATCGCTTTCTGAAATATTGATATAATGCTGAGTGAATGCCATTTCCTAAAACAAACAGCTGCAATCTTTTGTCATCAACTAAAATTATTTTTCTGAGCTCAAATTAAGATATAATGCTTAAGACTATTACACCACTCTCCTTTCTCTGGTACATCAGTGGGGAAATACTGTTGACAGAGATCCCTCGTATCCAAACCCACACATCCTCCTCACTTAATGTTGCTTATTATGCCATGATCCACTCTTTCACTGCTCAAGAGATAAAGAACCGAGCCAGATAATTCAGAGGTTAAGATGATGGACTCTTTTTCTGAAGTGAAAATACCGGGGCAGCTTTTTCCTTCCTCGTCGTTCCGCAGTCGAAACTTGGGCTTGGTCTCTAATGACATAATCGACGACGTACGTTAAATCTTAATCTTTTTTCACAGAACAATGACGGTATTGATTGAACCACTCTCACTGATTTGACGCATACGCTTTTGTAATCCGTGAGATCTGGTCGTTGTGGATGTAACCACTGGTCCTGTTGCTTGTCATCACCAACAGATGCCAGCACTTGTAAAAAGCTCATATTTGGATTAACGTACAATTCTTGGCATATGACAGCTCTTCAAATTAGATTTTCCAGATGTGTTATTTTTTGGTGCTTGTCAGCTGTCACTATGTTGTTTCTACATGTAAAATGTCTGCGAAAATACGCTGGCAACATAATAGAGCATGGTGGTAGCACGTCTTATTATTTTCAAGGACGGAGAAGAGAATACCACTCCGAATAATATTCATTGGACTGCTTTGGTGTAGAGAAATTATAAGAAACTGAAAGACAGTCATATGTTTGCTCAAGACTAAGCAGCCATGATTGTACCCACGCGTGCACCTTTTCTTCTGAAGCAAATCGATGACCACGAGGTGTCAAGGCTATTTCGTCTACACCGCAAAACTTCCGCCAGAAAGCGCATATACATCCTCCATAGGGAACCGATCTCTCCCCATATAAAAATTAAATTACGTGCGTTTTTGCTTGGCTAGAACTAAAGTTCTAAAAATAAACTGTATGCACTTTTGTGCTAGGTAAGCAACAGGTTAAAAAATTAATGAGCAACAGGTTAAAAAATACACGCGGTTGAGATAAGGAATGCGGTAAGTGAAGAAAACGGCTTTCAGTAGCTGCTTTAAGAAACTTCCTGAGGAACGAGTCCACTATTTTTCTTTCTTTGGCTACGTCAGACGTAGAAACAATGGGATATTTCCTCTGAAAACAGGGACATAATGAAGTGATTGGTATCTCTGCTAACTGGCTGTGATAATGCGATTCAGCGACCCACATATAAGCCACAGAGTTGCGAGAGTCCATAGAGGGTTTGTCAGCTGTGCAGTTACAAGTCCCGTATAAAGAGCGTTTCTCCTGCTGCAGCTAACGATTTTTGAAACAAGTTTATATTAACCACTTAAGTCAAAATGTATCTCTGTCATGTCCTCTCAGTCATGTCCTACTCGTTTGAACGTATGGAACGCGTATTAAAATGAAACATCTGACTTCTTAATTATGGAATATGTTTTATGCATACATTTTATTACGTTTTCAGAGTCCGAAAATATTCTCTGTAAAAATTAGCTTGGGTTCCGAAACCAGAGCTCTTTTGGAACTCCGCTCTCTCTATTCATCCTTGAGATCCAGAGTTCCGTATACGTTGACTACCAGGTTAATGCCTGTTTCTTCACTAGAGGAAGGCATTTTGTACAGTTTGGCAATGTCCTTGGTGAAAAAACTAAAAATAAGCTAAGATCTAACCCAGAATCGTTTCAGATATGTGCCTTGATACGGGACTTTCTAACAGATTAAACCCAGTATGGAACTCTTTACGGAAAAATATCGACAGACGTAAAGGTCAATTTAGGAGTACTCCAAGGAACTGTGATAGGACTGTTACTGATTACAGTGAATTTAAATGAGCTTGTGGAAAACATCGGAAGCTCAATGACGCTGCTTGCGGATGATGCGGTTGTTTATGCAAAGGTAGCGAATTATAGAGAGACCTTCAGAGGGCTGGTAATTAGTGCAGGGGCTAGCATTTAACCTTGAACGTGAATAAATGATACATACTGCACATAAATAAACAACGATACCCAGTATGGTACGATTACGCGATTGATGGCAGATCTCTGGCAACGGTAACTACGGTGAATACATGGACTAACTACCTGGAGCGCCCTAAAGTTGGAAATATCTCACGAAACAACTGGTAGAAAAAGTAAATGTCAATGAAGAATCTTAACGACGTGTAATTCATTCCCAAAAGAAGTGAATTACAAAACACTTGCTCGACCAGTTTTTTTTATTTCTCATTAAGCTGGGAGCGTTATGAGGTTAAGAGAAGAGATTGACAAGATACAACGGAGAGTGGCATTAGTTAGCGGGACACCTTTTCGAAAATGCTCAACGAACTGAATGACAGACACTAAAAGAGAGTCGTTGAGCATCACCCAAGGCTTACTGCGGAAATTTTTGAAGAGCCAGGAAACGTATTATTTCCTCCAACATACATTGACGGAAAAAATCACGACAGCAGAAGATAATTAACGTAGAATAATGAAATTCCGAGAACACGTTTGTCTAGGTAACACATTTATGTGGTTAACTTTGCAAGACTACAGGTTAATGTAAGCGCAAGACAAGCCGTTGCCAATTGGAAATTGTGGTAGATTAATAACCGGTGTAACCGCCAGAATGTTGGATCAAAACGTGCAAACGTGTGCGCATTGTTTGGTACAGGTGGCAGATGTCACTCCGCGGGATGCCTGTTCCACTTTGTCGGTCAATATAGGGACGGTTAATGCTGTTTGTGGATGAGGGCCAAGTTGTCGCCCGATGTTGTCCCATATGTTTTCGATTAGAGACGGATGTGTTGATCGAGCATGTTGGATTACAACAGCGGTATGTGGACGAGATTTATGCTGTTGGAAAACACCCCCTGAAATGCTGTTCGTGAATGGCAGCACAACGGACTTACAAATTTGCAGTCATTGGGCGCTGGGATAACCACAATAGTGCTCCTCCTGTCATATGAAGTCGTACCCTGTACCCTAACTACAAGCGTAGGTCCAGTGCGTCTAGCACGCAGACAGGTTGGTAGCAGGCCCTCAACTGGCCTACCTGCAACCAACACTCGGGCATCACTGGCACCAAAGCAGAACCGGCTTTCATCAGAAAACACAGCTGACCTCCACTCTGCCTTGCAATGAGCTTTTGCTTGACACAATGAAGTCGCAAATGGCGGTGTTTTGAGGTTCGTGGAATGCTCACTATAGAGTGTCAGGCTCGGCGATGTCCTTGAAGCAACCGTTTTCTAATAGCTCGTTGTGTAACGGTGGTGGCAACTGTTGCTCAGATTGCTGCTACAGATGCAGTACAATGCACCAGAACCAAATGTCGAACACGGCGTTATTCCCTCTCGGTCGTCCGGCCGTCCGGAGCCCGGTCTTCTTGCAACCGTACAGTCTCCTGATCAAAGCTGCCAGCACTCGTGTATAGTGGCTACACTCCTGTCAAGTATTTCTGCAATATCGCAGAAAGAATATCAAGATTCTGGCAGTCCTATTACATCGACGAGTTCACACTCAGTCAACACCCTAAAGACATCCTTGACTGATATCACATCCCCATGTCCAATCCCAAAGATAGCTAACAGTCACTATAGTTATAGCGTCTATTTAAAGTAAACCTTAACTGCATCCTCACAGTGTGCTACTAGCACTAATTGTACGTGACTGGAAGTTCAGAAGACATCATCATTCAGAATAGAAACACGTCTTCCAGTTTTAGTTTATGTTGTACAATTCCTACTTTGTGCTGGAATTTTCTACCGTCAATGTACGTCTCGGAAACGACCAAAACAAGAATATCCGAGAACTAATATGGAGGTTTACCAGAAATCATTCTTCCGTCACGCCATTCGCGAATGCAATAGTGGAGTAGTGGTAAGCAGATAGCAGTACACTCTATTATGTACGTTTTATGGAATGCTGCACTACAGTTGAGAGTGTAACCTACGGACACAGCATTATATCAATCGTTCCATTCTGTTCATAGTGTTAGTGTTTCAAGGTGAAGCTATTTTGTGAGTTAGGGAATATACGGTTTCTGACATCTGCTGTTGCATACATGAAGTATGCCATACGTTATTTGAATGAAAGGTTTCTTTTTGTGTTATCCCAAAGGTTTCGATGTTACTTCGATGTCTGTTAGCTGGTAACCTTATCCGTTAATAATCCGATAGCCACCCACCAATAACAGCCCCCTGCCCCCCCCCCTTTCTTCCTCCTCGCATTCTTTAAAGAATAGAACTCCCATGTATAAACAGCTTCAAAAGTCAGTATTTTACAAATTACTTAATTTGTTAAATATCTAAGGTTCATGCATGGAAAACCTATATGGACGAAGCCACAAAACCCTAACTATGTTGGTTTTATTTATTCAGATTATTGATCCATTGACTGTTGAAAGAGTGAATCCCAAAACTGGATGAGTACAGTGTCGTTAATTTTTGCTCATCTTTAAGAAAAATTAACTTTTCACTCATCTCGATGTTTATGACGTAGTATCTCTTGATACATGTGTCGTAAAACGATAGAATTTTGCGTTTATATTTAATTGTATGTATGGGCACTATCTGCGAAATACGTTGCAAATAGTGTTACTGGAAAGGAAGTAATAAATAAAAGCGTCGTGTCAGGTGCTGAAGTTTAAATAGTGAGAATGTAGTAATCGATACACTTTCTTCTCGTTTCATTATTTTGCTGGGGGTGTCATCGAGAAAAGGTTTCGAAAATGTTAGAAATTATGTGTATAGTCTAAAAGTATTCACATTCTCAAATAATGGATGGTTTAATTGGGTATTTCGCGCACCGTGAGTTATACTGCCTCTAGACATATGTACAGTTCCTAACTATAATACTAAACGTATTTTGTTAAACATTTAACGTAAGGAAATAGCTATTAATTCAACGATTATGACAGAATTGTAAATTTTTTAATTCAGTCATTAATTATACGGAGCACTGCAGGGGTGGCGCGTTCTTAAAGGTCAAAGCAACTCTGCCTGCCAGCAGTTTCGTGATATAATTTTATTCTGTGAATTTTTTTCAGTATGACATCATACAGTTTGAGTAGGACATGATTTTAGTGTAGTACGAGCGACAGAGACCAGAAGAATTCAGGTCCAGTTTCCACTGCTCCGTTGGAAAAACATACAATTTTACTCAGAGCTTCCAGTAGTTGGGCCATTTGTTGCTGCTACTCCTCCCTCACCCTTCCGCTCAGAGCATATCTCCAGAATGACGAACATGTTTTCCTCTCCCTATCCCAGTCAGCCAAAACAGAGGGCTAGTGTCACGTGGTCCATATTCCATCTACATCCCCAGCTCCGAAAACTCCAGTCGTAGTGACATGATCAATTTTTCATCCTTCCTTCTTCTCTTCCCTCACGATAGCGTAGCATAGCTCACTTTTCAGCTGTATCACTCAACGCACCTACCTGCTGTCGTTGCCCCCTGGATTATTGCTTTCCTCCATCCTTCCCATCCCCCCCCCCCCCCCCCACCCAACTGTCATTTATCAATGGGAAATGTTGGCAAACAGCTAACGACAGGGCCATTCCCCAATAGAGTTTCGTATTCTGAAGCTGCGCTCTTGAAACTAAAGTATTCTTACAGTGGTTTCGAAGTGAAAAAAAGTAGATGCTTTGCTATAAATGCCTTGCAGTTTGTTAATTATGCGAGAGGAACTGGAATAGAAGTGGTTCGTCACACATCAAGTTTCAAGTTTTCGTAATGTCTCAACTCGATGGAAAGAAGAGCAGAACTTCCTGCAATACATGGTTCTGCAAAAGTCGTGGTTAATATAACGTGGAAAAAATCGGAAATTGTTTTATTATCTGTTACTTTATAGTCAGGGACTGTGGATAGCAGTCGGAGGCAAGGATCGATAGTGACCCAATCAACACACATGACTAATGAGGGCTACATTTAGGAAATGCTCGTTCATACGAAATGTCTGGCTGTTGTGTAGATAGTTCCCCGTAGTCAGCACGTACACAACTTTCCCACTAGATCGCGCCCCGCTAAAGACAGCAGTGCAGGCGCAGTGCTCGTCCGTCTCCGCACTACGAGATGGCGCTGCCAGAGAGACGGACCAAATTCAGCTTCCGCCGTC
The DNA here is from genome assembly GCF_023864345.2 of Schistocerca serialis cubense. Classification (NCBI taxonomy): domain Eukaryota; kingdom Metazoa; phylum Arthropoda; class Insecta; order Orthoptera; family Acrididae; genus Schistocerca; species Schistocerca serialis. Next base: position 844,298,420 of record NC_064641.1, on the reverse strand, counting down.
CGCGTATTAATATGTAATGAAGCCACTGAGATTGCTGCTAACGTAGAACCTTTTCTCGTCGCGGATCACACTCACACAATGATACATGAACGCGCGAGGTACTAGAACGAGTGTACAGACCTCCGATTAGTCAGTCTGCATTTGTCTGCACCGGTCTGTACCAGTCTGCATTAGTCTGTACTAGTCTGTACGTGTTCTACATTTGTCTGTACCAGTCTATAGTCAAGTTTCAGTCTGCGCCTAATAAGATTACCATATTCCTGTACTTAGCCATGAAGATAAATGTATAGACACTTTTGTCAAGTATCAGAGATATATGTGAGAATAAGATTAACGTACCAATACCAAAGGAACTCCAGATTGTCAATTGTAAATAGCATCCTGAACCAAGTTAAGTAATTTTTATGCTTGTTATTATTATAATAAATGTGTGCGAAAATTAATCAAGTTCCGTTTAATGTAACTCTTCAGGCTTTCCTGGCAATCTAATGACATCTTGGGTTGTCGGGTGTTCTGCCAGATATCAGCGTCGTACTTGCACGATATTTCGGTCACGTAACTCGTAACCTTCATCAGGTGCGACCTGAGACTGCTCCTCGAGTGGACCTGGTCCAGTATTTATGCCTATGGCCTTCCCCCTCCACCAACGGCTGCAGGCGCATCCTCTGTGGTCCGCGCCCATTCCCTGCGACGCTGATATCCGGCAGAACACCCGACAACCCAAGATGTCAAGTTCTGTTTAAAGTTGGTCACCGTCAATCTGTTACTCTAAGCGTGCAAGTGGCATTTCTATCGTCTGACCTAACGGCAGAAGATAAACGTGCCACGATAAGACGGCAAGACATATTGCTGACACTCGCCTTCGATAGACCGACAAATCAAATAATCTGATGGTGTGTGTACTGAAGGTCTTACAGTACGCACACCACACTGGCCAATTAACATTGCTGCTCAGATTGATTCAGTGTGAAAAATGTCAATTCAGAAACATAACGAATTAGTTTCGAAGAAAAGATAGATGTTAAACAGAGTAGGAGAGTGATTAATGATTTTTTCAACTCACGAGTTGGCACTAAAATTTCCCAATGAAAAACAGGAGTAAGCTAACCGTGGCTATTTCTTAGATGTGTTCTTCTACAAAATCTTAACAGTTCGTTAGAGTTCTCTAGTACTTTCATCTGTAAATTTGTCAGATGTTGTACGGAATGGGATCTTAAGCTGTGTGGTTTAGGTTTACGTTGAAGAGCGGATTGAAGACATTAAGGCTGACACATCAGATGTTACGTGCAAATGCCGGTTATTCCTTGTACAGCGATACATTAAGGGAAATATATCTTTTGAAATATTCCTTTCCATTGGCATAAACGACGAAAATGAACTCGTGTAACAACAACACGGAACAATTCCGTCATAAATTTTATTGACTTTTATCGGCACCCCAACAACTAAAACGAGCGCGAGGCGCCGCTTCAGTATTGAAATTAAGATTTGTTGCCCTTGGAAATCGTTAGATAGGCAACCTGGACTGGGTGACCGGTTTAGACGTTAGTAGTACAAAAAATTGTTCAAATGGCTCTGAGCACTAGGGGACTTAACATCTGGGGTCATCGGTGCCCTAGAACTGAGAACTACGTAAACCTAATTAACCTAAGGTCATCACAGACATCCATGCGGGAGGCAGGATTCGAATCTGCGACCGCCTTAGCAATACACCTCTCGGATAGTCGGAGTACAGACAGTAGAATTAACGATATAGTCTTTCAGAGCTCGTTAAAATGGATTTATTACTCTACGCGATTTGTGGCAAAGACTTACAATTGGTCTAATTTATCACCTTTCACGTGATAATTTCACGAATAATTTCTAGTTGTGAGAGTAGAATACATATTCAACAAGAACGAAAAATACTCCAAGCGTAGCACAAAAAAGGCGAATATGTCTTGGGTATTATTACGGATGCTAAAGATGGAAACTAGCTTTCCGACTTATCTGGCAGCTTCAGAGACATTTAAATCATGACATATTCATGCTTTTTTTCTTTTTAGTATTATTATCGATGTCATGTAATACAATACAATCAGGAACATTAGCCTATAAATTGCAAGAACCAGGTGTACCAATAACTTACACTGGGAATTGGGGTCAACTCGTAAGAAAGCGTGAATGTGTCAAGATGTTTTGATTAAATTACAGGTATTTGTGTCCCTTTTTACAAAATTAAAACTGTTTCGCACAGGTTTAAACATAGAAGTGGCGCGCTTCGAAAAACTCCCAGAAAAGCGTATTTTTTGCACGTAAAATCCAAATGAAGCAAGAATCTTTTTCATAAGGTTAAAACTTATGTCACACCAAGGTCCTATAGACAGGTTAACCTAAATTGAACCATCAACTTTGCTTTAGTCCGGAGTAATTTGAGCGTGAATTTCTTTGCATGTAAAATCCGAACGAATGTGACTGTTTTTGCACCTAAAATTCGAACAGTGCACAAACAAATGGTGCCACTGGATGAGCATTAATTTCAGCCCACTTAAAATCTTTTGAAATCTTGGAATTAATTGATTCGCACAATTTCACTGGGCGCCAGCTCTGATTCGTGGTTCAAACCCTTGCTTTATACATTGTAACAGAGCTACAGTAAGACAGTGTTCGAATGGGTAGTCCGGGCTAAACCAAAAACTTTTTACCCCATGTTGCTAATTCAAACAGAAACTATCCAAATCCTAGACCGCGATCCTACACTCGGTCTCTCCATAGATATTTGCTACAGCGTTGTAACGATAGCTACAGACAGTTTTCAGTACAGCATATCTGATTAAGATTAAGAATTAATTTAAAAAATGTGATTATGGTCCTGCTGTAAGATATTTCGGAACGGATGAAACTTTGTGCCGGACCGCCATTCTAGACCCAGATTTCTTGCTTGGCTCGTTTGGTCGAATTAATCACTTCAGTTAGTGGTTAAGGCGACTGCTTGCGAGAAGCGGGAAATCCAATTTCGAGTCCCGGTCCGGCACAAGTTTTCATTTGCTCTGAAATATTCAACAGCTTATGCGAAACCATAATCGCAGTTTGCAAGTTCATTGTTAACTGAATTTGGCTGTTGAACGACAAAGCATTGTCGCAAGTTATATATACTAGGCTGGGCAGATTTGGCAGCAAGCACAGGTTACGTACAACCGATTCACAAGTTAAGGCAGCTCAACGATATGTCAAGCACGATGGGCATTCTGGCGTCTAGACCTGATCGAATGCAATCCGTTGGGGCCGAGCAGCGCGTTGACGTAACGAAATAACTTTTAGTAGACCGTCTTTAATGCTCCTGTGGGGCTGTATTTGAAGTACGCTGCCTCCGACTCAAGACCTCACGCTGCGCTCTTGCGAGGTGGCGTGTTGTGCGCAGTATTTAGAGACTGCGGAATCCGCAATGCGGCGTCCGTGTCTCGCAACCCCGTCACATCTAGCTTCAGAATTCTTCCACACAGCTACAAACATGTATGATACAGTGTAGCAAGAATAGCTCCTATTATTTGCGTTTATCCTTAGTGTGTAACATACACGTCGTTCATGCAGCACCTTATTACAGATGTGACACAAGCGATTACTAAAAACTTCATTAGCATCCGCTGCTTCGTTCGCGTAGACTGTGCGGTTTGCACTGGCTATTTTGTCTTATTTTTCTGTAACCGAATTTTTATGTCGTTTACAAATTTCAGCCCTTTCGAAACGTATCATGCTAATTAAAGCCATAGGTGCATGATCTTTTACGATTTACTGACCAAAAACCGATTCTGGTAGCTGGAATATGAATTTTTTGTTCATCCTGCTTTCTAAGTTCTTGTGGTGATATTTCCATAGAAACATTGATCCCCTAACCCATATTTAGGTATTTATAACCCAGAAGTGAAATACCAATTTTCGTTGATTCACCTGTAAGAATGTTTTAATGTAAAGAAATATTTTCTTAATAATTTTCATTCTTTATTTCACTCCATTAGAGCTTGAATTTCCAAAGACACTGAAACATGACATTTTATTTCTAACATCGTAATCAAATACAGCTTCTCATAGATTTATCTGCGAAAATTCTTCAGTAAAGAAGTATTTCCACAAATACTTTTATCCCCAGTTCTCTCCCCTCCCCCCCTCCCCCCCCTCCCCCCACTCCCACAGTAAGAGTTAAGTTTCCAAGAAATATTGAAATACATATTTTTTTTAAACTTCACTCAGTGTTTTCCGCCTTAATGGTTGAAATTCCAAAACTGCTTAAACACCGCCCGAGAAACCAAATACCAATTTCTGTAGAACTAATTTCAAAATTGCCTTAACATTGACATATTTTCAAAAAAATTTCGCTCCCTGTTTTACCCCTTTAAGGTGGAATTTTGAAAAACCCATGTTAAACGATGCCTGCCGTATAGGATAGCAACACGCTTCTCAAATTTTAAGACTCCATAAGTAACAGACTAATGACAGTGCGCACAAAATGTGCAAATAATAAATACATACTAATTAATGTACATGCACCCACCAACATTGAAAATACGAGAGATCTGCAGAATGTAGAGCAGTTCTGGTTTAAACTCGAGAAGACTATGGCATTAGTCCCCAATGAAGACACAAAGATGTTACTAGGTGACTTCAGTGCCCACATTGGTAGAGAAAAGAAATACCAAAAGACCGTAGGCAAATTCCTGGCCTATAAATTGACCAACAAGAATGGCATGAGACTTATTGAACTGTACCAACAGAATCTGAAAATAATGTCCACCTGCCTGAGGAAACGTAGTCGAAAACAGAAGACTTGGATATCTCCTATACAGTCTCTCGGAGAATATCATATCCACCACGTGACCATCGCACACCCTTCGCAGAAGGAAATGCATGTCGTGCAAGTCCGAAGAGGAGACAACATTGACTGTGACCACTATCTAGTGCGGATTAAAGTGAAATTTACTCCGAAGAGAATCCACCACAAGAAAACTCATCTTCAAAAATTCGACACCAAAAAGATCAAAGAAACCAACATAAAAAAGAATGGGGGAAAGGAAAAGGCAGGCACCTGGCATCAATTCCGAAACAGTATAATTAAGAGGGCCAAAGAGGCAGTACCATTGAAGAAGAACACGAAACACTCGTGGTAGGACTGCATATGAAGAAGCACTGGAAGAACGAAAGAGTGCTTTCCAGAAATATAACTGTAAGAAGTCACAGGGGACTCAACAACATTATCTTGAGACCAGAAAGGAACTCTCAAAAATTATCAGACTAACAAAGAGGAGGCACATGAAGGACCGCTTGAACTCGATGGGAAAAGACATCCGAGATCACAAGACTCTAGACTTTTATAGGATGTTCGCAGGGAGGATTCGAGGCTACACCCCTCAGAACTTATGTTTCCGAAAACCAGACAGCAAACTCGCGCTGATCCACCGAGATAATTGGAGAAAATTGGTTAAATATTTCTCAGAGCTACTCAATTGCCAGGAGCCCACATCAAGATGTCTCAAAGAGACTCCTGCACAAGTAAACCCAGAATCTCCACCACCTACCAAAGAAGAAATCCATAGACACATCTTCAGACTCAAGAATAACAAGGAATCTGGAGGAGATGGTATAGTTGCAGAGCTATTGAAGAACATAGGCCCAAATACACTTGAGGAGCTCACAAAAATCGTCATAGACATCTGGGAAACAGGAAAGGTACCTGAAGAAGAGAAATATGCACTCATCCACCCCTTACATAAGAAAGGTGTCAGAACAGATGTCAATAACTACAGAGGGATTTCTTTCCTCGAAGTTACCTACAAAATTCTATCCGCTTGCCTTCTTCAAAGAACACAAGAACAGCTTGAAAACGAAATTGGTGACTATCATGCCGGTTTTCGACCGGTCCGTTCTTGGGCTGAAAAAATTTTCAATTTGAAGATGGTATTGAGATATAGAAAGAAGCTCTCCGATCATCTGTATGTTCGTTGACTTGAAGAAGTCATATGATTCGGTCGATCGACAGTTCCTCTTCAACATCTTACAAGAACAGGGACGTGATCGAAAGACATTAAGACTCATCAAGGAAACACTAACGGGCACGAAGTCAAAAGTGAAATTTATGGGCGAATTGTCAGAGCCCTTTGAGATAAAGACTGGAGTGCGACAAGGTGATGGATTGTCACCACTGCTCTTTAACCTTCTTCTGGATAAAGCCATTCGAGAATGGGGATAGAATTGAAAACCCAGGACCACTGGAAACCCATTCAACTCGGACGAAAGAATTATGACATCAACATCAGTAGTTTAGCTTCCGCAGACGACCTGGAGATACTAGCTATCTGTGAATATACAGCGATCAAACAGATTGAAGTCCTCAAGGAATGCGCCGAGAAAACGGGACTAGAAATTTCATTCGAGAAGACAAAGTTCATTTCCACTAAATTCGACATTCATGAACTAAACACAAAATACGGGCAGATCAAACGATTTCCAGACTTCAGATATCTCGGTGAGATCATAAAACCAACAGGGTTGGAATAAGAAGCTCAGAAAGTTCGGTTACAAAAGCTCAAGAGAACAAATGGGAGAACGCATGAAAGCTACAACAAGAAATTTATGTCTATTCACACAAAGATCAAACATTATAATACAGTGACTAAACCTGAAGTGCTGTACGCGAGCGAAGCCTTGGTACTTAACAGATAATGCGATCTGGGGGAACATCTTGAAGGAGGCAAGAAAGTTTATGAGGAAAATTCTGGGACCAGATAAAACAGAAGAGTGGTATAGACTCGAATCGCGCAAAGCAACAGATGAACTGTCCATCCATGCCGCAGATATCAGGAAACGTCGCATTCATAGACTCCCATCTTCAAGGCTAACTCACAAGATTTTGACATACACTGCAAAACTGAAAAACATTCCATGGATAGAAGTGAAATATGACTTGGAAAAGTCACAGATAGGAACATCAGACATACTAAAAAGGAAACTTTACCGACAGAAGATAAATACATGGGTAGCAAAGCCATAGAATGAAGTCCCTTAGAGATCAGGGACCAAGTGGTGATAAGAAAGGAAGAAAGCACATAGCGAAAGAATGAAAGGTACATGGGCTATAAAAAGGCGAATCATAAATGTAACGTGTGATCCGACAGGGTCCATACGTAGATAATAATGATAATAACAATAATAATAATAAATTAGAATCCTTACTCTATACATTCTGATACCCTTTTGAACTTCACAAAGTTTATATCATAATTTACGCAAGATTCGCAGTCTGGAAAGATGTGATGTTGAAGTGAAGCAAGGAGAGAAAATAGGTGGGAACTGTGGACACCGCTGCTTCAGAGGTGCATATATTTCCAAAATAATAATTGACTTAAAGCGATTAAAACCTAGGCACCTGCACCACAAGCGGTTCAAACAGGAAGGGAATAGAAGCTTTTAGAATCTAGAGTAGCAACTACTAAAGATTAGATAATAACTAACGAAGTACTCGTAAATAAAATTGGGGAGAAAAGGGCGTTGCACTATACATATCCTGAGACCTCAAGGTATAGAATGGAGGAAGCGAGAGGGAAAGTATCGCAGGGGGAGAACAAGCTCTGAATAAAATAAGTAGGTTCGAATGGATGAAGGTTGTATTAGTTATGAAGAGGTTTACGCAGAGTACGTGTATTAGGACTGAGGACCACAACAGCAAAATGTTCAAATGTATATGAATTTCTAAGGGACCAAACTGCAGAGGTCAGCGGTCCCTAGACTTACACGATACTGAAACTAACTTATGCTAACAGCAACACACACACACACACCATGCCCGAGGGAGGACTCGAACCTCCGGCGGGAGGTTCAAATGGTTCAAATGGCTCTGAGCACTATGGGACTTAACTTCTAAGGTCATCAGTCCCCTAGAACTTAGAACTACTTAAACATAACTAACCTAAGGACATCACACACATCCATGCTCGAGGCAGGATTCGAACCTGCGACCGTAGCGGTCGCGCGGTTCCAGACTGCAGCGCCTAGAACTGCTCGGCCACCCCGGCTGGCCCGGCGGGAGGGAAAAACCACCTAAAAACGTATTTGTCACCCACTACGTGCGCTGTATGAACTAATACAACTGTCCTGTGATCATCCGACTTGCTACCTACGTAATTTCGTTTTGGGCTTTATGAGTGGTTACGGCGTCAAATGCTAATAAAAATATTCCCCTCGACTGTTTCTTCATCTCCTCACCAGCAATTTGTTTATAAACGTCGTTCAGCTAACACATTTCATAGTTTCTCGGCTCGTACCCAATACTCTGTTTAGTGACGTTCTCCAGCAACTTATCTATTCAGTTCTGCTTTGGATACTGTGATGTTTGGTGGCAATGCACAGGACTCTCTCGCCTTACCCATACATCTTCAACATCTACAGACGTTAATGTAGGGAGAAGAAGTGCCAGTCAATCAAGTTCTACTAAGAAAAGGAAAGCAAAATTCCAATATCTCCACCAAAGTACTTGTGTTGACTTGATTACGCCACCCTTGACTTCTCATCGTAACCGGACGATAAGTAAAGATTGCCGTGGAGATAAGGAACTAACCTCTTCTTATAGAACCTTCTCCCTCCTATCCATGTTATCATAATCTTTAAGAATGTAGCTTGCAGCAAAATTTCACAGCCCACTGACAAAGTGGAGATATATATAGTATCTAATGGTATTTGCAGTTAATAACAATAGTGAACTTACGATGAAATCTACAATTTACCGTCACAATAGCAGAATTTAAGATAATTATCATACAGTCCGGACATCCCCCTTTTACTGTGCTAATTACAGTTTTATAATCTGGTGCAAAAATCTATAACAGGCTACCGACAGCCATCAGTCCTTATGTTGAAAACCCCAAGACACTGGAAAGTAAAATCAGGGAATAGCTTAGAAGCTATTTCTCCTGCAATTTATCAGAATAGTTTTACTCATGGGCCAACGGCCTTGCCGCAGTAGTCATTGGCTAAAACTTGGATGCGTGACGGTCCGGTCTGTCGAGCGCTGTTGGCAAGCGGGGTGCACTCAGCCGTTGTGAGGCAAGCGACAAGCTACTTGTTGAGAAGTATCGGCTGCGGCTCCGGCCGGAAGAGCGGAGTGCTGACCACACGCCCTTTCATGTCCTCATCCACTGAGGCCTCTAGGCTGAGGATGACACGGCGGTCGGCCAGTACCATTAGAATCTCCAGAGACCTAATAAACGTAATCGTGGTTCGTGTTAGGCTGTAACGTGATTTTTATTTAATCGTGTGATTAGCTAATTTCGACTACTTGTCATTGTCAAGCACATGTAAACCAACATGGGAAAGCACTACATTGCTTGCAAACGTCGCGATGTGTACATAATGCTTTACACACCTCAAATTAAGATAAAACACTTTCTTGGTTTTAATTTAGTTTATTTTTACTCACAGATGTCCCCCATAAAAAATGTTTACATGAAACAGATCTAGATTTTCAATAAAATTCTTCTGGGTTTGTGACCGCATTGTCAGTATGTAAAACTACTAACGTTTCCGTCACTGGTGCACGGATCCTGACTCACTCAAAGCTTCCTGAACAAAATATCAGTGAGCCACACAAATTCGTACGTTAAGAACTCCACCCATTTTGTAGAACTTTTAAAAGAAAAGTGTATCACGGCCACAGACCTGATGGTTAGCTTCAACGTTCAGTCTTTTATTCATGCTACAGCGGAACTGAAGAACAGCTCTCATTTAGTAAGAACACGAGCAGACAAGGCAAATGCGACCATTCTGGTGGACACGCAAGAGTGAACCCATTAATATGTAGCTTAAGGCAGATCCGACGGCAAAGATATTCAAATTAACCCAAGCATTGCTAAAGTAAAACTAGAATGAATTTTAACACTGTCAGAAGACTCATCCCATAACTTCCACAGACACCAAGGATATATGGTGTACCGAAGGTCCATAAAGAGGCCTTTCCTTTACGACCGATTGTGAGCTCCATTAATTCATCGACGTATAGTCTAGCAAAGGAACTGGCTCCAAAGATTCGACATTTAGTGAGCCACACAAAGTCGTACGTTAAGAACTCCACCCATTTTGTAGAACTTCTAAAAGAAAAGTGTATCTCGGCCACAGACCTGATGGTTAGCTTCAACGTTCAGTCTTTTACTCACGGCCGGCCGGTGTGGCCGAGCGGTTCTAGGCGCTTCAGTCTGGAGCCGCGCGATCGCTACGGTCGCAGGTTCGAATCCTGCCTTGGGCATTGATGTGTGTGATGTCCTTAGGTTAGTTAGGTTTAATTAGTTCTAAGTTCTAGGGGACTGGTGACCTCAGCTGTTAAGTCCCATAGTGCTCAGAGCCATTTGAAACATTTTATTCACGAATGCACCAGTACAAGACACCATGAACATCTTACAGGTACGCATGGCACCCGATATCTGCGAGTTATTGCGCCACTGTTTAACGACCACCTATTTCAAGTGGAATGGGGAAGTCTATGAACAGACAGATTGTGTAGCGATAGGTTCCCTCTCTTGCCTATTACAGCAGACGTTTTCAATTTTCATGGAAGCATCTGAAGAAAAAGCGCTCCAGTCCGCACCATTACGCCCAGAATGTTGGCTCCGACGTGTTGATGATACCTTCGGTACCTGGTCACATGGAGGGGGAAAGCTACGAAGCTCCCACCAACACCTCAACCAGTAGCACAGGAGAATCCAATTCACTATGGGGATAGAAAAGAATGGGATGCCGCCTTTCCTCGACGTGGAAGTTTACAGAAAGCCTGATGGTGAACTGGGCCGTAGAGTATATGGGAAGCCAACCAGTATTGACAGGTACCTACATGCCTCCTCTCACCATCACCCCACGCAGAAGAGATCTGCCCTGCTAACTTCCACCAAGAGGACTCACAGTATCAGCGATAAGGAACATCTGAAGGGTGAACTACAAAACCTCAAGTCCATTTTTGGTGACAATGGTTATTTGGTGAAGCTAACAGACAAAACTATGACGACAAAAAATGAAGGCAATAGAGGAGAGCAGAAGGAAGGACAATACTTGGCTGTACTACCATATGTTCAAGGTGTCACTGATAGGGTGGGCAAAGCTCTCCGCCGAGCAAGTATCAAGCCGATTTTCCGAAGCATCAACAGAATAAAAGATACTAAATTTAAAATCTTATGGGTTGTTTGGCAGCGTCATAGTTCCTTCTAAAATAATCGACGTTTTGACCCCGTTGCTGGGATCTCCTTCAGGATGTTACCGTGTCCACTATTGCTAGTGGAGACCTTAACATTCTGAAAAAGATCCCAGCAGAGTGGTCGAAACGCCGATTATTTTAGAAGGAAATATGACGCGGCCAAACAACCCATAAGATTTTAAATTTAGTGACAACAGCCACGAAAGGCTGTAGACTTCTATGGAATAAAAGATGTCCTCCGCACAATGAATGATGCAGTTGACAAACTATATGTTTCTGGTGTTTACGAAATCGGGTGCGAATGTGGAATAGTGTAGTAAGGAAGACGGGGTGACGTCGGGTGTCCACCAATGTAAATAAATAATAAAAACACCAACAAAGAACTTCTAACAACCCTCCCCATCATCCTTAACAGCCTGTGAGAATTAGATAAGAGCCACGTTTGCAGGTATACAAGGAACAAAGTTTTCTGATTCAGCAGTAAAGAAAAACACCCTGAATAAGATCACTTGCAACAGTGACTGAAACGTCGGTAGTTTTACATATTGACAATGCGCTCACAAATTCGGAAGTATTTTATTGACTGTGACAATCACCGCCGAAGCCTACGTATATAGATCAAGCTGCCCCAACGGCTTGGTTAAAACCCATAACGCCTTCAAACACCACGTGTAGATTCTTTCTCTCGCTACAGGCACACTATTAGTCGAACAGAAAAAAAGTGAATGGAAAGCTTTAGTAGGAACTTTAATGTAATAATGGAATACATTTTTGCTTGACGCTATGGCTCTCGTGTTATTAAAGAAAAACGCGTTTGAAGGTAACTTTTGTACATTTTTCTTGAGTGATTCGAAAAATATGTCTTTTAGCTAAAATGCATCCCAGTACAAAATTTAACTATATTAAATTTCCAACAGAAAGTTCTTGTTCATATATTCTGTAGGGCTAATAGTTTGTGTGTAGCGAGTTATAGAAGTTGAAAATCTTGCACATTACCGGTTGCATAAAACACAGCTGAATCACCCTGTATATAGGCAACTGATATCGATTTGTATACAGTTAGATAAGTACACTAGTGGTTGCTTTTGGCTGTCAATTTATAGTTTGGCCTGTTCCATATCGCTTGAGAATCACCTTCACAACGGGGCTTAATGGAACACTAAGTGCTTTTGAGTAAATGAATCAATGTATGACTCACAGGAGTGATGGTTTAATAGCCATGGACAACAATACAGAGGGTACTTTGGGGGCAGCGCTGTATACAGCAGGTGTTTAGGAGGCCGCCCGCTGTGACAACAGGGGCCCCTAGGGCAGCCTCCACTCGCCACGGCCGTCGTGAATATGCATGCTCCGGCCCTGCTCCGTCTGCTACGCTGGGTTGCAGCACTAGCAGGCGCTCACTGGGCTCTCATGACGCCTCTCACCCAGCGTCGGGCGTTGGCGTATGTTGTCGATCGTGTGTGTGTGGGTGTGTGTCTACACCTAATAATTTTCTCTCCATCGATACAATGAAATATATATTCCTGCCATAAAACTCATCGAAAAGAATCGATCATACATAGATTTGCGCTCTACCAAAAGTACGGTTCGGTAGTTTTGGTACACTACATAAATGACGTATTAAATGGTCAGATTACCAGGAGTGTTGGTGGAATTCGTAGCGCAATACACATAAATAAATGTAAAAACGAGAAAACGCGAACCGACCACATTTCATTTGTTTTTTGTTTGTTTCGTTGCTTGTTTTGCACGTAATTAGTACTGCACATCATTCAGTGTTAGTCCATTGTGTATCCTTACGGAATCTAAATACCATTTTACAGGTAATAAAAATTAACTAATTTCTAAAACTCTGCAATTTTATGTAACATAAGAAATTACATTTGATGCACAAATTAAAAAAAAAATTAATTATTGCTGTTATTTTCTACTCAATAGAACGTTCTTCATCATGAGAAGCAAGAATAATCTGTTAGTAATTATAAATGCAGAAGCTGTTTACGAGTAACAGAAAAATGTTGTAGATTAATTCGACGAAGTATTGAAATCAAATGGCTCTGAGCACTATGAGACTTAACATCGGAGGTCATCAGTCCCCTAGAACCGAGAACTACTTAAACTTAACTAACCTAAGCACATCACACAAATCCATGCCCGAGGCAGGATTCGAACCTGCGACCGAGCAGTCGCGCGGTTCCGAACTGAAGCGCCTACAACCACTCGGCCACCGCGGCCGGCTCGCGTAGTATTGAAACGATCTTTTATACATTCTTATTTCACGTTCTTTCATTACACTTTACTCTCAAAAAAGTTAACGACAAATAGCAACGTCAGCGCTTCGATATGTCAGTCGTGAAATTCTCGGATCTCCATACAGCCTGCCTCCAAAAGATAGGCAAAGTCTACTTCTCCAGTCCCATTGCTATACGTATCAAGGAACAGCCACCTACTAGCACATCCTTTCACATCATAGTCGGTGTCACAGACAAGAAACTGTTTCCCCGCCCACGCGGGAAGCAGCTTCCTGAGGGTGCCTGCACGACTTTAAACGAACGCGAGACCGTGGGAAATTGTGATGTGTGTCGTGCCGCGGCAGCCCGTTTCAGCCAATGTGGAAAAATGTTTTTCATGATCCTAGCAGATAAGGATCTCGGCATGAACGTCCACAGGAATCATTAAGTGGATACCTGGATACTCGAGTGCCCTCTCCCTGGCCAGGAACAATTATCAAGGCACTGGGCCATCACTACTTGTTATAAAAACCAGTCTAGGGCCTTTGGGACAGTGCACTGTAGCCCCTAAGAACCCCTCTCTCCCTGGGACTAGGGGAAGCAACCCTGCTGGGGCCATGAAAGTGGCAGCCGGTGCTCCCAGTCCGGTCCGACACACCTGCGTCAGCGTCCGCCCTTGTTTCACAAAGTGGCGGCAATAAAGCGGCCTTTTACGCCATCTGCAGTCAGCTGTCGTGCCTTCGCCTAGCTGCAGCCGTAACTCTCCACAATTACATAAACACAGTCAGGCATCTCTAATTCTCTAATTCCGTCATGCAATAAGTTACTAATTAATTTAGTACACAGCCACTGTCAACACGTCTTAATAAACAGTGCTTTGGTCACAGTGTCATCAGAAGAACAAGTATACTAATTCGATTTGTCTTCATGGACTGATTAATAGTTAGTGAAAGGTCAGACCAAAGGACTCGCCACTTTTCAATGGCTTCAAGGACAGCTAAGAATAGAGACCAACAGCAGAGATTCTTCCGTACGTTTATGTAATAAACAGTAAATACTGTTTCCAGGTGTGAATTCTTGAGGAGGAAAAAGAAGGAAACAAGGGATCACAAATTATGTCACATATGAAACGCATCAGTCAGTCAAACCTCATAGAATACACATTTTTACCTATCCCCTAAATGAGTTTAATGTTTCATGCTGATAAATATGTGCAGTTATTGTGATATCTTTAGGCAAACCCAAATAAGAGAAATAATATTTTGCTTCGAACCTTTGGAATTTTATCCTGCATGAGAAGCACTTGTTAACAAGAGAAAAGTTTAAATATTTCGTGAAGACTGTTGCAGCAACATCACAAGAAGATGCCAGTAACGCTAAAATTAAACTTCACTCACGCACAACACCTCTACTTGTCTCGACTACAATGAGTATCTAATCCTATTAGAATTATTTCGTAGCACACGCAATGGACAAAAATGCGGAACTACATGAAATAAAATCGTCATAACATCCGAACGGTTTCCTTTAGGATGTTAAAGCTGCACGGTTGGTCGCGGGGCGTGATTGGAATTGGTATGCGCTGTATGGTTTGGCTTAGCGCTGAAGTTATTTTAATTTGGATGGGTTCATCAATAAGCAAAACTGGAGCGGTTGGGGGACTGAGAATCGGCATTTTGCGGTCGAGAAGTCTCTTCACCCTCAACGGGTGACTGTGTGGTGTGCAAAGTCCAGTCACGGAATAGTCGGCCCGCTATTCCTTGATGGCACATCATTACAAATGATGGTAGGCAAATCGAACACGTCATAACCTAAATCTGGATATCTGTATTGACTTTTACATGTTTAATAAAGTGTGTGCACGCCGTAGTTTTCAACTAATTTAGGTTTTTTTCATGTACTTCAATAATTGTCACCCTGCAAATGCAGATGTTAGCCAAGCCTGCAAGTTGCGCTGTTATTCTTGACTACTGACGCCATCTGTCCAATGTGTTCAATACGTTGCAATTTTCAGTCGTAGTAAGGACAGTGTTACGTGTAGCTGTGAGTGCATTTCGTCGGAGCTAAGTGAATTTGACCGTGCGAAATTTGTTGGTGGTCGTATGGTAGGTGCTTCTGTAACCAAGGTAGCTGAACGGCTTGGTGTTTCAAGAGGCACCATATTGAAGATTTATACCACGTAAAGAGAAAGCGGAGAAAAACATAATCCACGTAACAGCGCAGACGAAACTGTGTGCGACTGATAATGGTGGACGGTCAATGAAGAGGATTCTGACAAAAAAGGAAAGGACCACAGAAGCAAAAGTCACTGCAGAAACTGAATGTCGCACCATCGACTCGCGTCGGCACCAAAACAACGTGAAGGGAGCTCCAGAAACAAGGAATTTCTGGACGAGCTACGTCAAATGTATAGTAGCGAAGCCATAAAAGCTGGACTATGGAGCAATGGAAGGTCATTTGGTCGGATGGGCCTTGTTTCACACCGTTTCCAAGTTCTGGGCGAGTTTACGTCCCAAGAGTAAAACATGTCGGTGATCCACTGACGATTTGGGCAGCCATATAGTGGGCCTCTTTGGTGCTCTTCAAGGTCACATTACTACTAAGGCTTATTTGATCATTTTTGCTGGTCAGATCCTTCCCACGGCATGATGTTTCTTCCCCAATTGGGTTGCTGAGTTCTGAGTCAACAGGGCCCCTGTTCACAAATCTCTAATCGTCAAGGACTGGTACAGCGAGTATCAGGATGAGCCGTCGCATCTCCCCTGGCCACCAGTCATCTGATCTGTGGTCTGCTTTGGAGGGTGGATAATCGCTATTCACCACCCCCATTGTTATCTGAATTTTACACTATTTTGGGGGAAGAAGGGTACAAGATTCCCTTGAAAACCATACGAAACCTGCATTTAACCTGCATTTATATATTCTTAGAACACTGAAAGTTGTTTTGAATGCCAACGGGTTTCCTACACTGTATTGGGCAGCTTTTACGCTGCGTGCCGGGCCGTGTAAGGACGACATGTACCAGTTCGAGCCGCGCCTATCCAGCTCCAACTGACGCACTGGCCGTTCACACTGGTCGGAACGACGAAAAAAGTCAATGTTGTATGAGACTAAGCAAACTCGTTCTATGAACCTTTTTTCCTTAAAAGTTTTAATTTCCTCGTGAAAAAAGAAAACGCTACTTTACGATGCGGCTGTTTTCTTCTTAGTTCTGTAAATTTTCTCCACCGATTTAAAAAAAATATACGGTTGAAAAATCTGATTTTTGTACTCGTGTTAGTATAACATCATAGCTTCTTAATAAACCATTTTCCTTCCATATTTCATAACTGTTATTGTGAAATGACGCTATTTGCGACATACATTCATCTCATTTACAAATCTTGTAGCGGAAAAGTTTGATAGCAGGTAGCTTACTATTACATACGTTTTAGACCATACATTATTCTGAATGAACTGTAGCGAAAAGTACAAAAACGTTCTGAAACAGTAGTGATATTGATATCTATCTTTGTTCAGAAGTAAATGCGAGTTGCTGAGTGGCATCAGTGTTGCTATCGCCAGCCTATGGAGTTCGTGCGGGGTTAGTTCGGTTTAGCTTATTACCAAATACTGCAGGATAGAAAAAAAGGAAACAATTACCTGCCATCAGTGCAGCCATAGTTTCGGTATTTCGTGGTTTCTAATGATCCATTTCCAGAAACATCCAAATATTTACGAATTTTTCCCTCTGCGGCGTCCGAATTCACTGGACAGTAATCTGTTACGATTATGCGAGCGGTCACACATTACATTATAAAAGGCAAACACTTGTTTGCTGTCTACATCCTACAATCAGTAGTATGTACATTTCATGTTTGGAAGTAGTAGAAAAGAAGAAATAAATCGAAGATGAGACTTTGCTGTGGATGGATTGCAATAAAACCTTACAACATTCTACTTAATTCCTCTCTAGTTGATGCAATACGGCGAATGCTGAAAAATTTGCAGATATTTCTGTGTCTGTGTTTGAATAACATGCAAGATGTTCATTTATATTTTAGAATTTGTAGTTCTGGAAAAATGTAGTACCACGAGGTGAAAGTCTCCACTTTCAAAGAACTGTACATAGCTCTAACACATAGTATTGATTTTAGGAAGTTAACGTAATGAAACCAAGGCTAAATGCAACTGCGTTTCAATGGACGTTTGGCTGGATCAGTCTCTACTTTAAGTTTAGAGAAAAAGCAGAAAACGAAGAGAGAAGGAAAAGTATGGATTGGGTGTACGGCGAACACTCCAGGGCAGATCCTCATGTAGTTCAAGATAGTGTAAAGGATGATATGCATGTGTCACTGTTTCTTTCTGTTATCGTGTTTTGTGCATCTCCCCCTCCCCTCCCCCCTTCGCTCTGGGCTTGTCCTCGGTGGCAAGGGATCCTCACTCTCTAGCAGCTGAAAGGTGAAGATAACATAGGTGCAGCCCGACGTTTTTCAAAGCTATCCAATGAGAATCACCTTATATAATAATTTCATTGTTCTGGTGGATCTGTTTTCATATTATAGTGACTCGTCCAATTATGGAGCACATAAGAAAAGGGTGGTTATGGGCTCACCCCATGAATATCTACTGACATCTAGGGGAGTTTCTTAAACGAAAAACGTTAGTAGATAAACTTTTGTTCGTATTGCAGAATGATTAATAATACATTTCAGTATCAGCTGTAGAAAATTCAAGACAAAAATTTCAAAACACAACATGTTTTTGCTGGACTGTATAACACAAGGAGCTAAGTTATCTATGACGACGAAGTGAGCTGAATTGGTGCACAGTCATTGTTTTGAAGTCCGCCACCGTAGCTGGGTGCCGGCACGGTAGACCAGCGTGTTAGGTCAGAGGGTTAGACGCCGTCTGTAATTAAAAAAAAAAAAAACTGAGTGAACGGATCAACGATGAACATGAATAGGTGTCACGGGAAGTCCGCCCAGAAAAAATGCAACGAACAGTAACGAACAAAAATGAGATCAACAAAAAAAGTGGCCAGCACGCCGGCTTGTGACATTTCATTTCATTGCTTTGAAGGGGAACCTTGCGCTGAACTCACTGTCACCAACTCGTTATACACAAACTTTTGCATTTTAAGTTTTACAAGCATTTGCCTCCGAAGAGGAAAGAGGTGTACTACACACACAGAGGTTCAAGTAATATTGGCTATACTAATGTATGTAATTAGTTCTTTATGTGTGAGAAAGCTTTCCTATAAATGATAGCACACAAAGGAGAAAATATTTGGTATATAGCTAATAGTTGTCATATTCTGCGACCGAATTGTTAAGGGATTTGCCCCTTACTTAAAAAAGAGAGAAAGAACGAAGTGTTTTTCTTGTCCAAATGGTTCTCTTGTCGAAAAGGTACAGGGACAGAGGCTGATTAACATTTGATGTGACACTTCTGCTAAAAACAGAAGCTGAAGTGTAACTCCACCGGCTTGCTCCTGCCGCCTGCTCGTTCCAAAATATTAAACCCGCGTGCAGCCCGGTTATTTGTTTATTCCAATCCTCTCTAAGTCCACCTCCTTCTTCCTACTCGCTCTGTTCATTTTCTCCTGTTCCCTCTCTTCATCATCCTTTTGCCCCCTCTCTCCATCCACCCTCCCCCAGTGTCTATCAGCTCCATCCCTCCCTCTGTCCACTGCCGCCACCCTCTCCGTCTGTCCATCTCCTCCATCCGCCACTGTCTGTCAATCCCATCCTGCCCATCACTCTCTCCGTATCCCCCTGCCCCACTCTCTGTCTCTGTCGCCTTCTGACCCGCTTCTCTGTCAATCTGCTCCTTCTTGCTCTGTCCGTCTTCTTCCCCCCCCCCCCCCCCCCCTGTATCGAACTCGCCACTCTTTCCTACTCCCATCTCTTGGTAATCTTATCCTCCCTTCTCTGTATTCATCTCCTCCTCCCCCTCTTCTTGTCGATCTCCTACCCCTTCCTTTCCATGTCCTCCTCTCCACTCTCCATCTTCTACAAGTCTCTTTCTCTATCTATTTCCTCTTCTCTCTCTGAGATGCCCTGCTAAACCCACAGGGCAGGGCAGATGGTTTAAATTGTGGGAAGGGGCCAAAATAAGCGGCTGTCAGTTACACTCAAGCATACAACTTTATTTGTTTGACCAAACATTACAAGAGCCAAGAATTTAAAAAAAAAACCTGGTTGAATTCACCATACAATCTCATGCCTTAAGGGGAAGAGCAATTTAATTCAAAATCGGCTGAAAGCCAATAAATTAGAAATCAAACCAAAATCAGAAATTTAAAATACAGAAGGCCTTATCTTAAATCAGTTCTTTCATTTAGGTTGAAGGCCCAAACAGTCCCATCTCTTAAGACTCAAACCAAAATTAAATTTTTAAACGGCAAAAGTCCTTATCTTAAAACAGTTTTTAATTAGGATGAAGGCCCAAACAATTTTAAGCCTTAAGGCAAAAACAACCTCAATTTAAATATCGGCTAGAAGCCCATCTGCTCGACCTCCCTCCTCCCTGTGTGTTATCACACTCACTCCAACAAGAGTCTGGTGGAACTTAGCTCAACAGTATTTCTTTCCAGACTGTAACTAATAGATGCACCCGTGGCCTAGGGGTAGCATCCAAGTTCTAGGTGTAGAATCTTTGATTAGTGATAAAAATGTCCTCTGTCCAAGGTTCTAATAATGCCACTCTTTCAATCTTGATTAATAATCAGCATTGGCCGAAGACTTATAGCATAAGAAGTTACCCTCATTCTGCCAATGGCCTTGTCAAGAGGGCAGAGGAGCAGACAGAGGTTCTGGGTGCTCTCTTGTCCTGGGGTTGGGAAACTGCCCCTAAAGGAGGAAGAATCAGCAATGATAAACGGCTTGAGGGTGCAGAAAGCAATGGAAACCATTGCAGTAAAGGCACATAATGTGTATCCACAGGACATGTGGCCTGTAATTGAAAAAGTGTCATGGTGCTCTCTCCATTGGCAAAAGATTCCGGAATGGTCTCCCATTCAGATCACTGGGACTGCCCAGGATGAGGTAACCATGAGAAGAAGATTGAATAATCAAACGAAAGGATAACGTTCTACGAGTTGGGGCATGGAATGTCAGAAGCTTGAACGTTGTTGGGAAACTAGAAAATCTGAAAAGGGAAATATAAATGCTCACTCTAGATATAGTAAGGGTTAATTAAGTGAAATGGAAAAAGGTAAGGATTTCTGGTCGGATGAGTATAGGGTAATATCAACAGCAGCATAAAATGGTATAATGGTAGTAGGCTTCGTTATGCACAGGAAGGTAGGGCAAAGAGAGAGATACTGTGTTCAGTGACAGGGTTGTTATTATCAGAATCGACAGCAAACGAACACCGACAACGATAGTTCAGGTATACATGGCGAAGTCGCAAGCTGAAAATAAAGAGACAGAGAAAGTATATGAAGATATTGAAAGGTTAACACATTACGTAAAGAGAGATGAAAATCTAATAGGGGAATGGAATGCAGTTTTAGAGGAATGAGTAGAAGAAAAGATTACACGAGAATGTGGGCTTGGGACAAAGAATGAAAGAGGGGAAAGACTAACTGAGTTCCGTAGTAAATTTCAGCCAGTAGCAGCGAATATTCTGTTCAAGAACCACAAGAGGAGGAGGTGTACTTGGAAATGTCCGGGTGATACCGGAAGATTTCAGTTAGAAACTCAAGAATACAGAAATACAAGTCCTTGAGGAATCAAATAAAGAGGAACTGCAGGGAAGCTAAGACGAAATGGCTGCATGTAAAATGTGAAGAACTCTAAAAATAAATGACTGTCGAAAGGACAGGATCTGCATATAGGAAAGACACGAAAAACCTTCGGTGACATAGGATAGGTGCAAACAATACATTAAAAGAGCCTCTATAAGGCGGAAGATTTGTCTGATAGAAGAAGAAACAGGAGTCGATTTAGAAGAGATAGGGGATCTAGTATTAGAATGAGAATTTAAGACAGTTTTGCAGGACTTAAGATCAAATACGGCAGAAGCTATAAATAACATTCCATTAGAATTTCTAAAATCATTGGTTGGAAGTGCAACAAAACGACTATTCACGTTGTTGTGTAGAATGTATGAGTCTGGCGATAGACCATCTGACTTTCGGAAAAATATCTTCCACACATTTCCGAGGATTTCAAGAGCTGAGAAAAGGCGAAAATTATCGCACAATCAGTTTAACAACTCATGCATCCAAGTTTCTGACAAGAATAAGAACCGAAAAGAAAATTTAAGATCTGCTAGATGACGATCAGTTTGGCTTTCGAAAAGGCAAGACCAAAGAAAAATGAAGACACGTTCATAGGATATGTCGGCCTGGGAAAAGCGTTATACAATGTAAAATTGTGGAAGATGTTCGAAATTCTGAGAAAAATGGGGGTAAGACACAGGAAGATACGGGTAATATAAAACAAGTACAAGCGTCAAGAGTGAATAGTATGGGTGGAAGACAAAGAACGAAGTGCTCGGGTAAAAAAGGGTGTAAGATAGGAATATAGTATTTCGCCCTATTGTTCAATCTGCACACCGAAGAAGCTATGAAGGAAATAAAAGAAAGGTTTAGGAGCGGAGCTAAAATCCAAGGTGAAAATATATCAATGGTACGATTCGCTGATGACATTGCTATCCTGAGTGAAAGTGAAGAAGAATTACATGATCTGCTGAATGGAATGAACGATTTATTGATTACAGAATGTGGATTGAGAGCAAATCGAAGAAAAACGGAAGTAATGAGAAGTAGCAGAAATTAGAGCAGTGAGAACTTAACATCAGGATCTATGGCGACGAAGTAGATGTAGTTAAGGAATTTTGCCACCTACGCAGTAAAATAACCAATGACGGACGGAGTAAGGAGGACATCAAAAGCAGGCTACTAATGCGAAAAGGGCATTCCTGGATAAGAGAAGTCTAATAGTATCAAACATAGGCCTTAATTTGAGGAAGATATTTCTGAGAATTTACGTCTGGAGTATGGTAGTGAAACATGGACTACGGGAAAATCAAAACAGAAGAGATTCGAAGAGTTTGAGATGTGCTGCTACAGACGAATGTTGAAAATTAGGTGAACTGATAAGGTAAGGAGCGAGGAGGGTCCGTGCAGAATCGGAGAGTAAAGCTATATGTGGAAATCACTGATGGGAAGGAACATGATTATACGACCTCTCTTAAGACATGAAGAAATGACTTCCATGCTTCTACAGGGAGCTGTAGGGGACAAAAACTGTAGACGAAGACAGAGATTGGAATACAACCAGCAAATAATTGAGGACGTAGGTTGGAAGTGTTACCCTGAGATTACTGGGTTGGGACAGGAGAGGAATTCGTGGTGGGCCGCACCAAATCAGTCAGAAGACTGATGACCAAAAAATTAAAAAAATATAAAACTAATAAGAGTACCAGATTTGATTGACATCGTGCCAGGGGCTTACGATGGGCTTTTTTTACCCACGATTTTGCTGACGCACACACATGTAAAATTTATTTCGCACATATTTCTCACATTTCACGCGTATTTGCACAAATATTTCCCCTGTGTGTCTAGCGAATTTCGTGCTGCAGTTTCATTTCACACAGCTTTATGTTTTTGAAATCTTATCTCCTGAACCATGGATTCTCGCCGCGCTATCGCAGCTCAGACTCCCATGTGAACACGTCCCCGGGTACTGTAATATGTTGTGTTTGTGGGGTTTTTCTATATCTCTTGCATTTTCTGTGACTGCAGTATATGTGGAATGGACTTCGTAATCTGTCCAAGCTCTCATTACACGACTGTTAAAGAAGTAATATTTTTACAGATTACTTTCCGCACGGATGTTCTCTGGCATTTAGATGAGGGGAGGGTGTCCGCGATATTTGAACCATTTCGGGGTCAGCGTAAACCGAAATGTTGAAAGAGCAAAAAGCTCAGGCAAGCGCTGAATGACTTACTGAGTGAACAACTGAAATTACATTGTCTTAATAACTGCAGTGCATGTAGAATGAGCTGAGTATCCTTTCAGAAGATGTCATTACAGGACGAGTATTACAGAAGTCATGTTTTGAAAGGTTATATTCTTCGATACAAACTGTTTGACATTTTACTCAGCTGTACATTACCTTCATTCCGCGAAACCAACCGTCGGTTTGTCGGACAAACACTTGTTATCGCGTGGGGATCACACGCTTCCGCGATCAATACTTCCATCATTAAGCGCTGTTCCTTCTCGCCGTCGCTCGTGTCGCGATAAAGGATGGGCGGACGGCTTAATCAGTTTGCCTGCCGGCAAGTCGTTTCGAGCTTCAAAGAGCGCGAGGCAGACGCGAAACGCCAATCTCCGACCACAATGCACCTGATTACCTCACCCAGAAATGGGAAACCGCGCGTGTGAAGACTTCTGCCGCCTAGCTCACTCACCACAAAAGCTGCGCTTACCAAATTCTGGACGTAAAAAGTGAAGGACAGATTACAAGCACTGTGTTTTAGAGCATAAGAGTCTTTCGCTACGGCGGCCGAATTTCTGTGTCAACCGTCGCGAATAATCACATATTTTCATATAAATTGATATTTTATTTTGTTCATGGTTGTAGTTTTCAACAGCTTTCGTACCTACTTCAGGACAAATTTCAGTCATCAGTTGCACAAATATATTTTTACTTCGGTTACAAGTTTCGAAAAATTGCATAGCATCCCTTATAAAACGAGAAATTAGCGTAATTCTTTTATAGATTAAAGCTTTGAGTCACGCATTTTTAAATGTGTTTCGTATAAATTCTTCATATTTCTTAGTGACACATTCTAAATTCTTTTATATGTTCTTGGTTGCTAGAAAAAAACTTAGCATGTCCAAAGATATGATTCAGTTACTATATATTGACAACCTCTGTTTACAATAATCGCATATAAAATGTACATTTCTGGACATAACATGGCATTACGCTTCTATAAAGAAAATATTGACATCTGCTAAACTAATATTTAAGAAATTTCTGTAACATACTCAAAGTAAATGTATTGGCAAAATATTAAGATTTATAATATCCCTAATTCTGTAGGCTTCTGAAGTTGACAAATTAATTTTTCGAAACCAGTAAAGCGAAACAAAAATATATTTGCAAATGATGTCTGAATTTTATCCTGAAATTTTACATGTGTGTTCTCAATTGATCGCAGATTTTTAGATGACAAATAAACAATAAAATCTACAATATCAATGAGGCTCACTGCTTTACTACTTTATGTTCAATAATGAAATTCAAGCCTGTTGTTTTTAAGTGAGGGATGCCACGTCATTTTTATTGTTGTAATGAGAAAACACATTCCACACGTCAAAATATTGCCAATCAAAGTCAATAAAGAATGCGACGTCTGTTTACAACTCCGAGTCACATATAGAATGAAGTAATAGTGATTAGTCTTTCTTCCTATTAAATCGTTCAGTGTCACTTTAAATATCGTTTGAGGCACGTTTCGACGCTAAACTGTTCTTAAAAGCACGGGATCTGTTATGTCGGCACGAAGTTCGTAGTGTTTTTGTATAGTTTAATAAACACAGCAAATATATTTAACAGAGACTTTAGTCGTCAGTAATATGTTCTCCTTCAACGTTTACGGCAGTCTGACGATGCTGGAGAAGCTTTTCGATTTCGCAGCTGTAGGAATCACGTGGTTTTGGAACGAAGAATTTTTCGCATCCCCAAGATTCGGTATAAATACCGTGACTGCACTTGGGCTCTTCAGTAGTTGTGTACTCACCTGAAGATGGTCAGACGTCTCTGGCCCGAAATATCCTTGCAAAATGTCGACGGGACCCGACTGCATACCCGAAAATTATTAGACTATTGAGAAATGTTCGGAGCGCATTTTCATCCAGAAAGGAATTTCCTTGAAGGTTGTTCCATAGTGGGAAACGCGAAAATCCGAGGATCAGTTGAATAAGGTAGGTGCAGAATGATTTTCTAACCCAACTCCTGTACAGTAATTTTTGTCAGTCTAGCAGGATGCGAGCGGTCGGTATCGTGCAGTAGCATCACTTGACACAGTCTTGCTGGTAGAGTATGAGATATTATCATGGCGAATAGTAGCGAGCGAACGGTTGTTGAGAGGAGGCGGGAATGGTCGGACGTAGCGTGCGGTGGAGAGAAGCTGCGTGACATGAGAGGTCGCAGCCTGTCGTGATCCTGCTAGTACCGCCGGAGGAGACTTTGGTATTAATTGAGGATTGTTGGTAATTTGCCTTATTGCTGCACGTAGTTGTTGCTTGGTTGCGCACTGGAGGGGTTCCGTCAGATCTGTGTAATGTTC
This sequence comes from Schistocerca serialis cubense, assembly GCF_023864345.2. Lineage (NCBI taxonomy): Eukaryota > Metazoa > Arthropoda > Insecta > Orthoptera > Acrididae > Schistocerca > Schistocerca serialis. The sequence continues at coordinate 844,272,688 of NC_064641.1, read as the reverse complement.
GTACCTTTATGTTGTAGGGAGCACATTGTGCTCATGTGGGAGCGATCTAGATGTTTGTGAAGTAATAAACTGGTAGCCAAGATCGCAGGAATTCTGTTTCTTCCATGATTACCGGTTTCGGCGAAACTAAAGCTGCCATCATCGGATCTAGGGAGGACAGAAAACACTATAAAAGTGGAATTGGATTCCACTCATATTTCATGTATACATATAAATTTAGGAATATACCTCAGGACACATACGGGTTACAACATCAAGGCAAACAATGACGATATTAATAGCTGCCTATAACACGCAGGCCTTACAAAATTGTCATACGTAGCACACAGGCGTCCAAGAGAGATGACATTATAAACGTTCTCCATCACACATTATAAATGTTGTGTCTCCATCACACACAAGCGCAAGCTACATACTACCGCAACCCCGGCTCTGTTCTTACACTACAGGCCGCGTCGCAAGATGGCGCTAGCAGAAGGGGCGGCAATGACTGTCACAGCTCGCGTCATAACACGGTGTGCTAACACTACGCCATTAGGGCTTGTACGTAATTCTGAGACTGCCGAGTTAAACAAGTACACATCTGTCTGGTCATATATAAAACCTACCAAAAGTCATTTATAAATTTAAAATTTCGTCCTTAATTGTGGCCAGACATGTGTTTATTGAGTATAGAAATTGTGGAATAATTATGATCTGCGCAAAATTTGTGTGTTTAAATAATCTGTTTTGCGAATATAATAAATTAAAGTTTTTATCGGTTTATTTCTTTTTTACACCGTTTAGGGGTAGCTGACCAAACTCCTCCTGATCAATTCCTATATAAAATAATAAGGCAGTACTTATTGCAATTGCATGGATCTCAGAATTGCTTTTGAAATATTTGTAGTTTGTTGCTGATCACGCAGTTACTGCTGCAAGACGAGATACGTTGCCCTTTGCGTACAGGAGTATTGCAGAACAGTTATCAGGAGTTGTTCGAGAATACTTTAAAACTCACAGTCTGATACTTGAGAAATAATTTCTTTCTGACTTGCAGGCAGAGTAACCAATCTGTGTTTCTTTTGTTATCAATCATATTTTGTAAATGTAAGAGATGCAATGTCTTTCAGCAGAACAAACAGTAATTGCAAATATACATGAGTTAATTAAAAATTACAAGTGAGTATCAAGTTGTCAACAATAAAAGTCAGTATTATCGTCATACCTCGGCGAAGGAATTCAAAGTAATCACACTATCGCTGTTCCACCAGACGCCTCATATTATCCTTTTGTGGATGCGCACAGGTTGTCGTACGGAGAGCTGGTGCTTTGAAACTTCCTGGCAGATTAAACCTGTGTGCACCGACCGAGACTCGAACTCGGGACCTTTACCTTTCGCGGGCAAGTGCTCTACCATCTGAGCTACCGAAGCACGACTCACGCCCGGTACTCACAGCTTTACTTCTGCCAGTACCTCGTCTCCTACCTTCCAAACTTTACAGAAGCTCTCCTGCGAACCTTGCAGAACTAGCACTCCTGAAAGAAAGGATATTGCGGAGACATGGCTTAGCCACAGCCTGGGGGATGTTTCCAGAAAGAGATTTTCACTCTGCAGCGGAGACGAGGAAGGTAGGAGACGAGATACTGGCAGAAGTAAAGCTGTGAGGACCGGGCGTGAGTCGTGCTTCGGTAGCTCAGATGGTAGAGCACTTGCCCGCGAAAGGCAAAGATCCCGAGTTCGTGTCTCGGTCGGTGCACACAGTTTTAATCTGCCAGGAAGTTTCATATCAGCGCACACTCCGCTGCAGAGTGAAAATCTCATTCTCGAGTTGCTGCTTTGTTTAGGTTCAAACATTCCTTTTGTTTCCTTACGTTAGCACAAAGACATCATTTCTCGTTGGCACTAACTTTCAGGATAGGATTGGACGATATTATACTATGACATTCGGCGTGCTAAAATGTAGTAGTCGATGAGATATACTTGTAATACGAGATTAGAATGATATATTAATACCTTCATCTGTTGACGGGCGTTGATATATTTGAACGGGAACAGGTGAAATGGTGTGCCCCGACCGGGACTCGAACCCGGGATTTGCTGCTCACATGGCAAACGCTCTATCCATGTGAGCCATCGAGGGCACAGACGATAGTGCGACTACAATGACTATCTCGCGCACGTTGTAGTGTAACGACGTAAATTTTTTTTTTATAACCGATTTTCGTTTGATATATGACCATGTGCAGACTTCGTCACCTACGTCAGTTACAACCCACTTCAAAAATGATTTATATGCTTTTTAAATTGTCATAGAATGGTTCTTGAACGAAACTGTAAAACATCAGTTGAGTCGTATGCAAAGAATTACATCACTTGGGCCAATTGGTTTTCGTAAACTTTTTCGATTTAAATATCGTTTGTTCCTCCTCCGAAATTATATTGACACACGTTATCTTGATCTAATCGATATCAGAATCACACATTAAATAAACTTTTGAGATTCAAAGTTTCGATGAACGCTGTCAGAATCAATGATCTTGTCAAATATATTGTTAATCCGTTCACATAATTCTTCATAAATAAATCCTCAGAACACGTGTTTCAACTTTAGTAGCATACACTATTTTATTAGCTTCCTACACATACAGATGTGAACTTGACCGTTGACAAACTAGGACTGACTTTTCAATAAGATTACGCTCTATATGACGTCATTGTTGTACAAAAAAGAGTACAAAAATTCATTTTTAATTTTTAGAAGCACGACGCAACAACTCGGTTCCAGGATCTTCTGTTGCTCCTTGGCTGTCGACCCGCGACGTATAGCGGCCAGCAATTTCCTCTCTGGCCGCGGCAACGAAGATGCTGTCTCCGTTCGTTGCGCCGCCCTCTCCGTACATGAAACACATAAAAAAATACAAAACTTTTAGATAATTCACAGCTATTACAAATATTAAGAAAAATACATAAACGAAATTAAATTAAACTTATAGTCACCTGCAAACTGGGCTGACATTGGTGGATGGGCGACGCTTAGTTTCGTCCCTCTACAACGTCTTCCTCGAGTCCCACATTCTCACCTTATATGTCCACACTTTACATTCGTAGTGTCCATACCAAATACTCTCATTACACGTGGAAGACATTCTTACCAAGTCTGTAAGAATTTGGGTAATATGTGTGTATACGCACACAAGAAGGAGGTCATGGTTTCTGTTCTTTCCGACATGTCCGAAAGAAGACACCATATCCATATTAGTATATAGTTCTGGCAATACCAGCCATGACCTTCTTCTTCTGTCCGGATGCACACATATCCATATCCATATAAGTATTTGTAATAAGGGTTTCTGGGAAATTTAGCGCATGGGAATTACTTCAGTGTGAGGACTTTCCAGCAGATCTGTGCAAGTTCTTAAATGCCACTACAAATACACCTCCATTCTCAGCCGGCCGAAGTGGCCGTGCGGTTAAAGGCGCTGCAGTCTAGAACCGCAAGCCCGCTACGGTCGCAGGTTCGAATCCTGCCTCGGGTATGGATGTTTGTGATGTCCTTACGTTAGTTAGGTTTAACTAGTTCTAAGTTCTAGGGGACTAATGACCTCAGCAGTTGAGTCCCATAGTGCTCAGAGCTATTTGAACCATTTGAACCTCCATTATCGTTGTCTATTCCGGAGAGGATTTACGACTTACAATCGTTAATGAAGCATCAGGCAAACTTTTTGCCTGTCTCTAATCCTAGTTCGCAAACCAAGACGATGGGTGATGTACTGAAGAACAATATCTTCAGCAGCTATTCAGGTCTAACAGAAAGTTATTTCTATCTCTGTCGCTGTCCTGGTTGTTATCACCTTTTCGAAAGATAACTCACAGAAACTAGTCGACTTTCTCGATAACGTAGCCAAAACATACAACTATAAAATTTCAGAAACTAAAATCAAAGTTATGGCCTTTGAAAATAAGCTACAAGATCGAAAAAATGAGGTTAGATGACAGCTGTGTCGAAAAAATGTTCTTGTTGTGATCTTCAGTCCAAAGACTGGTTTGATGCGGCTCTCCGCGATTATCGTATGCAAGTCCTATCACGTACATCCACCTGAACCTGCTTGGTATAGCCAAGCCTCAACCAACCTTTACAATTTTTACCCCGCCCACTTCTTTCCATAATGAAACTGACGATTCCTTGATGCCTCAGGATGCGTTCTAACAACCGATTTCACCTTTCAGTCCACTTGTAGTGTATACTTATTTTCTGCGAAGTTGGGTTCAGTGCCTCCCCAGTACTCACCTGACGTATTCACCAAGTCTTCAGTTTTCTTGCATAAACCACATATATTTTTTTCTAAATTGTTTATCGTCCACATTTCAATTCTGTACAGAGATACACTCCGTACAAATACCTTCAGAAAAGACATCCTAGTATTTAGAGATATTGTCCATATTTAAAAAATTCTCTTTCTCGAAATGAGTGTCTATTTACCTATGCTACAGTACGACGAGGTTCGAATATTATTTCAGTACTACAGAAAAGTTCAATAACTCACCCTTGTACTTCACTAGGGCCACACATTCTCTATTACTGATCCATATCAGAAATCCGTCAGCGAGGCGCTGAATTGGCATCGCGGTAACCGCCACTACGTGACGCCCCAGCCAGGAAAGTCAAGACAGCTCGACAGCAATGTGTGATTTATACGCATCCCGTCGGCTAATGCGTAACCGAATCCTCTGTCGGCATTCGATTCATCCTTTGGCATCCGTTCGGCATCCGCTGGGCAGCTGTCATTCTTTCTACAACCGCCACTCTGATATCGAGGTACGGGGTTAGGAGCCGCGCGTATCCCCTTCTCCTCACCTTCGCGTACAGCAGATACGTGTCAGACGTAAAAAAGGAAGAACAGTGGAGCTGACTGCCAGCCACCAGCGCGTCAACTCGTGGTTGGAGTCAGCCACGGCTCTGTAAAAATTTGAGTTAAGACGGTTCGCAGCGCAATTTAATACCGTGAAGAGTTGTCATGTTTACGCTTTCTCACACTGATACCAAGCGTTGTCAGTTTGTAACATTTCACTATTTGTTGATGGATCGTCGCTGTTAATCGATAATTTGATGTTTGGTGAGTTTGTTGCTGGTGTTGATTGTAATGATTTTCAAGACCTTAAGCTCAGAATGAGTTTCGCAGACAAAATTTCAACCAATATCATATAAAAAGAGTAGATAAATACTCTTTTATATACAGATATTACTTAAGAGAGAATGGACGTAACAATAAAACCGCGTAGCTAGGGCCTCCCGTCGGGTAGACCGTTCGTCTGGTGCAGGTCTTCCGATTTGACGCCACTTCGGCGACCTGCGCGTCAATGGGGATGAAATGATGATGATTAGGACAACACAACACCCAGTCCCTGACAGGAGAAAATTTCCGACCCAGCCGGGAATTGAACCCGGGCCCTTTGGATTGACAGTCTGTCACGCTGACCACTTTTTTTTTTTTTTTTTTTTTGAGTGAGGGTTTTTTTAAAATTTATTTATATGAAGGAAGGTAGGAGAAACAGAAACCTTTATTATTCACAAAATAAACATAGTACGTCCTGTCACATGATAACTGTTCTGGAAGGATCCTTGCTGCCGTCCTACCATGCAGCATGAAATAACAACAAAATCGAAGTGGGGCCACCTCCGGCACCCTAAAGAAAAGTATTTTGGATATGAAAACAAAATTTGAAATACATCCATTTGATAACTGTTCAAGCGTGAGTTTTTCGCAAGTCGCATACTCGCATAGTGTTCTTAGTCGATCACTTTAACTTGGTCGGTTTCACAAGACAGCACCGCCGCTCATCTTTGCGCACCCGGCACACCCCAGGTATATGGCGCGTCCGCAAAAACCGTTACTAGGAAATTGGCATACCAATCCTTGTACTTTTGTAGCCGTAATAGTTTTTTGTGTCCATCTTGCAAGTATTGCCAGTAATCCAGGACGTTCAGTAAGTTCGTACGTGTGTCTCTATAGATGTAATGGACCGTCATACCTGTGATCCACGCCACAGCGTTCGTCTTATGACGCGGAAAATACGTTTCCTCTGGAAAAAATACTATGTCAGAAGAGACTGCTGTATAGATAGTGCGCCGCATGAACGCTATTATCTTTCTTGCGAGAGTCCAGACAGCCAATGCCTCGCCGCAGACCAGCCGATGGTCGTCCGTATCCAGCACGCCGCATTGCTGACACAAGGGCGAATCCGCCAAATGTATTGCGTACTTTTTATCATTTGTAGGGTATTTTCGGTTGACGACAAGGTACCATGTTGATCTGACTGATGTAGGTAGGTGGGGGTGGTGGACCGTGCGCCACACCACGTGCCAATTAACAGCTGGATGTTTGCGTTCCATCCTATTACGGGCGATCTGTCGAAGGAGCAGATGGTACACGTCCTTCGATGTCGACTGTCGGGTCGTCGGTAAACGCTCTCGAACGTAACTGTGTTCCACGATGAACGTGCGCACATACGTTAAAGGGGGCGATATATGGCCGACACTGACTGGAGGAAGATGCGATGTTGGGACGAGTTCTTCGATGATCGTCCCCGTAAGCGAGTGGTTCCTGTTGCGCCACCGTTTGAGCATAGTATTAATAAACATGGCACGCGCCTTCTCGTGCACGTTCACTAAACCAACGCCCCCCTCTCGCGCTGGGAGGGTAAGCGTGTTGTACTGTACCTTAAAGAGTTGTCCCAGGCACACATAGTACCCAAAAGCCGCCTGAATCCTCATAGCCATCGTACGCGTCAAGGGGAGAAGGTGTGTCAGGTGGCACATCATGGGCGCGAGAAAAAGGTTGACGAGTAACACTCGCTGCAGCATATCCATCGACCGTAGGGCGTTTAGTCGTACTGCCGTGCGGACTCTGAGTAACAGTCTTCGGTAGTTGTCCGCAGCCGTTCCCGCTGTCTCTTTATGAAAGGTGATACCCAAACAGCGAAGGGTTTCCACCGCAGGTAAGGGTCCTTCCGTTCCTGGTTCTAGGCCACGCCCCACATGCATGAATTGTGATTTTCGGTAGTTGACCACACTTCCAGCTGCCATCCCATACGTCTGTAGCCAATCCAGTGCTGTTTGAGTCTCCCTCTCATTCCGTACGAGGAACACAATATCATCCGCATATGCTCTGCACTTGAATGATAAATGCCGGAGGGAGATCCCGGTAAGACGGCGGCGAAGGCCTGCGAGGCACGGTTCTAAGGCAATCGCATAAAGGAGGATCGACGAGGGGCAACCCTGTCTCACTGATCTTAAGATCTTAAAATACTCAGTTCTCCCTCCGTTGACCACCATCGCTGATCTGGCGCCGTGCAACAGCCGCATCACAGCATTGGTCAGTAATGGCGAGACACCCATCCTGTTCATCACCGCCGCGAGGTACACATGATCCACGCGATCAAAAGCATGATCGAAATCTACAGCAACCATCGCCCCCCGGAGGCGGCATGCAGCCGCGAGGGCGACGACGTCACGATAGTCTCCCAAGGCTGTGTGGATATTACTGATGCATCAAGACAAGTCTGATCGGCATGTATTCGATGCTCCAGCGACTTTTTGATACGACTTCCCAGGATGCGCATGAAGATCTTGTAGTCACTATTAAGGAGGGTCAAGGGGCGATAATCACAAGGCCGTTTGCCACCACGGGGCTTCGGTATCGGTATCATGAGTCCTTCCGTGAACTGAATGTGAACCGGTACTTCTTGCCGCAGAAGCTCATTAAACATACATAGCCACATCGGTGTCATAATGGTCACGAAGGCACGGTAAAATTCCAACGGGAATCCATCTGGACCTGGGGACTTGTTGCAAGCACCTCGTGTAATCGCTTCTTCCAGCTCTTCACACGTAAGTTCGGATAACCCGTCTGCTTCCCCGTTCACAGTCGTCGCGTCAGGGATCTCTTCCAGGACGTTCCCCAGCTCCCTCTGACCCTCCCCGTTGCTCGCATAGAATCTGCTAAAATGATCCGTGAACGCCTGTGCTATGCCCCTTTGTGTTGTATAACGACGTCCATCGCCGAGATCGATCTCATGTATTAAATTCCTGCGTCTTCTTCGTCTTTCCTTTATCACGTAATGCTTCGAGGGAACCTCGTTGGGCAGGAAATCCTGCGACCTCGCGCGTATCATCGTACCTGCCATCCTCTGCGTCGCAAGTTGTACCAGCTTCGCCTTAACTCGGTGGACGGCCGTCTGGCGTTCTGGTGTAGGTGGTTGAGCTAACAGTTCCCGGAGAGCCGTAAAGTAAAACTCAGTGGTCGTGCGCTGCCATTGAGAAACCTCCTTCCCATAACCTATTAACGTCCTCCGTAAAGCTGGCTTCGCGCACTCGATCCACCACTGCAGGATAGAACCGAAAGAATTTCGTCGACGGAGGCAGCCACGCCACGCGTCCTCCACCATGCGTCGGCATTCTGCATCTCGCAGGTGGGAGACGTTCATCTTCCAATTACCCCTCCGTCTCCACACCTGCTGTCTATCAAGGTTAACTGTACAAATATATGCCTCGTGGTCTGTAAACGCTGTCGGCCATATTTCTGCGTCCACCGTCGACACTGCTAACGCCCTTGAAACGTAGATTCGATCCAAACGGCCCGCGGAGTGGCTAGTAAAAAATGTATATCCTGGGTGGTTGCGATACTTCAGGTCCCATGTATCGACTAATTCCATCCCGTTGACCAGCTCCCTAAGTTCTTGGCTAGTAGTATAGTTAGGTTGTTGGTCCTTTCTGTCAAGCACACAATTAAAATCTCCGCCGAGTATGCAACCATCGTATCGTCCCTGGAACAACGGTGCAACCTCATGGGCGTAAAAATCTGCTCTGTCTCTTCTCTTATCCGAACCTGACGGTGCGTATATGTTGATCAAACGTATTCCTCCTATGGTCACGGCCGTACCACGGGCAGAAGGCAAATACTCTACTTCGTCTGCACGTATCCCTTCCTTTAATAGTATAGCTGTACCAACGCCTCTCTCGTCACACGGGGAACAGTAAATGTCGTAACCGTAAAAGTCCGAGGGGGGAAGTACCCGAACTTCTTGTAATAGTGCGATGTCTAAATCCGCAGCCTTTATCATGTCACTGAGCATCTTGATTTTCACCGGCGTCCCAATGCTATTGATGTTAACAAACCCTATCCGATAAGCTTGGTGCATGGCGGTCAACGTAGATAGGGTACCGTACGGTCGCTAATTTTGCCGTACATAGGCTGCTGTCGGACTAACGTCCCCCGCCGTCCCCTCATATAGTCTGCCATTATTCCGTGCACCCTGCCGGTCTTACACCGGGAGAGTGCGTGGGAGCAGTTCCTCCGGCATCATCTGTTCCCCAAGGGGGTGGCTCTTCTGACCAGGCCCCTAGTGTCCCATCGTTGTCGTGCGATGCAGGCGCCGTAGCCTCCTCAGTAGCCTGTTGCCGTCTATCGAGCTCCTTCGCTGTGTCTGGAGCATCGTCAGCAGTAGGTCGTGCCGCCGTCCCGCTGGCCACCGTTGCATCCACGCGAGGTAGTTCTTCTGTATCCATGGTCGTCTGTTCTGTACCCGTAAACTTCTCAGAATTATCTACGAGATCAGAGTGATCGTTCTCCACCGTGAGGCGGCGCTTCTTCCGGCGTTTTGGTGAGCGCTGTTTACGTTGCCGGGCCTCGGAATCAGAGGTCAGCATGGTCTCCAGTTGTTCGTGGGGGACGTCAGAATCGTGCGCCGTCGTATTTTCGACGTCTCCAAGTGCCTTATCTGAAGGGGCCTCAAGCGGAACCGAAGAGAGGGCGTCCTGTGACTGCTGCAGGCGGTCCAGCGCAGCGTCGTCTTTCTGTGGCTCGCCACGATCCGCCGCTGTCTGTGTGTTCTGGTACGCGTCTGTCTCGCGGCCCACGTCATCGCGTAATGCGGCGACGTAAGTCATGGGGAGCACAGTCGGATGCGGCGTGAGGGGTGGATCATCCCGTGGCAGCTGTAATAACCTTCGTTGAGCACACTCAGAACGTATGTGTCCCTCCTTCCCACATCCAGAGCACGTCCTTGGTTGTCCGTCGTAAATGACAATCGCCCTACAACCGGCGATGTACAAGTATGACGGGACGTGTTTTCGGAGTTCAATCCGTATTTGTCTGACGCCATTGAGGACAGGATACGTCTTGAAGCTCGCCCATTTTTCAGCCACGTGGGATAGGACCGTTCCGTAAGGACGCAGGGCGTCTGTCACCAATTCTTCTGGCACTTCGAATGGAAGCTCAAAGACGCGGATCGTTCTGAGTCCCATGCCGGCGTGTTCAACTGTTACCGCTCCAACATTCCCGTCCGAATGACAGAAACGAAGTCCTTGTCTGTGTCGAAGTAGTAGTTCGTCACATGCCGCTTCATTTATAAGCTTGACATAAACCACGCTGCTGACTATAGATAAGTGGATTCCAACTAGAACGTCAGGTTCGATTTTCACCTCGTCCCGTAAATAACGTTCGATCTCGTAAGCCTTCGGTCGAGCATATTCGTTAACAAAACTAAATTTCAGTGTCGATTTGCGGAAGGACAAGGCCATGATTCGTTCTATGTATTACCGCGACACACCGCTACACACGTAACGTAAACACCTCTCGCGCAGACGTGCGGCAGGGACGTAAACACCGTCCGAACCGCTGCGCCGCCGAAGGCTGACTGCCACTCAGCTATCGGGGGCGGACGACGTATCAATGATTGAGTGCATACGAGAAAACGCTATTGAGCTCATGCGTAGAGCAAGGCATTGTTCCCCTTCCACATTCTGTTTGCCGGGCAGTAATCGCCACTCTTCCATATCATACAGTGTCTGAACATTTCTTCATTGGGAACTAGTAGAACAGTGTATACAGTATGCTGTGTTTACTTATACAGAGAAAGATATCAGAAGTCACAACTACATTTTTCTGATCTCTACGGGAGAGCTGCAAACACATTTCAAGCATCTTTGCGCTTTTTGTAACATTCAGAAACAATTTTCCGGAGTTGTTAGAGATTTATTTCTATAACGTGGCTACATCAAGATGTCATAAGCGTCACTCGACATAAAAAAAAAACGTTTTTGTGGCCTTTCTAATGACTTACATTTCTCTACTTTTGTTGTGAGTAAATTTATGAAGAATAAAACATATTATGAGCATGAAATAATGTAATCAATAATTTACTCAGGAAAGTACCAGGAAACACTCAAATACCCTATTATGTCAGGAATTTGCGGGGAACCGGGAAATTTTCGTCCCCAAATTCGGGTAATTTCACGTTGATTTTTGTGGAATTTGGAATATTGGCATTGGCAACGCTGCCGGTAGCGTTGGATTGCTAATCCGTCTAATCTCGAGTAAGGCCCACCCGGTTAGCCGTGCGGTCTAACGCACGGCTTTCCGGTCTGGGAAGGAGCGCCTGGTCCCCGGCGAGAATCCGGCGGACTTGTGTCGCGGTCCGGTGAGCCGGACAGTCTGTGGACGGTTTTTAGGCGGTTTTCCATCTGCCTCGGCGAAGGCGGGATGGTTCCCCTTATTCTGCCTCATCTACACTATGTTGGCGTTGCTACGCAAACAAGTTCTCCACGTACGCGTACACCACCATTACTCTACCACGCAAACACAGGGGTTACACTCGTTTGGTGTGAGTCGTTCCCTGGGGGGGGGGGGGGGGGGGGAGGGCAGGGGGGGGGGAGTAGGGGGTGGTCCACCGGAGGCCGAACCGCACGATAACCCTGAAAGAGTGCTTCGTTGTGGAGTGGTGGAGGGGTGAAGTGGACTGCGGTAGTCGTCATGGGGTTGTGGACTACTGCGGCTGCAGCCGGGACGGAGCCTCTCCGTCGTTTCTATGCCCCCGATTAACATAAAATACAGTACAATCTGGAGTATGACCGTATGGCGCTGTTATGCGTACTCTTTCTCACACTAACTATTTTGGATAACTGAACCATCTAATCTGGAGATGAAACAAAATATCACACTTTAGCTCGAAAGATGATGAGCATACATAGAGGTAATCTTTGTTTGTCGTCTACGGAATATGGGCAAATGGGATGATTATGAATCCCGTAGTGATACATACGCCAACGACCAAAGATATGGAACGCAGGAAGTATTGTATACGTAGACTGCAACATAAAGAGAGAAATTCTCCTTACAGCTGTATCAGAGGAATTGCCGTAGTGAGCCACGTGACACGACTGAGTCGTGTCTGTGTGTGTGTGTGTGTGTGTGTGTGTGTGTGTGTGTGTGTGCTTATGTGTGTCTATTGTTGACGAAGGCCTTAATAACCGAAAGCATTAATTGTGAGAGTCTTTTTGTTGTGCCTATCTTTCCCGGTTCCCCGCTATATGGTAACAACTTTCCTTCTCATTATAGTATTACATTTCATTCTTGTGAGAGTCTTTTTGTTGTGTCTATCTTTCCCGGTTCCCCGCTATATGGTAACAACTTTCCTTCTCATTATAGTATTACATTTCATTCTGGATTTTTCATTGTTCGACATCCAGAAACACTCAGACAGAAAAAAGCGTTACAGAATGCGAGAGCAAATGAAGTCCAGTATCATTTGTTTTACAGAAAAAGAAATACAGAGATCGTTGGCCTCTTCAGCAAAAGTCTCTGACAAAACGTTTTTGTTATGATTTAATTAGAAAACGTACTTTACACAGAAAAACAGAAACAGAAATTCACCAGATATCTCAGTATTAATATATTTCTGCTGATATATTTTTATCTTACACTTTAGACGGTTATCAAGTTACGTGAGAGCAGTGCATGTATGTATTTCACGGCCAGCACATAAAACGCAGTACTAGGTTCTGGAGGTCTGCGTAGTACAGACGTACGTCAAGATCGACACACTGTGCGAGCAGCGGTGCCCGACCATACATCTTCACGGAACGAAATACGGGCACGTTTCGCACCTGCCGTGCCATCAGCGACAGTTGGCAGTCGTCTGCCTGCAGTAAGATTAAAGATAACGTATTCCTCTGGCCAGGCTAACACTGACGTCATGACACCGCCAAGCGTAGCTACTCTGAAGTCTTGGAAGAGTTGAGAGTGGAATGCAGCTCTTTTGTCTTCAGTGGTGAGAGCAGGTTCTCTTTGTGTGCAAGTGATTCGCGTACACGCCTATGGCATTTGTAGACCTGGTGAGTTACCTGTTCCAGAGTGTATTCGCCCGCAACACACAGGTCCCACAGTCTTCATGGTGTGGGGGCCATAAATCACAACTCTTGGTCACGCCTGGTGTACCTTCCGAGTAAAGCAGCCGGTGTCCGCTGCATTACATAGGCTATTACCTTTCTGCTACTGCCATTTCTTCGACAGGCAGGTGATGTGCTTTCTCACAAGGAATGTCCACATCCGGCTGCTTCGACGTTACGTGCTCTTTAACTGGTCTGACCAGCAGAATCTCTCGCTAGTCCAGCACGTATGGGACGTAATGGAGCGAGAACTTACTCGATCTCCGGGGCTTGCAAGAACCATTGCCGAAGTGCAAAATGGTTCAAATGGCTCTGAGCACTATGAGACTTAACATCTAGGGACATCAGTCCCCTAGAACGTAGAACTACTTAAACCTAACTAACCTAAGGACATCACACACATCCATTCCCGATAAAGGATTCGAACCTGCGACCGTAGCGGTCTCGCAGTTCCAGACTAAGGCGCCTAGAACCGCTCGGCCACATTGGCCGGCTGCCGAACTGCAACGACATACGTAAGATGCTTGGAACAATCTATCGCAGGATGACATGCGAGAATACGAGTACACGCCTGCTTTGCCGCTAGATGGAGGTAGAGTCTGTACTGACGCCACACTTTGGGCAGCCTTTACTGTGACATGTGAGTTTAATTTGGTCTGAATTTGTTATCATTTATTCCTACAGTTCTGAAATACGTGTCACCCCACATGTCAATGAAACGGGTTTTGCATTTTTTCTCGCGGCGTACAAAAAACTGCAAACGGCACTAAACAGAAAATAATCACACTAACATATACTCTCATTATGTAAAAGAAAACGAGGAATTACTGTGAACAAAATTTCAGGGTGTATTCTGTACGAAAAAATACAGTAACTGCGCTTTGTTATGTTGCTTGCTAACGTTATTTTAAAGGAAATCAATCGACATTAACTTCAACAACTCTAGCCTGACGCTATTAAAATAGACGTCAGTCAGTAATGAGTACATAAGACTGATGGGTACTTACTATATCATTAGTGTTCATTCTTCAGGAAGCAGCTGTTGGTTTCCACCGCGCCCATTGTTCTTTCTTCATTATCCCGCGCCTCAGGTCGTCTAGAATGGACTTCCGGGTTCTCCATACACCGAACTGTGACGCTGTACCGCAGTTCGTACGTTCTTTGTAAGCGGCAGATTTTCACCAAAATTAACAATAAAAAGGCATTCTTTCCACTTATTATCACTCAGCAGTTTTCAATACATCATTCCAGTTTTACGTTTTGCATTAATTATCAGAGCATAAATCGTTGAATGCAGTCAGACCGTTACAGTTACAATTCTGTTGTGCGCCCTTAAGATTTATAACTTTGTCTGAAGCTTCATCGCATGTGTTTACACTGTTACGAGCACCAAATTTCTGTATGTAAGTTTTCATGTTTCACAGCTCTGGTTGTAGGTGTATCGTATTCATGAAATTGATAGTTTCGTTAAAGTAGTGTAAACCACAATAAAATACTACTACAATAGAAGCATGTGATTGTAATTTCAAACTACCTAATGAGTTCCGCGAGTCGTTGTACTAAAGCGTTGCAAATTACTGGAGCCAAGTGACATCTCGATGAGAATGGCACATCAGAAGTCCACAAAACGTATGGAAGAGTCACCAGAAGCAAAAAACTGGAGGATGATCACTAAACTGCCTGTAACTGGTAGACAATATTTAATACTGTTATTGGTTTTGCCAGTTCTCACATGAACTGCTTTTACGATTGATCTGGGGGGCGGGAAGTAGTAAAGTTCCGGGAATATTCGAGCTAGGATATTAGGACAGACTTTCTAGTAATTTATGACAAACATAATGTTTTGCAAACGCATTTAGGGTTGTATCATAAAAGAACATTCACTGAAATTAATAATAAAAAGAAATATCCGACATTAATAACAAGTAGAACCTTCGGCAGCTGAACTGACTTACAACCTTCACCTCAAATATCACTGACATTACTAACAATAAAAACTTTAACTAACTGTATAAATAAATCACACTTATTTCAAAATAATAATGACGTATACTTCTGAATGACTGATGCTGCCACAACCAGTAGATTGGAACCTTTAAATGGTAATAACAAATGGTCAGGGCAACAAATAGTGAATTACTACAAGAGACAGAAAGCAACAGAATTAGAACCAGCATTTAGAGCATTGAAACATCAACTTAAATTCACATTAAATCTGTCCATTAAGAGAACACAAGTTGCACGAACATACTTGGCG
This sequence comes from Schistocerca serialis cubense, assembly GCF_023864345.2. Taxonomy (NCBI): domain Eukaryota; kingdom Metazoa; phylum Arthropoda; class Insecta; order Orthoptera; family Acrididae; genus Schistocerca; species Schistocerca serialis. The sequence continues at coordinate 844,257,223 of NC_064641.1, read as the reverse complement.
AAACTTTAAGACATTCAAAATTACAGTAGCATATAAACAAAGATATGGGTAAGTGTTTTAAACTATATTCTGTGTTACCACTCCCAAATTCGACATGACTTTAAAACAGCAAATAACGGTTGTAGTAAAAAGAGAATTACACAGTTGAGGTAATAACAGGAAGGAAACACAAAATTCAGTCGTAATAAGGGAACGCAACGGAATATCGATACATGTTATCACTCAGAATGAATGGCACTGGTGAGCATAAACACAAAACTTCCACCATGACGGACAGCAGTAGTTAAGTTTCAATGACAATCTCCTCTGAGATCTGAAAGAATAATGTTTAGAATAACATTTTCGCGAAAATAAGTTTTACTCTGAAACTGTTCTGGAATAACGATTTCATACCCACCGGTGTCGTGTGCTAGTGTTAACGGACGCTGGCTCATCTCTTTCTGAAGGTGCCTCTCAAAGTTAACAGTCTGGCGAGGACTACATGAAAAGCGCCAGAAGCAAAGGCCCCAAGTAGAAGACTGCCTCTCGGCCAGAAGTATGTATCCAGTTTCAGTTTACAGGCAAAGCGTCACAAGTAGTCCGCTTACTTAAAAAAGAATGCATTAAAACTGCATGATTTCTCTCTTATTGCACGTTTTTTTCCGCGTGGAATGCAGATGCAAGAGAGTCGAACTCATTTCCACTATCTCGCTTTCGTCCATTCCTCTGCCATATTATTGCCCCTGTAAAAACTTCTGGCACGGAAACGTATTCCGGAAACAATGCCGGACAACAGTGGCGACAGTGTTACTGAACATGTGGCTGCTGCAGCTCATGTGATTTGAAATGCTGCCGGGAAATATTCCCGTGCTATACAGGGTGATTCAAAAAGAATACCACAACTTTAAAAATGTGTATTTAATGAAAGAAACATAATATAACCTTCTGTTATACATCATTACAAAGAGTATTTAAAAAGGTTTTTTTTCACTCGAAAACAAGTTCAGAGATGTTCAATTTGGCCCCCTCCAGACACTGGAGCAATATCAACCCGATACTCCAACTCGTTCCACACTCTCTGTAGCATATCAGGCGTAACAGTTTGGATAGCTGCTGTTATTTCTCGTTTCAAATCATCAATGGTGGCTGGGACAGGTGGCCGAAACACCATATCCTTAACATACCCCCATAAGAAAAAATCGCAGGGGGTAAGATCAGGGCTTCTTGGAGGGCTTCATCACTCGTTCTCGGCCGTCCAGAACTTTTCCCTTTGCACAAACACCCATTCTCTGTAAACTGTTTATACCAACGTTTAATACACCACCTATCAGGAGGTTTAACACCATACTTCGTTCGAAATGCACGCTGAACAACTGTCGTCGATTCACTTCTGCCATACTCAATAACACAAAAAGCTTTCTGTTGAGCGGTCGCCATCTTAGCATCAACTGACGCTGACGCCTAGTCAACAGCGCCTCAAGCGAACAAATGTACAACTAAATGAAACTTTATAGCTCCCTTAATTCGCCGACAGATAGTGCTTAGTTCCGCCTTTTGTCGTTGCAGAGTTTTAAATTCCTAAAGTTGTGGTATTCTTTTTGGATCACCCTGTATTATCGACAATGTCCAAGTCCAATGGCCCGAGAGAGCGCCAGTCTTGTTAAGTTTGATCCGGAGTTCGACGTCATACTGCACTGACGAAGAGGTGGCCCCCTGTTCGTCTCCGGTAATGCCATGAATCCCATTCCTCTCGATAATAAATGATATCGATGCAGATGATAGGTTCTTGCTGACTGGGCCCAGGCTGCGACGATCCGAAACTCCTGTGTGGGAAACAGCCGTGCCATTCTCACCAACAGGAGGTGGCCTCCCACCCTTTAGTTTGCGGACCTACACATCTAGTCGTTCATCATTTCCTGCACGACACTCTGCATCATATACAGACATGAGTGCTGAAATCTTGATCAGCTGCTTTTCAATTTCACTGAATTTTAATGAGATTTTGATAATGGACCGAAGATAGTGCTTGAAAAACAAAATAAAACTGCAATAGACTGGAGGGATAAAAGACTAATTCTCAGCCTGCACAAAAACCACAGTGCAGAAATCAATACTAGCGTCAATGGCATTAAATAGCAGGCTAGGATAAGAAAACACGACCGACAGGCTTTCCTTCCTGGCTATACTTATTCACTTTAATTGTGCAAAGTGCAATGCAAATAATGAAAAGCGGAACCAAGAGGAAGAAGATCAATGGTAAATTGTAGCTGATACGGTAATCTTAGCAGATTCTGAAAAGGAAATGAATTACATGTTAAAAATTTTGTCTTATGCCTTGGACAATCAGGAAATGAAAATAAACAAAAACAACACTAAAATAATGCTGATCGATAAATCGAAAAGACATGTAAGGGGAAACGTTAAGATAGGAAACGCTGATGTAAGTAAATTATACTGTCACTCGGGAATTACAATAAAAATTCAGTGGTTATTAAAAGAAAAATTGGAGGATTATAGACATATAAGTAATTTATAAACAAATAAGCACCTTAGTACAAAAACAAGAAATAAATATAGGAAGACATTTATTTGGACCTTTTCAAGCTATGTTTTCGTGGGGTGAACTCTGAGGAAACGCGGCAAAATAAAAAAGTACGTTGATTAAAATGATAGAGAGAAATCAGTTGGATACCTAATTAGACATAACAGCCTCATAAAAAAACACCTTCGAAAGAAAAACTCCTGGGGAAAAATCAAGAATCAGACGCAGAATATTCATGTTACAAAGTATTATACGTATAATTAACTGCAGCAGTTGTAACCAAATGGTAAAGGTGCTAAGGGATAGATACGGACGGCTACAGCTGCAAAGCGTTGCCGTTAGTGCCTGATGAATACGATGAATTTTCACCTCGAAATGCTTCAAAGAAGTAGCGGCAAAATGGATACCATCAATTGATAAAGAGGAGGGAAGAACACAAAATATTTTACAACTACAAACAGTACACTATCAACGATTTACGTCAAAAATATAGGCTAATTTCTTCTACTGGAATTGTGGTAAAGGAAATGTACGACGACCTGTAATAACATGGGTAAGCACGCCAAACAGTAGCAACGAATATGTGACAACTGCGTATCGCTTATCAATGGGGCCCAGAAGCATTAAGTACAAGTCAACTAAGTATAATTTACCGCAGCAAATTACAAATCGAAAACAAACACAATATGACATTCAGACGTATACCTCGCCGCCGTTGGAGATAGTTGCTCCACTTCTTTTGAAACTAACAAATTAATGTACCATAACGCCACATTTTTAAGGAAATAGTAAAACACGCAATCATTGAGAAAATGTCGAAAAATTAGATTATTTGATGGCGCCATTCCCGAAGCTGATGGAATCGCTATCAGATTCTGTATCGTATTTTATGTTGAGTTAGCCCCTCTTTTACCCGCAATATACCACGGACGCCTTCGTGTCCAGTAGTTGGAAGAGTAGCAGAAGTGATGTACAAAACAGTCATCCGAAATCCTTGACAGCCGTTTTTTGTAGATTGAGAATATATTTTAATCTCTAACGTAAAGGTTTCTCTAACAGAAAGACCTGCTCAAGACCAACCAGCACGGAATTCGAAGACATTTACAACTTAAAACCCACCTCACACTTTTCTCACATAACATGCTGAAAATCATGGATCAAGACATGGAGATGGAAGATTTCTTGACTCACGAAAAACACTGCTATGTGTATTACGATCTTACGGGGTGCCAAGGGTTGAGGTTTGCTTCGTCTGGAGGGATATGATGTATTGGGCGCATGATATATTGGGTGCGGCGTTATCATCAGATGAAGAAATAATATTTGGTGTGTTCTAGGGATGTGTGTTGGGTCCCTTTCTAGTCGTGCCGTATGTCAACGACCTTGCAGTCAATATTAATAACAACCTGAGACTTTTTGCTGATGATGGGATTAGCTGTAATGAAAAGCTGCACAAACACGAAGTCTGATCTTAAGATTTTAAAGTGGTGCAAGCATTGGAAATTTGTTTTAAGTATTTCGAAATGTAAAAGTGTGCGCTTCATAAAATGAAAAAAGAATTTTTTTATTCTCCTGCTATAAAATGAACGAGTCGGCTGGAATCAGTCAACTCGTACAAATATCTGGGTGTGGAAATTTATAGGAATATGAGATGGAACAACACAGGCTGCCTGTAAGTATAGCAGGTGACATACTTCAGTTCGTTGGTAGAGTTGTAGGAAAATGCAATACGTTTACAAAATGTGTGGCCCTTCTTTGAACTTTCTCGATGTACATCCCTAATCCTGCCTGGTAGGGAACCCTCACCACGCAGCAGTACTCCAAAAGGGGTAGTATAGGCAGTCTCTTTAGTAGATCTGTCGCATGTTATTTAAGTGTTCTGTGAAAGAAATGCAATCTTCGGTTAGAATTCCCCACAATATTTTCTGTGTTCTTTACAATTTAAGTCGTTCGTAATTGTAATACCTAAGCATTTAGTTGAATTTACGGCTTTTAGAGTTGGTTAATTTATCGTGTAACCAAAATTTAACTGATTCTTGTTTAGCATCCGAGTGGATGACCTCACACTTTTCATTATTTCTTTTTTTATGGAAAATATAAATTCAGAGTTTATTTGTTATAATGTATGTGGTTCTGATTTGGCTGCTTTCGCTTGACGTTTCCAGCTCTACAAATTTCATCGCTGTTGAGTTACCTTCAGCCATCTGGTACTCAGCTGACAGGATAGAGTGACATTTCTGGCTCTTGCAGCCATGAATATTTTATTGGCGTTCAAAGCATTCGACGTAATTCAGTGAGCAGCCGACGTCACTAGAAAGTATTGATCGGTGTATGCGAACAAGGAACATTACACACGTGTCGTTTGGCTCACGGCACTATTGTTATGTGGGCTCTCTAGCTGACGTGGACCTCGCCGAGCGATCCTATGCACTGCTTGACAACTGGGGTTCTGCATGTACACACCATTGCTTATTATTTGGTAAATAAATCAGATATGAATTTGGATAAGTATAAACGGGTGTCACACCAATGGAGTCATTGGTTTAGGCCAGGTCAAATAGCCTCCACTGAAGCGAGCTATCTGGACGCGCTCCCATCTAGCGTTACGAGCGCAACGGCGAAGGGGTGAGGCAGCAGCGGAAGGCTGCAACAAGACGCCGCTAGACCGGAGCAGTCGCCTTGTCACATCCTAGCATTTTTCTAGCAATACTACTTACGTTCTGCATAAGAAATAATTTGGCGTTCACCCACTTATCCGTAAAAATTGGAGATGCCACATTGTTCGTCGCAGAATTGATAGTGCTTCACTTTTTGTATCGTTTGAAGGCCATGTAAAGAGCTCAATATGCCATTGTATAATTAGGAGCTGGGAAAAACACTCATTGCAACGTCATTACAGCACCAGCCATAAGGAACGTATGATACACGTCTTTCTGACTAAAGAGAGCTACCGCAGTTAGAACTGTAGGCGGCCCTTAGGGAGAAAATTGAATAAAAAGTAAGTAAAGAAGCGAAAAAATCTTACAAATTAGTGTTATAACGGTTTAAAACAAAAGAACATAAAAACGTAAATAAGGAACTGCAGTAACAGGAGACTGCTACCAATACAAATGAAAGAAAGTCACCGTGTTATGTGTAATTTGCGGTTGTAACTGATTAAAAATATATAGTTCGTTTCAATGTAAGGAAGATGACATCGAAGGGCCATTGCTACAAATGAACTACAAAGTAGCTTTCAAATTCGAATGAGCTAATTTTGTCAAAAAGAAGGAATATCAGGAAACAGGTAAAACATCACATGTTCGACATCGCTGCGGCCGGAAAAGGATCCTGTGAGAAACTGACCAACGACGACTGAAGAGAATCGTTCAACGAACAAGCCTTCCACAAACTGCTGCAGATTTCAATGCTGGGCCATCAACAAGTGTCAGCTGCTAACCATTCAGCGAAACATCATCGATATGGCTTTCGGAGTCGATGACCCATGTCGCCTGGTCGAACGCGTCTAGTTTCAAATTGTATTGAGCGGATGGACGTGTACGGGTATTGAGACAACCTCATGAATATACGGACCAGGCATGTCAGCAGGGGACTGTTCAAGCTGGTGGAAGCTCTGTAATGGTGTGGGCGTGTGCAGTTGGAGTGATATGGGACCCCTGATACATTTAGATACGACTCTGGCGGGAGACACGTACGTTAGCATTCTGTCCGATCGCCTGCATCCATTCATGTTCATTGCACATTATGACGGACTTGAGCAATTGCAGTAGGACAATGCGACACCCCACACGTCCAGAATAGCTACAGAGTGGCTCCAGGGACCCTCTTCTGAGTTTAAACGCTTCTGCTGGCCACCAAACTCCCCAGACATATCTGGGATGCCTTGCAACGTGCTGTTCAAAAGAGATCTCCATCCCATTCTACTCTTATGGATTTATGGACAGCCCTGCAGGATTCATGGTGTTAATTCCCTCCAGCACTACTTCAGACATTAGTCGAGTCCATGCCACGTCATGTTGCGGCAGTTCTGTGGGCTCGCGGGAGCCCTACACGATATTAGACAGGTGTACCAGTTTTTTTGGCTCTTCAGTGTACTACATATTATAAAATTGAGACATACATGAATTTGTAAACAACATAACGTAATGCGCCCCCCCCCCCCCCCCCCCACACACACACACACAAAACCGTGCAAGCGCGCACGCACTGACACACACACACAGACACACACACACACACACACACACACACGCACGCACACCATAACTTAATGCTAAATGCATGCATGTTAGTTAGTTAGTCTGTTACATGTTCCATGGATCATTTTGCGCGATAAACAGGAACGAGTCGTCTTACATTCAGATTGCAAATTAATTTGTAAACATGCTGCGGATGTTGTTTAAAAAAAAATGTGCAGATGAGAGTTAGTAAGTCCTACCTACCACCTTTTACACATTATAATAACAGAAATTCTTCTATAGAATAGAAGGAGTTATCAAGGAGAAACTTTCTCAGTTTGTTTTCAGATTTTACTTCGCTGTCTGTCAGACATTTTATATCTGTGGGTACCTCTTCTTGGCCGGCCGGCGTGGCCGTGCGGTTCTAGGCGCTTGAGTCTGGAACCGCGTGACCGCTACGGTAGCAAGTTCAAATCCTGCCTCGGGCATGGATGTGTGTGATGTCCTTAGGTTAGTTAGGTTTAAGTAGTTCTAAGTTGTAGGGCACTGAGGACCACAGATGCTAAGTCCCATAGTGCTCAGAGCCATTTGAACCATTTACCTCTTTTTCTGCTGCAGACAACCGCAGTGAGGAGTAATGAATGGTTTCCTCACTTATGGTATTGCCATTACGTTTATCATTGTTTATTTCGAACTGCAGTGGATTACTTAAAACGAAGTTCTTGAGGGAATAAATATACCGTGAAGCAGTAGTCAGACTGCCCAATTTGTTAAACAGATGTCTACAAGATGATCGCGGGTGCACACCACATAGTATTCTTACACCACGGTTTTGAGGAACGAAGACTTCCTTTCTTTAAGATGACGTGCCTCAGAACATTATTCTATATGGCGGAAAAGAATAAAAATATGTAAACTATGTCAACTTACCGATTTGTCTCTCCGCAAGATTTTCAAAGATTCTAAATGCAAATGTGGCCGAACTAAGTTGCAGAACTGAAGATGCTGTGCCTTTTTAAAACTGAGGATGAGAACGTTCGCAGGAAACCAGTTAAGGTTACATTTAATAACAATATTTATCATTTCTTCTGTTTCTGGAGCTTTGCGTGCATTGACTACAGTATTACTGTCACCTACAAAAATAATTAAGACTGTTTGTTGTATGTCAGATGAAATATGAAGAGCAATAGTGCACCTAAGACTGAGCCTTGTGATACCCCTTATCTGATTTCACCGAAGCCACAATTAGGTCAACAGACTACCTTTGCTGGATTACTAAAGACAATGTTTTGCATTTTTTGGTTGGATATGATGTTGCTCATTCGATGGCGTACAATCAGTCCCATAAAATTTCAGGTTATTTTGGAGAATACCGTAAGTCACACAGTAAAATGCAGAAAGTACCAACTGGGGCAATTTTGTTGTTTGGTGAGGGAACATATTAGTGGATTTCTCAGTGGAGGAACTACTCTGAAAGCCAAACTATGATTTGGTGAGGATATTATTGTTTATAAGGTCAGATCCTATTCTAGACTACATCACCTTGTCAAACACTGAAAAAAATTATGTCAGTAGTGAAACAGGTCCGTAGTTATTGACATCTCTCTAATCAAATTTCTTAAAGAGGAATTTAACAACGGCATATTTCAGATTCACTGGAAAAATGTTTTGAGTTAGTGAGGTATTACACGTTTCAGATATGACTGGGCTTATTAGATTGGAATAAATTTAAAAATGTATTGGAAACACTATCAAAACCACGTAAGCTTCTACTTTTAGCCGAGAGGTTCTAGGCGCTACAGTCTGGAACCGCTCGACCGCTACAGTCGGAGGTTCGAATCCTGCATCGGGCATGGATGTGTGTGATAGGTTAGTTAGGTTTAAGTAGTTCTAAGTCCTCGAGGACTGATGACCTCAGAAGTTAAGTCTCACAGTGCTCAGAGCCATTTGAACCATTTTACTTTTGAGAGAATGTTTTCTATTCTTAATTTCAGAAGAAGACGTTGATGATTAATTCATATGACTGAGTTTCATGAGAGTTACTTTTTCAACACACTGCTGCGATTTTTCTCTTGTACTGTTTGTCCCTATAATTTCTACGATATTTATGGAATGATTATTATACATATTTTCTACCCGTGACTTATCACTTATAAAATTTTTGAAAACATTACCAGCGATCTTCAGTTCAGCGTCGTGAATCGGCGCGGCTTGCTCCATTAAGTCCACCTGCCGTTCTGGAGCCTGAAGATGATCCTTAAGGATAGAAATCGGTCACCCCGATTAAAATAAATTTGCGATCAAGACTGTGTTTTATAATCATATTATCATTTATAACCCTACAATTCAGTTCTCTGTGTGCTTGTTCTGTCTCTCGTTTCATTACATGCCACAGAGTCAAAGTCTGTTGTAATCTCTTGTAAACTATTCTTAAAAACAATTGTCTTGAACTCATTAATTGTTCTAACAGATTTCCACTGAGGAGTATCGACACTGTCAGGCACTATGCTATTTCCCTTAACTGTGCATCATGCTCAGAGGCAGCATTTCTTCCTGGGTAAACAGTTAACATCTTGCTTCAAGCCTCACCAAAGAAAACATACCAGTTATGGTCCTACTGTCTTTATACAGCGTTTTGTTTAGTAAAGATGGTGTGTAGTTCTGCTCCTCGAATAACAGTAATCAATGTTCCCTTTCCTTTTCAGAAAAATAAGAAGCTGAAAATAAACTCTAGTAGACTGCAGTATTCACCTCGTAGAGTTATTTAGTTCCACTGTGTTGTAAACACGTCTTCCTACGTTTCCTGCTTGTGCAGTCCTCGAAATATAGCTGTCTCACTCTCACACCTTCTCGGAATAGCGCAGTGGTGGCGGAAGTCAGCTCGCTAGGCAGACTTAGCTGCTCTCCCGGGACATTTGTAACATAAGGAAAGTTATGATCAGTCCGAATCAGTTTCGTGCAGTGTCGTGTTGTCGAGAGTGATGCACAAAGAGAGTGATCAGTGCTTGATAAGAGAAAAATTAATGTCTTGCCGGCGGCCAGTGAAGTTGGGTATTGACGGGTTGGGCAGTTAAGAGTACATGCGCTGCCAGTGTCTCTGTTTCGTGCCATGCAGCTGCGACTAGTACTGGCCAATTACATGATAGAAAAGGGACATCTCTTATACATTTTTATAAGAAAAATATAATGCGTATGGATATATACACTACTGGGCATTAAAATTGCTACACCACGAAGGTGACTACTGTTGTTGTTGTTGTGGTCTTCAGTCCTGAGACTGGTTTGATGCAGCTCTCCATGCTACTCTATCCTGTGCAAGCTTCTTCATCTCCCAGTACCTACTGCAGCCGACATTCTTCTGAATCTGCTTAGTGTATTAATCTCTTGGTCTCCCTCTACGATTTTTACCCTTCACGCTGCCCTTCAGTACTAAATTGGCGATCCCTTGATGCCTCAGAACATGTCCTACCAACCGATCCCTTCTTCTAGTCAAGTTGTGCCACAAACGTCTCTTCTCCCCAATCCTGTTCAATACCTCCTCATTAGTTATGTGATGTACCCATCTAATCTTCAGCATTCTTCTGTAGTACCACATTTCGAAAGCTTCTATTCTCTTATTGTCTAAACTATTTATAGTCCACGTTTCACTTGCATACATGGCTACACTCCATACAAATACTTTCAGAAACGACTTCCTGACACTTCAATCTATACTCGATGTTAACAAATTTCTCTTCCTCAGAACGGCTTTCCTTGCCATTGCCAGTCTACATTTTATATCCTCTCTACTACGACCATCATCAGTTATTTGGCTCCCCAAATAGCAAAACTCCTTTACTAGTTTAAATGTCTCATTTCCTAATCTAATTCCCTCAGCATCATCCGACTTAATTCGACTACATTCCATTATCCTCGTTTTGCTTTTGTTGATGTTCATCTTATAAGCACCGAGCGAGGTGGCGCAGTGGTTAGCACACTGGACTCGCATTCGGAAGGACGACGGTTCAATCCCGTCTCCGGCCATCCTGATTTAGGTTTTCCGTGATTTCCCTAAATCGCTTCAGGAAAATGCCGGGATGGTTCCTTTGAAAGGGCACGGCCGATTTCCTTCCCCATCCTTCCCTCACCCGAGCTTGCGCTCCGTCTCTAATGACCTCGTTGTCGACGGGACGTTAAACACTAATCTCCTCCTCATCCTATATCCTCCCTTCAAGACACTGTCCATTCCGTTCAACTGTTCTTCCAAGTCTTTTGCTGTCTCTGACAGAATTACAATGTCATCGGCGAACCTCAAAATTTTTATTTCTTCTCCATGGATTGTAATTCCTACTCCGAATTTTTCTTTTGTTTCCTTCACTGCTTGCTCAATATAAAGATTGAATAACGTCGGGGAGAGGCTACAACATGTCTCACTCCCTTCCCAACCACTGCTTCCCTTTCATGTCCCTCGACTCTTATAACTGCCATCTGGTTTCTGTACAAATTGTAAATAGCCTTTCGCTCCCTGTATTTTACCACTGCCACCTTCAGATTCTGAAAGAGAGAATTCCAGTCAACATTTTCAAAAGCTTTCTCTAAGTCTACAAATGCTAGAAACGTAGGTTTGCCTTTCCTTAATCTATCTTCTAAGGTAAGTCGTATGGTCAGTATTGCCTCACGTCTTCCAATATTATTACGGAATCCAAACTGATCTTCCCCAAGGTCGGATTCCACAACTTTTTCTATTCGTCTGTAAAGAATTCGCGTTAATATTTTGCAGCAGTGACTTATTAAACTGATAGTTCGGTGATTTTCACATCTGTCAACACCTGCTTTCTTTGGGATTGGAAATATTATATTCTTCTTGAAGTCTGTGGGTATTTCGCCTGTCTCATACATCTTTCTCACCATATGGTAGAGTTTTGTCAGGACTGGCTCTCCCAACGCTGTCAGTAGTTCTAATGGAATATGTTCTATACCCGGGGCCTTGCTTCGACTTAGGTCTTTCAGTGCTCTGTCAAACTCTTCACGCAGTATTGTGTCTCCCATTTCGTCTTCATCTACATTCTCTTCCATTTCCATAATACTGTCCTCAAGTACATCGCCCTTGTATAGACCCTCTATATACTCCTTCCACCTTTCTGCTTTCCCTTCTTTGCTTAGAACTGGGTTTCCATCTGAGCTCTTGATATTCATACAAGTGGTTCTCTTTTCGCCAAAGGTCTCTTTAACTTTCCTGTAGGCAGTATCTATCTTACCCCTCATGAGATCAGCCTCTACATCCTTACATTTGTCCTCTAGCCATGTCTGCTTAGCCATTTTGCACTTCCTGTCGATCTCATTTTTGAGACGTTTGTATTCCTACACACGCGAAATTTAACCGACAGGAAGAGGATGCTGTGATATGCAAATGATTAGCTTTTCAGAGCATTCACACAAGGTTGGCACCTACAACGTGCTGACATGAGGAAAGTTTCCAACCGATTTCTCATACACAAACAGCAGTTGACCGGCGTTGCCTGGAGAAACGTTGTCGTGATGCCTCGTGTAAGGAAGAGAAACGCGTACCATCACGTTTCCGACTTTGATAAAGGTCGTGTTGTAGCCTATCGCGATTGCGGTCTATCGTATCGCGACATTGCTGCTCGCGTTGTTCGAGATCCAATGACTGTTATCAGAATGTGGAGCCGGTTACTTCAGGAGGGTAATACGGAACGCCATGCTGGATCCCGACGGCCACGTATTACTTGCAGTCGAGATGAAAGGCATCTTGTCCGCATGGCTGTAGCGGATCGTACAGCCACGTCTCGATCCCTGAGTCAACAGATGGGGACGTTTGCAAGACAACAACCATCTGCACGAACAGTTCGACGACGTTTGCAGCAGCATGGACTATCAGCTCGGAGACCATGGCTGCTGTTACCCTTGACGCTGCATCACAGACATGAGCGCCTGCGATGGTGTACTCAACTACGAACCTGGGTGCACGAATGGCAAAACGTCATTTTTCGGATGAAACCAGGCTCTGTTTACAGCATGATGATGGTCGCATCCGTGTTTGGCGACATCGCGGAGAACGCACATTGGAAGCGTGTATTCGTCATCGCCATACTGGCCTATCACCCGGCGTGATGGTATGGGGTGCCATTGGTTACACGTCTCGGTCACCTCTTGTTCGCATTGACGGCACTTTCAAGAGAGGACGTTACATTTCAGATGTGTTACGACCCGTGGCTCTACCCTTCATTCGATCCCTGTGAAACCCTACATTTCGGGAGGATAATGCACGACTGCATGTTTCAGGTCCTGTACGGGACTTTCTGGATACTGTTCGACTGCTGCCCTGGCCAGCACATTCTCCAGATCTCACACCAACTGAAAACGTCTGGTCAATCGTGGCCAAGCCACTGTGTCGTCACAATACGCCAGTCACTACTCTTCATGAACTGTGGTATCGTGTTGAAGCTGAATGGGCAGATGTACCTGTTCACACCATCGAAGCTCAGTTTGACTCAGTGCCCAGGCGTATCAAGGCCGTTATTACGGCCAGAGATGGTTTTTCTGGGTACTGATTTCTCAGGATCTATGCACCCAAGTTGCGTGAAAATGTACTCACATTGCAGTTCTAGCATAATATATTTGTCCAATGAATAGCCGTTTATCATCTGCATTTCTTCTTGGAGTAGCAATTTTAATGGCCAGTAGTGTAGATCATTAATCGATTTGTGAACACAACTTTCTGAGGACTGTGGGTTTGTTATTTTAACTAACACTAACGCCGTGAAAAAATAATTGGAATTCCTTTTGAAATTTCGACTACGTCACTGAGTAGTCTGCTTCAAGCTGAATATTCGAGTCACGTATAACAGTAATACATTTCAACCAGCAGTACCTGTTCTAGATTTTACGCCTTGTCTCTGACAGCGCTGGACAACTACACAGTGTGAAAAAGCCATGTCAGTACAATTTTAAGAACTTTAGGCTCTTTCTCGGTGCATTAAGATGCATCTCCCACATGAAATTCAGTTCCAGTGCAAATGACAGAGCTGCAACATTTGTACCGTGAAGTTGATACACCAAATTGTTAAGTAATAAAACTGTGGTAACAGGACTGCTCCTACAATACAAATACACTCTGAACACTATGTACACTATTTGCTGAAAGCTAGCTCTCTCGGGTTTACATTGTTACTGTAACTGATCATTCTGATGACAGGATCATCATGGGGCAACATTACCTAAATTAATAAACAGGTGAATATTTCTTATATTCTATTAAGGATATCTACTGCGACGCGCCAGACACCGAGGGTGAAGAGGAAAATCCACCGCATCTGCTACGCAATCTCCAGCGGATTAGAGTCATATTCGTTCGCCACACCGCGAGAAAGTTTTTCATTATTTACTCCAACTTTCCATTTCCTTTCTTCCCCTCCTTTGACCACATACAGATGTATCTCGACGCTTAACTCTTCCACACGAATGAAATGCTATTAAAACAGCGACTCAGCCAAAATGAAACTACAGACTATTTTTTTAAAAATATAGTGTTTTGTTAGGGATGTGACACTCTGTATTACGTGGACATTTATATTATTCCGTACAATCTATATTTACATTTAATACTCATACTCCTTGTCAAGAAATGCTAATAATACATTACGTGCACTTTAGCTACCTAATACAGACCCGACAGTCTCATGCCAGTAACGCTGTGCGACGTTTTATGTCATGTGACGACTTATGTGTACACACTTCCATTTTCAGTAGTCAGTTGTTTGGCGATCGAACACGTCACTCAGTGGAAAGGGTACGCATAGTAGTGACAACTCTACTTGAGCTATCGACAGTGGACGATTTTACCGTGGTGTATTTTCCAGGAAAATCAGAGAAACATGTTAACTACACTTGCTGAGACACGCACTCCGTGATAGTTATTTCTAATGTTTATCACGACCAATGAAAAAAAATTTTTGTGGCACTATAAAAATTATCTTAAATAAGAGCATTCTGAAGAAGTTCCCAATTGACGGGCTGCTCTCAAACTTTACAATAGACTTGCTATGAAAACAATGTGACTCCAGCTATGGCGATCGAAACTTGCTGCGAGTTGTTAAGGCTCTTAAAACTTACAGCTGTATTACTTGAAGCAGAAGTTTTAAGACTCCATTAAAATTTCAGACATTCGCTAGACACTGACGGCGTACAGGTACAATACTGAGGCGAACTTTCTTAACCAATGCAGAACTGCCGCATCAGAATATTCGATAACACGTAGAGAGTAGAGTACACATGTGCTCGGACGTTTAGATTTGCAGGTAGGCGATTTTACTTCTGAGACACAAAATTCTACTGTGGTACTAATTGGAACAGATATCAGTATCTGAGGCCTTGAACGAATTCAGCGAAGCTAGAACAACGTAATTTGTTACTGGGGGCAGGTAATTGTCAGCACCAACATTGTGGACTGTAATACCATTATCCGATTTCATGACTCCTCACGTCCTTTCAGAAGCTATGAGTGGTTGACTCACTATGATTTATGTAATTTACGTTCATTATACTCGTAACATATTGTCACAGAATATGTTGAACTACGAATTTCCAAAATTATATAAAAATAGTAAACCAGTGGGTAGTAATAATAATAGCTATATCAAAATGAGCGTCTCATACAGGCCCTGAAGGCCTAAGGGTGTCGACCGGCCGCCGTGTCATTCTCTGCCTGCCGTCGTCACGCGGATGTGGTATGGAGGGCCACGTGGTCAGCACACTGCTTTCCTGGCCGTTTTGCCGTCATCCCAGACGGTGAACTGTATCAAAAGGAGAAAACTAGAAAACGACTCGGAGACGAAATTACTGACCCGTACGTATCTTCATGATGCAGAAGTCCAACTACTTCAAGACATAAACAATAAAAAGAAGGCAAATTAGGAAAATTATACCTGAAATGAAACTTGTACCTTCTTTCATGGTGAATGTTGACATAAAAAGAAAAAGGGCATCCTAATGATGGAAAATGTCAGGATATTTAATGGGGCTACGTACCCAGACACAAAAAAGCTGGAAATTTGATATACGACCAGTTTCTTTATACTATCAATAATTTTCCAAATATAGCGAACACAATGCAATGGATAAAGTACTCGGAACACGCAAAACTCGAAGAAAGACCGATGTAACCGCAAACTGAAGGGTAGGAAGAAAGTGTACTTTAGACAAAGCTTGGAGCATTGATTTTTTTCTATATCTCTGTAACTGTAGTGCTAGAGTTAAGAACAAACGGAAAGTACAATTGTGTGGTGAATATTCAATAGCCTGTTTGTACTGTACGGTCCGCTTTACACGCGCAAGAGGGCAGTTTTTCACAATGCAGTAAATAAAGAACAAAATAAAACTACGAATTAAAAAACATGTCCAAATAGGAACACGCGTGGAATAGGATTTTAGATGTAGTGTTGTTGGTGACTAATGCGGTGACAACATTACAACATTACGTACATTTACAGACATATGAAATGGTCTTACTAGAAGGAGGTCGTGGAATGAAACGAGCCTTACATCTATATCTTTATGACCTTTTTATTCAGTCATCAGTCTTCTGACTGTTTGACGCTGCCCGCCAGGAATTCCTCTGCTATATCAATCTTTTCATCTCAGTGTAGCACTTGCAACCTACGTCCTCAATTATTTGTTGGATGTATTCCAGTCTCCGTCTTCCTCTACAGTTTTTACCCTCTACAGCTCCCGCTAGTACCATGGAAGTTATTCCCTGAGGTCTTAACAAATGTCCTACCATCCTGTCCTTTTCCTCGTCAATGTTTTCCATACAATCCTTTCCTCACTGATTCTATTGAGAATCTCCTCATTCCATACCTTATCAGTCCAACTGATTCTCAACATTCTCCTGTAGCACCACATCTCTTCACTTTTTTCTTGTTGCGGTTTCCCAACAGTCCATATTTCACTTCCATACAACGCTGTGCTCATCCTCAAATTAAGGCCAATGCTTGATACTAGCAGATTTCTGTTGACCACAAATTCCCTTCTTGCCAGCGGCAGTATGGTTTTGATATCCTCCTTGCTTCGTCCGTCAGGGCTTACTTTGCAGCCTTGGTGGGAGAATTCCAATCCTGATGTTAAGTTTCTCGTTGTTCTCATTTCTACTACTTCTCGTTACTTTCGTCTTTTTTAGATTTACTTTCAATCCATATCCTGTAATCATTGGACTGTGTATTCCGTTCAGCAGATTCTGTAATTCTTCTTCACTTTCATTGGGGATTGCAGTATCATCAGCGAACCTCAAAGCTGATATCATTTCACCTTCAATTCTAATCCCACTGTTGAACTGTTCTTTGATTTCTGTAATTGCTTTTTCGACGTTCAGATTGAAAAAAAGCGGCCAGTGACTACATCACTGTCATACATTCTTTTTAATGCGAGCATCTCGCTCTTGGTCTTCCACTCTTATTGTTTACTCTCCGCTCTTTTACGTGTTGTATATTACCCGTCTTTCCCTATAGGTTACCCCTATTTTTCTCAGAATCTCGAACATCTTACACCATTTTACGTTATCGAACGCTTTTTCCAGGTCGACATTTTCGAAAAACGTGTCTTTATTTTTCTTCAGTCTTGGTTCCATTTTCAAACGCTACGTCAGAACTGCCTCTCTGGTACCTTTACCTTTCCTGAAGCCAAACTGATCGGCATCTAACAGATCCTCAATTTTCTTTTCCATTGTCCTGTATGTTACTCTTGTCAGCAACTTGGACGTATGAGCTGTTAAGCTGACTGTGAGATAATCTCGCACTTGCCAGCTTTCAGAATCTTTGTAACTGTGCGGATTATTGTTTTCCGGAAGTTAGATGGTATATCGACAGACTCATACATTGTACCGAGCAACGTGAATAGTCATTTTTCTGCCACCTCCCCCAACGATTTTAGAAATACTGTTGGAATATTGTCTGTCCTTTTTGCCTTATTCGAACTTAAGACTTCCAAAGCTCTTCTAAATTCTGGCTCTAATACTAGATCCCCTGTCGACTCCTGTTTCTTCTTCTATCACGTCATTAGACAAGCCTTCACCCTCATAGAGCCTTCAGCGTAAGTTTACCCCCATCCGCTGCCTATTCTGCATTTAACAGTGGAATTCCCAATTCACTCTTAATCTTACAACCACTTGCTTTAATTTCACCGAAGGTTGTTTTGACGTTTCTGTATGCTAAGTCGTTACTTCCGAGAATAATTTCTTTTCCGATTTCTTCACATTTTCCATTTTGACTTAGCGTCCTGGTACTTCCTGTTTATTTCATTCTTAAACAACGCATACTTTTATGTATCTGTTCTCCCTGAAAATTTTTGTATTTCTTTCATCGATCAGCTGAAGAATTTCTTCTCTTTCCAAGTTCTGTGGTTGCCCTAATCAGAGACGTCTATTCCTCTTCTACTGAACTGACCACTGAGCTACTTCTTATGGCAGTGTCTATAGCCTTGAAGAGATACCCCAGGAGAACTTCACGCGTATCGCTTCATTCCTTAGTAATTCAGTATCCCACTTTTTTGCGCACTGATTCTTCCCGAGAAGTCTTTTAAGCCTCAGGCTACTCTTTATCATTGCTATAACGTGATCTGAGTCTGTATCTGATCTTGGATAAGCATTATAATCCAGTATCTTCTTTCGAATTACAATCTGACCATGATGTAAGGTAACTGAAGTCTTCCCTTATCTCCTGGCCCCATCCAAGCATACTTCTTGCGATTGTGATTCTTGAACAGAGCTTTCAGTGTCACCAGCTGAAATTTATTGCAGAACTCGATTAGCCGTTCTCCTCTCTCACTCCTAGTGCCAAGCCGATATTGTGCAGTACCCCTCCTTCTCCTCCTTCTTAGCAACCGCAGCTCAGTCTCCCCACGACTATTTCGTTTTCATCTCCCTTTATGCATTGAATTACTTGTTCAATATTCTCATGCGACAACCGTACAATTTACATTTAAGTGAAATGATAATTAAATGGACACCCTAGCTGCAAACAGGCGTTGATGTACTTCATTGGGGACATGTTGAAAGTGTGTGCCCCGACCGAGACTCGAACCCAGGATCTCCTGCTTACATGGCAGACGCTCTATCCATCTGAGCCACCGCGGGCACAGAGGATAGTGCATGTGCAGGGACTTATCCCTTGCACGCTCCCCGTGAGATCCACATTCCCAACATGTCCACACCACTACATTCGTAGTGCGCCTAATAGATGTTTGCCCATCATACTCATTACTCGTGGCAGATTAATCTACCAAGTACCGTACGAGTTCGGGCATAGCGTGTGCGTTCGCACAAGAAGGTCAATGGCTGGGAAGCCATATTTTAACTATATATGACGGTAGTATCTGTTCCCGAAAGAACAGTTACCGTGGATGACCATGCAAAGCTGCATGGTCATCCACGGTAACTGTTCTTTCGGGAACAGATACTACCGTCATATATAGTTACATTTAAGTGGATGGCAGATGGTCCATTGAACAATTTTCACTAATTTCTCTGCCGTCTCACTCCCGAACAAGCGTGGGAAAAACAAACACTTCAATCTTCCGTGCAAACTCTGGTTTCTCTTATTTTATTACGATGGTCGGGGTTGGAGATTGAAATTCCGTGAAAATATCTCGCCGCAGTACAAAACGCCTATGTTTTAATTATTGCCACCGCAACTCGTGTATCGTGCCCGCAACACTCTTTCCCGTATTTCGCGATAATACGAAACTAGCTGCTCTTCGTCGAACCATTTCGGTGTCAATCGTCAACCTTATCTGGTAAGGATCCCATTCTGCACAGTAAAAGTCTGGTAGAGGGCTAGCAACCGTAGAAAAGGCAGTCTGTTTCGTGAGTTTATTGCATCTCCTTAAGTGTTCTGCCAATGAAAAGGTAGTCTTTAAGTCGTCTTCCTCACAACATTATCGATATGAACATTCGAGTTAAGTTTTTCTGAATTTTTATCCTTGAATTGAGAGCTTTTAGATCTGCGTGATATATTGTGTAACCGAAATTTAATGGATTCCTTCTGGCGCATGTAGGTGAACTTAAACTTTTTATTATTTAGGGTTAATGTCATACAGATACTTTATCTAAAGCATTCTGCAATTGGATTTCATCTTCTGATGAGTTAAAAGATGGTTCATTACGTCATCAACTGCAAATAATCTGAGATGGCAGTTCAGATTGTCTCCTAAATCATAAATACAGATTAGGAACAGCCGAAGGCCCATAAATCTTGGGGAACGCCAGGTGACATTTCTGTTTTACTCGATAACTTTCCGTTAATTGCTGCGAACTGTGATCCTTCTGACAGGAAACCACGAATCCAGTAACACAACTGGGACGATACGCCTTATGAAAGCAATTTGATTAGAAGCCGTTTGTAAGGAGCAGTAGCAAAGGCCTTCTGTAATACTGTATGTAAGTAATAAATTTGAGATCCCTTGTCAACAGCACTCACCACATAATGAGAATAAAGAACTAGTTGTGCTGCACAAGAGCTATATTTTCAGAATGCATGCTGACTATTTGCCTGTATTCCTGTAAATGTGTGTAATTAAAATCTCAACATCGTTAAAATGTACTGTCAGTCTTAACTTGGACTTAAGGGTACCGTTTATAGTAGAAACAGATGGGGACAGTAGAAGTGACCATTGCGGTCAGGGAGGATACATCTCGTCATAGTGTATGCGGCAAGCGATGCGGGCCGTTTCTGCGGTTCTGATACTGCAGGATTAGTTTAAAACTAGGCCCTGTGTCGAGCCTGACCAATTACCGACGTGTACTGCTACTCGTCTGCATATATCGCCACATCAGTGAAGTACTGGCTACTGCAAACATATGTGGTACGGAACAGCAGAGGGATCGACAACTTTATAATGGATTTATGTAGTACTGGTCATTATCGAACCCACAGAGGTACCCGCAGTTGATAAACTTTCCCGTCTTGTACTTTCTTCCTTCTGTAACTGTGACCAAATTTCCTCACCGACATTTGCAATTTCAGCAAATTTCATCTTTCCTTACCAAGAATTTAATTTGTTTTGGTCTCTCAGGTTTTCTTGGCTTGAGTAATTGTTTGCTTCCGACTGTTCAGCCACTTTGTTTCCATTTCGACGACTTCCTTCGTGTGCTGTCACGGGTACCGTGTGGTTGGAGTCCATGCAGCGAATGCACATGACAGTAACTCACAGCACCTGAAGAAGGTCATCGGAATATTGTGCATAAAATAGAAATAGCTTCGAACCTGGAAGTACATAATTAAAAAAAAATGTATGTGAAATCTTATGGGACTTAACTGCTAAGGTCATCAGTTCCTAAGTTTACACATTACTTAACCTAAATAATCGTAAGGACAAACACACACACCCATGCCCGAGGGAGGACTCGAACTTCCGCCGGGACCAGCCGTACATAATTAAGTTAATCTGTTTACTTACGTCTTCTGTATGCGTCCAAACAACAGTTTCAAGCGGTAGTAAAGCTACACAAAACGGTACCGTCTTCTTAAAAAAAAAAAAAAAAACAATAACGAACAATTTTCAAGTGCGTTTTGAACAAGGAGCACATTTTGAGTTGTTCTCCACCAAAACTACGGTTCAGTAGTTTTGGTACACTACCTGAATGACGTAGTACATAGTAGGATTTCCAGCAGTACCGATAGAAATGTGAGAGAAAGAAACATGAATGAGTACATGGTAGGATATCCAGCAGTACCGATAGAAATGTGTGAGGTAGAGACATAAATGACTAAATGGTAGGATTCCCAAACTATCGACAGAAATGTTAGAGAGAGAAACATAAATGAATATGTATAAGACGAAAAGGGAGCCGACGACTTTTCTTTGTTTCGCACCTGATTACAACAGCACATCATTCCGTGTTAGTCTATTGTGTATTTTATAACCTTACATCTACATCTACATCTACATCTACGTGGTTACTCTGCAATTTACACTTAAGTGCCTGGCAGAGGGTTCATGGAACCATTTTCATACTACTTCTCTACCATTCCACTCTCGAATGGCGCGCGGCAAAAAGGAACACCTAAGTCTTTCCTTTCGAGCTCTGATTTCGCTTATTTTATTATAATGATCATTTCTCCCTACGTAGGTGGGTGTCAACAAAATATTTTCCCATTCGGCAGAGAAAGTTGATGATTGAAATTTCGTAAATACATCTCGCCGCAAAGAAAACCGCCTTTGTTTCAGTGACTGCCAACCCAACTCGCGTATCATGTCAGTAACACTCTCACCCCTATTGTACGACAACACGAAACGAGCTGCCCTTCTTTGCACTTTTTCGATGTCCTCCGTCAATTCTACCTGGTAAGGATCGCATACTGCACAGCAATATTCCAGCAGAGGACGGACTAGTGTAATGTAGGCTCTCTCTTTAGTGGGTTTGTCGCATCTTCAAAGTGTTCTGCCAACAAAGGCCAGTCTTTGCTTCGCCTTCACCACAATGTTATCTGTGTGATCTTTCCAATTTAAGTTGCTCGTAATTGTAATTCCTAGGTATTTAGTCGAATTTACAGTCCTTCGATTTGTGCGGTTTATCGTATACCGAAAATCTATCGGATTTCTTTTACTAACCATGTGGATGACCTCGCACTTTTCTTTGTTTAGTGCTAATTGTCACTTGCGCACCATACAGAAATTCTCTCTAGATCATTTTTTAATTGGAATTGATCGTCAGATGAGTTTACTAGACGGTAAATTACAGCGTCATCTGCAAACAATCTAAGGGGGCTGCTCAGATTATAACCTAGATCATTTATATAAATCAGGAACAGCAGAGGGCCTATGACACTCATTGCGGAACGTCAGATATCACTTCTATTCTACTCGATGATTTACCGTTCATCACTACGAACTGTGACCTCTCTGAGAGGAAATCACGAATCCAGTCACACAACTGAGACGATACTCCATATGCACGTAATTTGATTAGTAGTCGCTTTTGAGGGACGGTATCAAAAGCCTTCTGGAAATCTAGGAATATGGAATCGATCTGAGATCCCTTGTTGACAGCACTCATTAGTTCATGGGAATAAAGAGCTAGCTGTGTTGTACAAGAACGATATTTTCTGTGTCCCTGTTTGTTATGTATCAATAAATCATTTTCTTCAAGGTGATTCATAATGTTCGAGTACAGTATATGCTCCAAAATCATACTGCAAATTGAGGTAAGTGATATGGGTCTGTAATTCAATGGGTTACTCCTATTTCTTTTCTTGAATATTGGTGTGACCTGTGCTACTTTCCAGTCTTTAAGAACAGCCCTTTCGTCAAGTGAGCGGCTTTATATGATTGCTAAAAAAGGCGCTATTGTGTCTGCATACTCAAAGGAACCTGATTGTTATACCATCTGGACCGGAAGACTTGCCTTTCTTAAGTGGTTTGATTTGTTTCGCAACACCTAAGATATCTACTTTAATGTCGCTCATGCTAACAGCTGTTCCGATTTCGAATTCTGGAGTATTTACTTCGTCTTCTTTCGTGAAGGAATTACAGAAAACTGTATTTAGTAACTCCGCTTTAGTGGCACCATCATCGGTAACATTTCTATCGCTATCGCGCAGTGGCGGTATTGACTGCTTTTTGCCACTGGTGTATTTTACATACGACCAGAATCTGTTTGGGCTTTCTACCATATTTTGAGACAATATTTCGTTGTGCAAACTACTAAAAGCATCTCGCATTGACAGTATGTTAACCGCATTTTATAAATAATGAAAATTAGTTGACCACGTAACTTCTACGCTTTTACTTAACCAAAACTCTTACTTTCGTTGCACGTACATTTACGTGCACAAACATAAAAAATCTTTAAGTTATTCTTATCATTTTGTACTCAACAGAATTTTCTTTACCATGATCAAAAAGAAGCGATTTCTGTTGTTATTAATAAATAAGAAAATTGTTTCTGAATGACGGGAACATGTTTTATGTAGGTATGACAAAGTGAGGAAGTCATCTTTTAATTATTTTAGTTTTGCAGTTTTTTATTTTATCTTTTTGTTGAGGAAATTGCGTTTTCTAGTGCTGTATGATACGTCCGTTATGTTTTCTTCATTTTTACTGCGAAATCCCTCTGTTTCATGTTGCAAAAACAATTTTTGTATTAAGAACCTGAATTACATATCGACAATTCCAGTTTCGCTATAAATTCTGTTTATTTTGAACTAACATATAGGGAGACAACTGTGTAGAAGAAAATCGTCCCATAAGTTACCCGGCCCTTCGTATATCCTCACTCAATTTCGTGACGGCTCATTGCTTCCGGTTTGCAGGGGAATCAAGTAAGACTCTGATCGCGTACGCAAAGAAAGCGATTATTATGAGGTAAGGTTCGATAGATATGCAACACACTCACACATAGGCAACGTGCGTACTACCTAAACTGATCAGAGGTACCGGCAAAACTACAGTAATCTACTCTTACTTATGGTAGTCTTTTATAGCCTACGGTAGTTTTACAAGTCTAAGCATATCTAATGTACGTCACGGCAAACATTTTGGTAATACTGCAGTGCGAGAATTCTGCCTACTAGTATACCGTTAATCAGAGTCACATTAAATGCCGCACTATTCCATCCTTAACATTCATATTAATAGATGGTGTTAGATATACTGGAATTGTATTGAGTTATCATCCCGAAACCTACAAACTGCTGGTTTCATCAGCACCATTATCATCATCAAATTACACCGTCATGATCCGTATGAGAAGAAATAAAAGCTTTGAGGTCTGCAGAGGACACTGTAATTCTGGCAGAGATAGTACTCGGAAGAGTAGTTGAACGGAATGGATGGTGGCTTGAAAGGAGAATAGAAGATGAACATCAACAAAAGCGAAACAAGGATACTGGAATGTAGTCAAATTAAAGCAGCTGATGGTAAGGTAGGAAACGAGACCGCTCAGGTACTAAATGAGTTTTACTATGTGCATAGTAAATAACAGATCACAGCCGAACTAAATAGGACATAAAATTTAGACTGACAACGCCAAAAAAAAAAAAAGTTTCTGAAGAAGAGAAATTCCTTAACACAGAGAAGCCTTTGGAATGTGGTGCTACAGAAGAATGCTTAAAATGTGATGCATGGATCACGTAACTAATAAGTAGGTACTGAATAGAACTGGGGAGAAAAGAAGGGATTAGCTGCAACGACAATTTTTGAGAAATCAAGGGGTCACCAGTTTACTACCGAAGGGAAATGTGGAGGGTAAAAGTCGTAGATAGAAGCGAAGAGATGAACACAGTTATCAGATTCAGAAGGATATACGCTGCAGTAGTTATTCGGAGATGAAGAGCCTTATGCGGGGTAGAGTAGCATGGAGAGCTGGGTCAAACTAGTCTTCGGACTGAACAATACAACAACAACAAAAACAACAACATCTGTATGGGAAACATCTGCTGCATAAAGACCATCTCTGGGATTTTTAAACGCTTTACGATCTGTGTGCTGACGGCACCTGATTGGGTTATGCACCGCAAAAACGGAATCAGCTTGCACTAATACCTCTAGTGCTATGTACTGCATTCAGAGGCCTGACGCTCACTCAGCAGTCAGTCTTGTACCTACAGACTGCTTGCATCGTCTTTTAAAACGTTACAAATAAACTGTATGCCGTTGAGTAACACAGGAAATTGTAAATAATAACAGTAATAAATCTTCAGATGAATCACTGCAGCATCTGAAACTCGAACAATTCTTTTCTAACACTATACTAGACGTCGAGCAACCTTGTTCAGACACAATCGGTGTTACTGTTTGCAGGAGTAACAACTGCCAGCTGACTTTTAAAACCATCGACAGCTATGAGTTCAATGGCGTTTCAGACGTGGAAACTTCGGAAATATTTCTCGCATCACTTTGTGTCACTCGAATGTATTTAACAGACCTAGTCTGCAGCAACATTCAGTAAAGTGGCGTTGTACGGCACTGATGGAAGAGGCGCCCATCTGTCTGTAGCATTTCACGCAAATGATGTTTAACAACTACCGAGCACTGCTGGCAAGCGTGTTGCCCTCAGCCTTTGTGAGGCCAGTTGGGGAGCTACTTGACTGAGCAGTAGCCGGGAGAGTGGTGTGCTGACCAAATACCCCTCCATATCCGCATCCAGTGATGCCTATCGACGGAGGCTGACATGGCGGTCGGTCGGCGCCGTTGGGCCTTCCGAGACGTGTTCGGATGAGGAGAGAGAAAGAGAGAAAGAGATAAAGAGAGAGAGAGAGAGAGAGAGAGAGAGAGAGAGAGAGAGAGAGACAGAGACAGAGAGAGAGAGAAAAGTTCAACAACTGGTACAGGGCTCAAAAACACTTTGTAACGTTATCCGTTTCCATTATGTCCAGGAATTATTCAAGTTCGCGCATGGCATGGTAATGGCGAAAAATTCGGAAACGTTAAGAGTTGGTATGTACGAATTGTATTGCAGTCCGTGTTTTAGCGGTTCTGTCAGTAATGTTAACTTCCTATTCAATTTTTTACTGTAGAAGCCGTGTTCTATTAATGTTGCTAGAGGCAACATTTTTACCAAGCAAATAAATAAAATACGCAATTTTCATTTCCGATAAATGAAACTAGTTTCAAAATGGGGACAGAAAAATAAAAGACCGAGGACAGAGGAAACAGTAACGCATAATACAGTCAACTTACAGTAAATTGCTTCTGATGTGCAGGTTTCGTCATACCTTAGGGAACAGAATCTTCTAATTAAAAGTAAACTCTATTGTTCCCACATATCGTGCATCTAGTTTGAAATATAATGGAGTACAACGTAACAGTCATCAGATACGATAGAAATTTAGTATACATATCAGGCAGCGGCAGTCACAAACGGTAAAACGCAGAATTAAAAAATGGTTCTGAGCACTATGGGACTTAACTTCAAAGGTCATCAGTCCCTTAGAACTACATAAACCTAACTAACCTAAGGACATCATACACAGCCATGCCCGAGACAGGATTCGAACCTGCGACCGTAGCGGTCGCGCTGTTCCAGACTGTAGCGCCTAGAACCGCTCGGCCACCACGGCCGGCAACGCAGAATTAGTAAACATAACTTATACGCAGAAGCGGCCTTAGCAACTATTTCTCGTTGTGGTGTCAACCTCTCAATATGTTCCTGAAGAATGTAAATGCAGGTAGGATGTGCCGAAGATTGAGATCGTGATAGCTTTTGATGTTTCTAGACTCACCAGGTGCCTTTCTTATTATTATCCTTATTCAGATTTCGTGTGAGCCCCTGGTGCATGTAGTGTAAAGTTAACACGTGTAAAAACGAATGGATTTTTGTGTTTTACGCTGGCACATCGACAAAGACCAGAATAAGGGTTGGATTTTATCAGATTACGTTCTGAATTCACATCTGCGAAAGTTGTGGCCGTTACCACCACATTCACAGGCAAATTAGGGATACCATTAGATGTTGCTTTCCCATGTGTGGAAGATGATGTATGTCGCTACAGTTTCTCACTGTCACGAACGTAGCTTGAAAATGCCCAAGGGAGCGAAATTAGCTAACAACGCAAAAAAGCATGAAGTAAGGTGTTTATTTAAAAAACGCATCCTACGTCGGACAATGACTTCCCTCAATACATCTGTAGTGACTGTGAGCCCATACAAACAAGAAATTCTCTTTCATTTCAATTATGTTTAATGAAACGATTAATCCATTTTGGCTGGACATTGACGGCCTGAGTTTTAAATTTGAGAACTGAATCCTGAGAGTCCATCTTTTGGGTTTCAGTGACACTGCATCGCATGAGGGAAATTTGTTGCCTTTTCGTTTTCTGAGCGAAGGTAAACTATAATTTCATAAATTTTGTGCTCCAGTGTGTTTCAATATGTGAGATTCGCATTAAATCTGCAATAAATTTGTTTGTGTGATTTTTAACTTTTCAACGAACCTTTAGGTACGAACGCCGAAATTCTGCTGAAAAAAAGAGCAACAAAACCACTCGTATTTCACAAGCAGCTTCTTGAGGACAATAATTTCTTCATCATCTTCTTTGATGGATTATTTGATTTCACCTGTTTCCACCTATAAAGTTCAGTCATCATACTGAAGAATTCGTTTTGGAAATCTATTTTCATGAATTCTAACTAATATGTTCCCGCATTCTGTTTCTGTTTAGACCTGTTTTATTATGCACTGTCACCTTCTAATTCATTTATAATGCCTAAATTTCTGAAGCTGTCTTCTGTGATGCCCCATTTAACACTACACGGAGAGATCTCATTTGGAAAAGTGAAGTCGTAAGGAATATTAAACTTATTGCAGATACTTTGAAGCTTTCCTTTTCAAAATGTCGTATTAAAGCGTGTAGTATGCTGCGGGCCATATCTAACGAAAAATAAAGATCTCATTCCAGCAACCTGGATTATCCTTTTGCGTGGGAACCCAGATTTCCGGTCCATTGAGCATAATAGGTGCTGGGATAATTTTGTATAAGTTCATCTGTGTCTCTTTCTTAGCTTTTATTTATTGAATATTTATAATTCTTGTGCAGGTTGCATTAAATTTAAAGATCTTCTTATCACGTGCACTACCGAAATGTCACCCTGTATCTACATCTACATCTACGTGATTACTCTGCTATTCACAATTAAGAGCCTGTCAGAGGGTTCAATGAACCAGCTTCAAGCTGTCTCTCTACCGTTTCACTCTCGAACGGCGTGCGGAAAAAACGAGCACTTGAATTTTTCGGCGCGAGCCCTGATTTCTCTTATTTCATCGTGATGATCATTTCTCCCTATGTAGGTTGGTGCCAACAGAATGGATTTTGCAATCGGAGGAGAAAACTGGTGATTGAAATTTCATGAGAACATCACGTCGCAACGAAAAACGCCTTTGTTTTAATGATTGCCACTCCAATTAACGTAACATGTCGGTGACACTATCTCCCCTATTCCGCGATAATACAGAACGAGCTGCCATTCTTTGTATTTTTTCGATGTCATCCGTCAGTTCGACCTGAGCTGTGAAACTGAAACTGCGTTACCTGTTCCAGTAAGACATTATTTATTATTATTCAGATCTTACAGGTGATTTTCCCTTCAATGCCTTCACTTTTATTTTTAAGTGGAGATGTTGGTGTTAGAGTTAAAAGTCAACAAATTAAGGTCATAAACGACTATTTGAGGTTTATCTTCATTTCCTCGAATTGTTATTTGACCATTTGCGTGTCCCAGAGCATTACATCATGAGTCGTTGTGACTATTAGTACACCCTTTCCTTAAGCCACACTGGCTATCACCGGGTATTGCTACATGACCTAATTTTGTTCCTTTCCGGCGGTGAATATGGCGATGGTCGCTGAAATTTTGACGACAACCACCATCTGCGAAACCATCCGTACAGTTGGATCGTAATGTAACAGTCCAATACAGAGAGCAGACTGCACCAAGTCCGATGAACGTCCGAGTAGGTTCTTATAGGCGCAGATAAGAAAAAAATCAGTAACCTGCAGCAGACATCACGAAATTACATGCGGTACGTTCCCTAGCCTACGGTCCTGAGGATTTGTTGAAGTAAGAATTCGAGCGTGCAGCCACGTGAATACGATGTCATCCTGCACAACAACAGTATCCACAGCATACTAAACTTGATGATGTAGAAAGGCGGACGACGTCTGGTCTCCAAGAATGTTGAAATAAATCGCCTTGGGTCATTTTCGGTAACCAGAATGTGGCCCCATTCATGGTACAAACAACATCCTTAAAATATTGCCGAGCTCCCTATGGTCTGGCGTACACCCCCGTCCCGGGCCCCCACGGAGTATACGTCATTGGGTCGTCGGTGCACTTTACGCCACAATTAGAAAACAGACTACTGATCTTACAACCAGCTGCACTACACTGCAAGCCTCCAGTTGAATACTGTGCAGCTCCTGTATTGTTCCGCCCACTAAAGACGTGCAGTGCAATCCGGTCATTGTGTGGAATGGCCTTTGCGAGGTGTCGAAGTAAAATCATCATACGATATAGCTCCCTTCGCAGTGTTCGGTGAGAAACTAGTTCGGACGGCACTGAATTCTCTGATAACAGCATTTGGAGCCAGAAATATTTAAAAATATTTTAAGAAACTATTAAAAATTTCTGAAAAGTTTTTTGGTTGCCGCATAAGCTGCTAGTAGTTACTTTATTACAGGATCATACACAACTGGCTTCCCTTTCTCGGGTGAATACATTTATGACGTATAATATGAATATATCACTAAGATGCTCCCAAAGAAAAGCTTCCAGAGGAACCGACCAGTAAGGAACAACAAAGGGTAGATACTAACTACTCATAAAGAACAATCACGTAGGTGGAAGGAAAACTTTAAAGATGTTCTAAATAGAGACCTCGGTGGGGAGGTAGAAGAACAAGAACAAACAGAATACAATGATCCTAGTCGCAGCATTGGTGTCAATGCACCCACGAAAGTAGGAATTCGGATAGCACTGAAGCAGATCAGGAATGGGACGGCACCAGGACCAGATAATATTGTGGTGTCACCGCCAGACACCACACTTGCTAGGTGGTAGCTTTAAATCGGCCGCGGTCCATTAGTACATGTCGGACCCGCGTGTCGCCACTGTCAGTGATCGCAGACCGAGCGCCACTACAAGGCGGGTCTCGAGATACGGACTAGCACTCGCCCCAGTTGTACGGAGGACATTGCTAGCGACTACACGGTCGAAGACTCGCTCATTTGCAGAGCAGCTAGTTAGAATAGCCTTCAGCTAAGTCCATGGCTACGACCTAGCAAGGCGCCATTAGCATTACATTGCATTTATCTAGAGAGAGTCTCGCTTGTATCATCAATAACGCTGTATACAAATGATGGATTAAAGTTAAGTATTCCAGCAGCTACGTACTTTTCTTTACAGCATTCATTACGTATCCTGTTTCAGATCTCACGCCACCCAACGTGAGTTAGCGCGTGCATCTTGGCCGCCTCTTTCTATTAGTGTACGTAGTGTTGGCAAGTCTGCCGACACTACAAATATAACATCTGAGAAGCTGAAAACAGATTTGGATATCACTGTCGAGTTATTGAACATCCTCTTAGAGAAGATACGGGGAGAGGAGATACTGCCAACAGATTCGAAACGAGGTATAATCGTGGAAATACCCAAAAAATGAGATGTTGCTAACTGCAACAACTGGCGGGGCATTACCCAATTGTCAGTACCGAATAAGGTACTTTCGAGGATAATTTTAAACCGCATTGAGGATTTTGTGGAAGTACAGCTGAGGAGAGAGCAGGCGAGTTTTAGAAAACATTGAAGCTGTGTGGACCTTATCAGTAATCTCAGAATTATTCTGGAACAAAGTGCGGAGTGGCAACACACCCTCTACCTCACAGGGAGAGGCGGAAGTTGCAGGCCTCAAGATACATGTTCGCAAAACCAAATAAATGCTGATAAATTCGACCATCACGAATAGGCTGGCCATTAACTGAGAGGACGTAGAGCAGGTCCAATATATCCTCTATCTCGGAAGTATAGTCACGAGTACAGGAGGCGCTGAGGAGGACGTCCGTAGTCGCAACCGCAAAGTAAATGGTGCATTTGTACAACTGTACCCTGTCTGGAGAAATAGGAACGTTTCAAAGAAGACCAAACTCCGGCTTTTTAATAGCAATGTGAAGGCTTTTCTGTTGTATGGTTGCGAAACTTGGAAGGTGACTAACCACATAAAAAATCAGCTCCAAGGTTTTATCAACCGCTGTCTCCAGCGTATTTTAAATGTGAGATGGCCAGATATAATGAAAAATGAAGATCTTTGGATGGAGAGAAATCAGCAAACAATCAATATACAAATCAAAGAAAGAAAATGGAACTGGTTTTGGCATACATTGAGGGAACCAGTTGGAGCTATTGAAAGGATGGCTTTGGGTTGGAACCCTCAAGGAGTTAGAAAATGTAGTCGTCCCAAACAGACGTGGAAAAGGAAGATCGAAAGAGAAGCTACGGGGGATGGGAAAACCTGGAATGAAGTGAAGAGACTTGCTAGAAGTCGTACCAGGTGGAGGAATTTCGTCACGGGCCTATGTTCCAGAGGGAACGACAGGAACTAAGCATTAAGCAAGCATAATATGAATTATAAGGTATAATAATGCTAGAAATAAGGCAATTAACCGTGATGACAGGAGAACGAATACATAAGTGGTTCGTTAAAAGTACACGGTCTCCCAACTTCCGGATAGCATTCGAATTGCCAGAATCGCCTAATTTGGATAGTTACAAGATGAAACAACAAAAATTCCAATGGGTTGCAGGCGCAGGCAGTGTACATGATCACTGTGAGCCACGGGTACGGATCTAGAAATGAAGTGCGATCTTTGAGGAAAACTGTACGGAATAAGCCTGTGTTTGGAAAGAAAAATATGAAGACTCACTCACCAGTGATGAAAACTCAACAAGAGGAGGAGGAGGAGGAGGAGGAGATTAGTGTTCAACGTCCCGTCGACAATGAGGTCTTACAGGCGGAGAAGAAGCGCGGTTTAGGAAAGGATGGGGAAGATAATCGGCCGTGCCCATTCAAATGACCATCCCGGCATATGCCTGAAGCAATTTAGGGAAATCATGGAAAACTTAAATCAGGATGGCCGGACGCGTGTTTAACCGTCGTCCTCTCGAATGCGAGTCCAGCATGGAAAACTCAACCAACGCCCACAAAAGCCGTATGCTGGAGACATAAGTATACTTGAAGTAGGAAGACTAGGTACTGACTGACCATTGTGCTCTGATGGTTTAGTTGTCAGAGCATCTGCCTAGTGTGCAGGAGACTCGGGTTCGAATCCTGGTGCAGCACAAATTTTCCAATTTTCCCGCTGAGTTAAATCGAATCCCACTCGCAGTCTGCAGTTCCTTTGTGTTATTGAAATTGCCGACACGTAGGACCCTACAGTCCCCACCAACAGCAGACCCATCAGCCTCCTAAACACTATGGCGAAGGTCCTTGAATCTGTGATCCTTCACCGACTTTCCCAACCTCTTGCGGCAGCTGGGACGATCCGTCCTGAACAGTTTGGATTCACTTCGCACCTCTCTGCTGAACTTCAGGTCCTACGGATCACTGAACACATCAGCAAAGTCGACAGCTGCCGTTTTTCTAGACTTGCAAAACGCCTACGACAAGATATTGCAAGACAACCTCGTACACAAGATGCTGACACAGACCGCTATACCAGATATTTATGTCAAGATCGTGGATGACTTCCTCCGTGGTAGGCCTTTCCTAGTGGCTCAACGGGGAATGCGTTCTGGCATTCGCCAATTGTCGGCAGGCACTCCGCAAGGATCAGTGCTATCTCCCATCCTTTTTAATATCTATGTCAATGATATGCCGGTCATCCCCGAGTGCCACCTTGCACAATACGCTGACGACACAGCACTATACACCACTGGCCGCACTACTGACGCCATCGTCGCCCGCCTCCAGCGACAGGTGGACGCCACTATCACCTGGTGCCGCACAAACAAAATAGCTCTCAATCCCGCCAAAAATACGGCAGTTTACTTCACAAAACGGCGCCCAGTCCTCCGCCGCAATATCTCGATTGCAGGTGTGCAGGTGCCCTGGTCCCCGACAACCACCTATCTCGGGGTCCAAATGGACCACAAGTTGCTCTTCCACTGTCATGCGGAGTATGTCACCAACAAGGAGCAAAAGCTAACCAGGGCTTTGTACCCGCTCTTCCGCAGTAGCGAACTTAACCTGCATACCAAACTCCGCATTTACCGAACAGTTATCCTGCCTGCCCTCACGTATGAATCTGCTGCATGGGCCACGATTAGTGTCACCAGGATGCGGACGTTGCAGCGCCTGCAGAACAAGGTGCGCAGGTGGAGCCTGCACGCCCCGCCACTCTCCACGAGGAAGCGGATATCGTCCCCCTAAAGACGACCATACGCAACAACGCGCGGCGGCTCTATGACAAAGTGGATGCCTTGAGTGACACTGTCCATGGGTTTCGCCACATTGGGACCACACTTCCACGCCGCTGGCATCGACATCCGGTTCCCCTAACCATCCTAGAGGAATCGGATTCCGACCATGGTTAACGATAGGTCTGGCACGCCCAGCACGGACGAATCCTTTGGCGGGGCTAGCCCCCATTCTACGTCCAATATTTTCCAATCATACCTTCCCACGTTAGGCAAAATTTTTCTGCCTGACTCATGTAGTACTGTCACCGTCAGAGGGTGGTACGGGACTACAAGTCCCACCGCCACACCTCCAAAGTGAATTGCAGTGACGCAGTCACTGCCCTGTGGATAAATTTACTGCCTCACCAACACAGTTAGACCGCAATAGACCGGTGATGCTGTATTGTAACATATCAAAAAAAAAAAAAAAAAAAAATGCCGGACACAAGTGGCCAATAAGAAGTACGGAAATATGCCGATTGCAACCTGGGAGTCAAGGAAGGCAGGATTCGGTTACGATTGAGGACGAGGCCATAATCAGGTCATCAGTCACCTAGAACTTAGAACTAATTAAACCTAACTTAAGGACATCACACACATCCATGCCCGAGGCAGAATTCGAACCTGCGACCGTAGCGGTCGCTCGGTTCCAGACTGTAGCGCCTAGAACCGCACGGCCACTCTGGCCGGCAAATAATCACACGTTATTAATGAAGGAATAAACAACTGTGTAATTAATAGTTCTTACAGTGCGTTACAATTTACCAAATGAGCATAAAATACAGACACAACAAATAATGTTTAAAAACAAGCCAATGTGATCGCAATTAAAATTTTAAGGCAAGTAACCACAGTCACGATTGAAGGCTGTTAACGCCAAGAACGGCAATTATAAAAAAGTTTAACAAACATGTTTTAAAACTGCAATGGAATAGCAAAGGTTAATTTAAAAAGACAGGCAACTGGTCACCAAACGCGTGAGACGAAATGATGAAAAACTTGGTATCACAATCATTTAAATCTGCTGTAACGCGAAGAATGGCAATGATATAAAAAATTAGAAACATACAATAAAACAGCAAATACAATAATAAAACACAAGAGCCAGTCACAAACGGTGCACCACGAATCGACCTCTGAGTAGGTTCGGCAAAAACACTTTCGCGAACGATGAGATAGGCAGCGAAGAGTTGCATTCACTTCACAAGGTGGTAACTCAGACTAGTGGCAGCCTAACGAATGACGAATTATAATATTGATGAGGCTGCCTGACGTCCAATAAACCAAATGCAAAGTTTTAAAAATACGCCAAAGCCGGAACTGACTGTGTGGACTCCGCTTACTGTGCTTAGAGCGCCTGGAATGAGAAAGGAATCACTACCACCAAAGTAGAAAAATCGCCAACCAACCTACAATAAAGAAGGCTGTCAAACTACACGCCTCACTGGACAGCAGCAGCAAGGCGGGGAAATGTACACTGCCATCACATACACCCCCAGGGCAGGTAACTGGGGTGTTAGCAGACACGAGGCAGGAAAAATACCGCTGGTTGAACTTAACAAATAGTAACAAACTGAACGCAGTGAATAGTAATTAGAAGTCCAGGAAAGCTTATCAGATCCGCCTTACCCAACCACTCCACTAGCTGCTCTTTGCCTCAGTAACACTATGAGCAGTAACACGAACCCAAGACACTGGAGAATCGCAAGATCTCACAATGGTGGAAGTTTCTCTACTTGAGTCAAAATGCACTTAACTTAATGCTCGCAGGATCCGGCTTACGACGAGGTCGTGCACCCTCGTGATCATAGCCCTTCCATCCGGCAGTCCATGCGCGCCGCCAGTGGTCCTGGCGTGTTCTGGCACTGCGGGGACCTGGCTCCTCCTGAGTCCCCCTGCCGAACTGCACGCTCACACATCCCGGAAGAACAACAACGTCGCTCCAAAGAGAGGGCCACAGTTACCACATATCGATAACCGCCGCTGCTGCCACTAGCCGACAGGCAACGCTTGCGAAACCAAGTGGCGCCAGTCAACACGAGAAGAAGACAAACAACCACAACCATGTCAACTAAACGATATGGTCTGGCCTCCAACAGACGACGCGAGCCGCAGCACGGCTCACCGATAGAGTGGGTGGAGATGGAGACGGAAGGAACATCATTACCTACCATCCTCTAGCGGCATATTCCGTACTCCTTGTTGGGCGCCTCTCTCGAGCCACTACGCGCCTGCAGTTTCGTCAACTGCGTTGTTTGGTGGCCTGGCATTCCTACTTCAGGCGTAGTCACGTCTCCATTACGTCGCTTTAGCGGCGCCAGTTTGGAGGAACTCTGCTCACACAAAGCAAGTTGACGTCGCCGTAAACGAAACTGTACGTATTGCCACAGGATGCCTCAAACCAACTCCCACAGACATAATTTATCCCATCATAGGCATAGCACCACCCACTATCCGCAGACAAGTAACCGCCGAGATCGAAAGATCAAAACAAAAGAATGATCCTCGACACCTAATGCATAAGCACCGAAAACAACGTGTCCGGCTGAAATCCTGCAGGAGTTTCATTGAAACTACTGAAGAGCTTGCCACCAAGCCCGTCGCAAGGCGGCTATCTCTTTGGGAAGAAATGGTGGCACACTCCACAATGGAACTACTTGAGGAGGGATCTGCAGGATTTCAACTACCTTTTACAACTTGGAGGTCATTAAACCGGCTGTGCACTGGAGTAACTGGGTGAAAATCAAACCTATTTAAATGGGGTTACAGTGATAGCGATAGGTGTGAATGCGGAGCAATACAGGACTTGGTCCACCTATTGATTTGCCCGGATATGTCTATAACATGCACTAAAGACGATATTTTGAAAGTCAATGGCAAAGCAAACTACGTTGCTAAGCACTGGGAAGGGAAGATATAATTGGTGCATCCGGATACGGAAGAAGAAGAAAAAGCAGGCATTTGTTGAGTTTTCATCACTGGTGAACTATTTTTCCTTCCCAAACGATGGTTTATTCCGTATGCTTCTCCTCCCGGGTCACATTTATTGTTTTTTTCATTCATTCCTGCGGCTCACAGTGCTCATGTGCACTGCCTGCGCCTTTTTGCCTGTTGGAATCTTTGATGTTTCGTCTTGTAGCAGTCCAGTTTACGCGGTTCTGTCAATTTGAACGCCACACGAACGTTGGGAGACAGTGTAATTGTAACAAACCGAAGTTAAATTAGCTTTATATTTGTTCCGCTGTCTTTCTGGTTAATGGCGTTATTTTTATAATTTTTATACATCTAATGAATATAGTTTTTCGTAGATGCATATACTTGAGTATGCGATTACATCACAGCCATGGTGGTTGAGTATCATCCTGAAATAAAGAAACTGCCAACAGCTAATGAGCCTACCAAAATGTTTTTAGAAGATTTTAATTGTTTCCTGAAATTTTTTAAAAATATTTCTATCATGTATCTAACCTGCGAATACCAAAATAGTAAAATCATATTTTCAGCCAACTTTGAAACCGTCACTGACAAGGCGTAACACCCACCTCTTACCCCTGTCATTTACGATATTTTAACAACCATAGTGCTTACGGAAAAATACTTGCCTGTGAATGGTACACCATTGCCTGTAGACACGTTCGACTGTCAGTGTTAATTAGGCGCCTTTATTCACTTTCTGATACTGGGTGGTATTTTCTCCCCGTCTATTACGTCTTCAGGTCGACTCATCTCACTGAGCTGATTCCAAGCAATGACTGACACAGAAGTTTTATTTCCTTTTCACGACTTCAGTGGTGGAAAGCATTGTGAGCTCCTAGTACTAGTTTTACACTAGGCACATAGCTCCAAAGTGACCAGTGTGCTCTTTTGACCAGGTGAATACCATTCTATCGTCAGAGCTTATTGTCATTTCAAGTTGTAAACGTGACCATCAAAGGGAAAATATTAAGATGAGAAGCTGCTGAGAGCTGCAGAACTCCTAAATGTCTATAAAGGGCAGGCCAGGTGAAAAGCAGAACTTGTCGTTCAGAGAAGCTTTGGATATAACAATTAAGTTCGAGAAATTACCTAGATGGAATGTGACAACATTTGGTTGGAGGAACCAGTGCGAGTAGGCGGTCTCTGTTGAGAGCTGCCGTATGGGCGGGATGAAGGCCGATGCTGAACGATTCAACCAACGATCGCCATACCTTGAGGAAAGCCGAACTTTCCAAACCTGTACGGCAGCATTCGTGGCATCTGAGTGCAACCGACTCTGTTGGCCGACAGTACTACCATCGTACACGGGTCAACGGATATCAGTTTGTTTTCTTCAGCCGATTTGGGCGACTTTCGAATTTTCATTTCATGCCTGGTTAATCTCTGATTACAGGTTGACACGTTAGCACCAAACGTAAAAGAACCATTTAAATAATACCTTCCATGTCTACTGGTGACGAAAACTGCCATTTTTGTTGTTATCATATTTATTTCTCTATCTCAGGGCTGTCAGCAAGGTGGGTGGAAGGAAGGTTTGGATAAAGTATGGGGAAGTAAGAAGAGTGAACGTATTGTTATGGCTTCTGCCGTAGGGGAACTTATATTAAGCATTTCATCATGTCCTGTTGGACTAGGAAGGTATGTAAAAGAACTGCTGTGAAGCAGGAGAAAGGTACGAACGAAAGTAACACTGTGAAAAAGGGTCGTGAGTCGTGTTTGAATCGCTCAGTAGGAAAACAACGCCTGTGAAACGTTAGGTTCCGGGTTCGAGTTCCAGTGTGGCACACAGTTTTCATCTGCCAGGCAGACTCATTAGAAACATTAATTTTAAAGTGTTTATTGGAATTTGCTACTACAGTCAAGTACAAACATGGAATAATTGAGGCACTGAGAGCACAAGTGGACTAACCATGGGGAAGTCAATACGGAGGAAACAGGCCTATTAATAAGGGCTCACAAAGAATATTTTCCGTGATGCACTGCAGCCTTTTAACATGCATACCATGTAACTATGGTTTTATTGAACAATATTCTGACATAGATACATTACAAACATTAATTATGTAGTAGAATATTAGCAGTTTTGTTGTGACTTAGTCTATTTTTGCTCCGAGTAGTTGAACATTCTTAACGACAGATCCGTTACTACGCTTATTATTCATACTGTTCATTGCACAAGTCCGTCATAGACTGCATGTGTTAATAGTATACATTATTATTATCCATTCTACGAATTACAAGTAACATTTTATATTCATTTCTATAACTTTAAGCACCATGTTGCATTTCAAAACCATTCACAGCCAATGTTTTTACAGCATTTGAAGACACTTTCAAATTTTGTAGAAATCATGATGAAGTGGGGGTACACCCGGAAGCAAACTGAGCGGATCATTCTTATTTGCCTCTGTAATTACATGTCCATTACGATAAAGCAGTTCGAGATTCCTGATACATGTGGATGTTCGTTTGGCCACATCAATTTCCTGTAATGGCTTTTGGCTTTGGTTCGAGTATTTATACCATATTTTGAATCCGTTGGTTGCTTCAAACCGCAGCCACTGTTTGTTCAACCATTGCACTTTACAGTTGCCAGAAGACATTTTTCGATTCATGATGTTTCTTTCGAGTTGTTTTATTGGAAAGAAATATTCCGCATTCATATTGATTACCTTGAACGAATTCCTTTTTTTTTTGGCACTCACTAC
This sequence comes from Schistocerca serialis cubense, assembly GCF_023864345.2. NCBI lineage: Eukaryota > Metazoa > Arthropoda > Insecta > Orthoptera > Acrididae > Schistocerca > Schistocerca serialis. Next base: position 844,217,903 of record NC_064641.1, on the reverse strand, counting down.
CACACAATTCCAGTGTTCAGGAAGGTAAATGTTAGGAATATAGTTTTTTCGCTTCTGAACCAAGCCTAAATCCTGACTAACTAAAAATTTATGAATTCCTCCACAGAGAACTCTGAGCTGCTTACACTGTATTGGCACAGTACAATAACTTTTATGTTTCTATTCTGGCCTCCACACTGATCAGAGTACATGATCAGTTTTTCAGTCCTGACAAAATTGCGTATGAAATACAGCAAACAGGTACCTATTTCCTGTGGCCCTCTCGACGCAGTGGATCTATTCCACAGAAACATGTATGCATCATCATTGTGCATACTGTGGATGCCAAAGCAATATGTCCACAACTGATGTTTGTAATAGCAAACTCCAGTTGAGATGGCCGGTGTAGGCAAAGTTTTCATCAAATCAAATGTTATCACTGTAACTTTACCATCTGACTTGCTCAGCAATGTATTACTCTGAAAACCTGCCCGTGCATATTCAGGTTTTTGCTGATGGAATTCAGGTTCTGCAATTAACTCCGTTCTCCCCTTATCAATATCGGCAGCTGTTATTTTTACCCGCAAAGCATCCCATGTTCGACAAGAGTTGGACACTGGTGGATGAAATGGCAAATTGCAGTTTTCGTAAAACATTTTGCGGAAAATAAAGTGAGAAACAGCCCTTTGCTCCTCTGCACTCTACAGTGAATACATTCTTGACAAATTTAAGTCAGGTCCCATATTCTTTCTACCGTTATTTTTATGATACGCATAAAGGCTTTCAGGATTCGAACCTGCGACCGTAGCGGTCGTGCAGTTCCAGACTGAAGCGCCTAGAACCGCTTGGCCACACCGGCCGGCAAACCAAGTAACACTTTTCCATTTTCTTATGACCAAGAGACAACACATTAACACAACCGAATTTCAATTACAGTAGATTTTCAAAAATGCCTCCATTGACGCGTAAACAAAAGTTACACCGTCGGATCATGTTCTGTCTGACACAGGCAAAAACCCCAAGAGTTTCGTGAATTGTTTCTGTTGCTGCTACTACCTGGGCAACCAGATCCTCTTCTGATGCAACAGGAGTTCCGTAAACATGGTTGCGCATCTCTCCCCACACAAAAAGTCCAGAGGGGACATCTTGGGATCGAGCGGGCCATGGTACAGGACCACCTCTGCCAGTCCACGTTTCTGGGAACCGTCGGTCAAGGAATCGACGTACACGACGACTGAAATGTGCCGGTGCCCCGTTATGTTGGAACCATATGCGTTGTCTTGTAGGGAGCGGTACGTCTTCCAGCAATTCTGGCAATGCTCTGGCGAGAAAACTGTAATAGGGCCTGCCATTTAATGACCTAGGTAGCAGATACGACCCCATTAAACAGCCCCCAGCAACACCGACCCACACATTAACGAAGAACCACAGTTGTTGAACGCTAGTAACTGTGGAATGTGGGTTATCCCCACTCCAAACATCCGAATTGTGCATGTTGAAGACTCCATCACGCCCGAAAGTTGCTTCATCGGTAAACAACACAGAAGATGGAAACGTAGGATGCATTTCACACTGTTCCAGGTACCACTGCGAAAACTGTGCTCTGGATGGATAATCAACTGGTTCCAGGTTGTGGACACGCTGTAAGTGAAATGGACGTAACAATTGCTCTCGAAGGACTGTTCTTACATTCGTCTGATTCGCCCCCATGTTACGTGCAATTGCACGAATGCTGATTGAAGAATCCCGCTCCACATGTTGCAAGGCAGCTTCCTCAAATTGCAGCTTTCTTACCGTGCGATGGCGTCCCTGTCCAGGTAATCTGCTAAATGACCCGGTGTCACGCAGACATTGGTACACAGCAGCAAAGGTCGTATGACGCGGGATACGGCGGTTAGGATATTGCTGTTGATAAACCCGGTGTGCAGCTCGCCCGTTGTAGTGCGCTACGTAGTACGCACCAACCATATCAGTGTACTCACTCCAGGTGTATCGCTCCATTACTAAACAGAGACAATGCACTACCACACTGGTGGACAGCAGTTGCCTACAACTGAAGAGCGTAATACGCCCTCTAATAACTGGAGATCGTATTACGGCCTGCACGGGTTTAAATAATACTCATAGGAAAAAATGACATTAGGGAAAATATTTGTTTTGAAGGCCCCTACAGCCTCCCAGGGTTTGTCGGTTTAAGTACTTTTCACCCTGTATAAGACAACAAGTGTCTGGCTCAGTTGGTAAATCGATTACTGCTGTTATAATAGCAGGTTATCATGATTTAAGTGACTCTGAACGTGGTGTTATGGCCGGCGTACGAGCGATAGGACACAGCATCTCCGAGGTAGCGATGAAATGGGGATTTTCCCTTACGACCATTTCACGAGTGTACCGTGAACATAAGGAATCCGGTAAAACATCAAATCTCCGACAACGCTGTGGCCGGAAAAAGATCCTACAAGAACGGGACCAACGACGACTGAAGAGAATTGTTCAACGTGACAGATGTGCAACCCTTCCGCAAATTGCTTCAGATTTCAACGCTGGGCCATCAACGTCAGCGAGCGAATCATTCAACCGAAACATCATAAATATGGGCTTTCGGGGCCGATGGCCCACTCGTGTACCCTTGATGACTGCACGACACAAAGCTTTACACCTCGCCTGGGCCCCTTCAACATTGTTGATGAATGGAAACACAAGAAGTGGCTCTAAGCACTATGGGACTTAACATCTGAGGTCATCAGTCCCCTAGACTTAGAACTAGGTAAATCTAACTAACCTACGGACACCACACGCATCCATGCCCAAGGCAGGTTTCGAACCTGCGACCGTAGCAGCCGCGTGGTTCCGGACGGAAGCGCCTAGAACCGCTCGGCCACAGCGGCCGGCAATGGAAACATGCCTGTTCGGACGAGTATCGTTTCAAATTGTATCGAGTGGATGGACGTGAATGGGAATGGAGACAACCTCATGAATCCATGGACTCTGCATATCAGCAGGGGACTGTTCAGGATGGTGGAGGCTCTGAAATGGTGTGGGGCATGTGAAGTTGGAGTGATACGGGACCCTTGATACGCCTAAATACGACCCTGACAGGTGACGTGCACGTAAACGTCCTGGCTGATCGCCTGCATCCATTCATGTCCATTGTGCATTCCGACAGACTTGGACAATTCCAGCAAGACAGTGCGACAACTCAAGTGTCCATTATTGCTACAGAGTGGCACCAGCGGCACTCTTCTGAGTTTAAACACTTCTGCTGGACACCAAACTCCTAGGACATGAATATTAGTGAGCGTATCTGGGATGCCTTGCAACGTGCTGTTCAGAAGAAACCTCCACCGCCTCATACTCTTACGGATTTATGGAGAACCCTGCAGGATTCATGGTGTCAGTTCCCTCCAGTACTTCTTCAGACATTAGTCTGCTGCGGCACTTCTGCGTGGTCGCGGCACCACCACACGATGTTAGGCAGATGTACCAGTTTATTTGGCTCTTCAGCGTATGTTGAGGAAATGTAATAAGATGAACATCTGTAAGTAAATCTGTTATGAATTATAGCAGCGTTGCCACTACTTTTTTCCAACCCACGTATTTAAAGATTTGTTCACTATTGTGTAAATGTCCAACACATTACAAGTGAAACTGATATTAAATATATTTAAATGAGCCTGTGTTCTGATGTTTCTTGATTTGCATCGACTGTAATTGCGCAGACGTTAAATATTCTGGATGACGTTTACCAATTAAATGATTACATTATTATTTTATGTACTCATATATGTAGGGAGAAATATATTAACCAAGATTGTCTTCAGATTAATGCCATTTGTGTATTTGTTATTAAATGTGTAGTGGAAAGTGCAACCTAAATGTAAATTAAGGTAGTCCACCAGGGTCTTTCTGCCACTGAGTTTTTGATACTTTGATACTGTGCTTTGTTGTCCACCTGATGAGGAGATGGGAAAGGTGTTGACCAGGATGTGAGACTGGTTGGACTGGGTGATACTGGAATGACTACTTGGGCGAGAATATGTGGCATTACATGATCCAGACGGGAGAATACACTATCGCACATTTTTGTGTGGCTATAAGTATAGCTGACATTCTAGGTGATCAGTACCATGAGCTTCCGCATCTTTTCTGACTCACAAAAGCATCGTCACACGCATATCATAGACTGCTATTAACTATTACCAAACAAATGGACCGTTTCAACTTCGTCCTTGGGAGTTGTAGATCTATAATGTGATTTTTATGTTACATTTTTATATTAGAGCCGTGGTGCCCAAGTCTATAGAACTCGTGGACTATTCATGAAATGGTCATCTCACTGAGACGATCCATAGATACAGTGTTGACGCAACATTACTTCTCATGATATGTTGCTAATTCGCAGTCAATAGAGAAGGCAGAAGACTGTGACAAACGTTCACCCTGCGAGGTAGATGGTGTGATAGGGGATGAGGCCGGTATCTCGTTACAAACACAAACGTTTCTTCTACAACCGGGATAACCCAGACAAGGAAATAGGGGGCTGGGTGAGTTAATTATCCGCCGGAGATCTGCTCCTGCAGTAAGAGCTTGTTTTGCATGAGGACGCGGCAGGTCCAGGTGCCCCCCCCCCCCCTCTCCCTCATCGCCCCCATCCCCCGCCCCGCCCACCGTGTCTGTGTCTCTCCTCGCGGGCTGCCTGCCGCAGTAAACAATGGCGGCTGCACTGGTTTTATTTGCATACCTTTCCGCCCCCAGCGACATTTCGCATTACTACTCTCTTTCTCTTACCCGGCACATTCTCTTATTTCGGATAACAGAGTTGAATTAGCAAATGCTATTATACTTTTAATTAAGTTTCTTAAAAGAGCTTTTGAAAGTGGAACCCTCGAGTTAACAGAGGGGTCGAGCTGGAATGCCCTTCTGTTACCTTGGTTCCAGTACAGAGATTAGATTCTACTGCTTTTATTGCAAAGCCCGTGGAGTCGAAGCTGTATGAAAAAAATACCTCTGTACCAGCACCTACCGTATTGTTTCAGATTCGACGGGTTTTCAGTAAGCAACGCAGCGCATTTTTTTCTCCTCTAGTTTCTGTTGAAAAAATGCGTGATTTGTTGCGGCACATCGTGGAATATCATCGCTTTGGTTTCTATGATTTCATGAAGTTCCTGTGGGTCCCGGCGCTATACGTAGCATTTAAAATGGCATCTGCAACGAAGGTGCGTTACAAGTAGAGAGCTGTCCTTGAGTTCCTTTTCGTGAAAAACCATAGCATCGCAGATACGATTGTAGAACGTTTACAGGGCCGCGCGGCGCAGCCGCGCGATCGAGACTCTCTTGTCACGGTCCGTGTGGTCACCCCCCCGCCCCCCCTGCCCGCTGTCGGAGGCTCGAGTCCACCCTCGGGAATGGGGGTGTATGTTGTCCATAGTGTGAGTTAGTTTAAGTTAGATTAAGTAGTGTGTAGGCTTAGGGACATAAGATATTACCAAAAATTTCCGATGTTTACAGAGACATTGCAGTGAACAAAAGCTCGGTAAGTCGTTCAGTGAGGTGTCTCAGATCACAACCAAGACGTGGAAACCGGTCCGATCTCGCTCGTGTCCTCCGGCTGCACCCAGCTGTGACTCGTGCAGTGTTGGAACGTGCGGACACTCTCATTTGAAGTGATCGACGGATCACAATCAAAGGCCTCGCTCCACAACTGCACGTCTGTGTTGGTAGTGCCGACACACCGATCCGCCAGCTGTGGTACTCAGACGTGTGTGCCATCTGGGTTCATCGCCGCTTAGCCGAAGAACGTAAGGAGGAACGAAGGACTATCTGTGCGGAATTTTTGGCGTATTACGAGCCTGATAGTGACAATCGTTTGCCGAACATCGTCACAGGCGAAGAAACATGGGTTCATTACTTCAAACTGTAAACCAAACAGCAATCCATGGAGTGATGGAAGTCTGAAGGTGAGGATCCAGCGGGTAGGATGGATGAGGAAGAACAGTCCACCACCTCTTCTTCAAAGAAAAAGTTAAGTGCCGCATCCTAAGCCGGTAAACTCATGACGACTATTTTCTGGGACTCTGAGGGGCTATGCTACAAGATGCCCTCCATCTTGGTGCAACTATCAACTCTGAAGACTACTGTACTACCCCCAGGAAAATGAAGAAACGACTACAGCCTGTTAGTTGCCACCAAAACGCAAACGAGCTTCTCTCTCCCCATGACAACTCCAAGCCGCACACAAGTTGCGCAACTGAGAGGAGTTCACAAAAGTTCATTGTACTTTTCTTCCTCATCCACCCTACAGTCCGGATCTCGCACCTACAGACTTCCGTCTGTTTGTCCCAGTGAAGTGGATGATGGGAAGTTATTGATGCTGCAAGACGTTGACTCCAACATTGACCGGTGGCGTGGTACTATGCGGGCGTACAGGGTCTTGCACTATAGTAGCGTAAGGCTGTAACATTGAACGGAAATTATGTTAAGAAGCAGAGTTTGGTTGCCAAAAGAATGGGGAATAATATGGTGTAGCGGAATCCTGAATAAAACCAAACTCCTCTCAGAAAAGAACGGGTGGCATTATTGAACATGCGTCGTACGTAACAACCTTGCCCATCCCATATCACCGTCGTTACGGTCTGAAGGCCAGGGGATGACCTCAACGGAAGAACATAAAAAGGATTCACTGCCAGCATGTGTGTAAGTGTTACATATGACAAGAATTAAACAGCATAATAAAAATATTATACAGCTTTCATACCAGTTTTACACCTTGTTAAGTAATAATACGGATGGTAGCAGATTTTAGGTGGTTTGTTGTAAAGTGATTTATGTAACTCATGAAATATTTTTCAAAGGAAATTGTTCACTCCGGTAAGTCCTATAACCATTTGAGGGAAAAGCTCACATGACAGAATGGATTTAAGAACTTTTCAATGACGACTAATATGATGCTATGTAAGTGGGATACGGGAGTACTAAGGAATGACGAGATACGTTTGAAGTTCTCTAACGCTATAGATACAGCAATAAGGAATAGCGCAGTAGGCAGTACAGTTGAAGAGGAATGGACATCTCTAAAAAGGGCCATCACAGAAGTTGGGAAGGAAAACACAGGCACAAAGAAGGTAGCTGCGAAGAAACCATGGGTAACAGAAGAAATACTTCAGTTGATTGATGAAAGGAGGAAGTACAAACATGTTCCGGGAAAATCAGGAATACAGAAATACAAGTCGCTGAGGAATGAAATAAATAGGAAGTGCAGGGAAGCTAAGACGAAATGGCTCCAGAAAAATGTGAGGACATCGAAAAAGATATGATTGTCGGAAGGACAGACTCAGCATACAGGAAAGTCAAAACAACCTTTGCTGACATTAAAAGCAACGGTGGTAACATTAAGAGTGCAACGGGAATTCCACTGTTAAATGCAGAGGAGAGAGCAGATAGGTGGAAAGAATACATCGAAAGCCTCTATGAGGGTGAAGATTTGTCTGATGTGATAGAGGAAGAGACAGGAGTCGATTTAGAAGAGATAGGGGATCCAGTATTAGAATCGGAATTTAAAAGAGCTTTGGAGGACTTACGGTCAAATAAGGCAGAAGGGATAGATAACATTCCATCAGAATTTCTAAAATCATTTGGGGAAGTGGCAACAAAACGACTATTCACGTTGCTGTGTAGAATATATGAGTCTGGCGATATACCATCTGACTTTCGGAAAAGCATCATCCACACAATTCCGAAGACGGCAAGAGCGGACAAGTGCGAGAATTATCGCACAATCAGCTTAACAGCTCATGCATCGAAGCTGCTTACAAGAATAATATACAGATGAATGGAAAAGAAAATTGAGAATGCGCTAGGTGACGATCAGTTTGGCTTTAGGAAAAGTAAAGGGACGAGAGAGGCAATTCTGACGTTACGGCTAATAATGGAAGCAAGGCTAAAGAAAAATCAAGACACTTTCATAGCATTTGTCGACCTGGAAAAAACGTTCGACAATATAAAATGGTGCAAGCTGTTCAAGATTCTGAAAAAAGTAGGGGTGGGCTATAGGGAGAGACGGGTCATATACAATATGTACAACAACCAAGAGGGAATAATAAGAGTGGACGATGAAGAACGAAGTGCTCGTATTAAGAGGGGTGTAAGACAAGGCTGTAGCCTTTCGCCCCTACTCTTCAATCTGTACATCGAGGAAGCAATGATGGAAATAAAAGAAAGGTTCGGGAGTGGAATTAAAATACAAGGTGAAAGGATGTCAGTGATACGATTCGCTGATGACATTGCTATCCTGAGTGAAAGTGAAGAAGAATTAAATGATCTGCGGAACGGAATGAACAGTCGAATGAGTACACAGTATGGTTTGAGAGTAAATCGGAGAAAGACGAAGGTAATGAGAAGTAGTAGAAATGAGAACAGCGAGAAACTTAACATCAGGATTGATGGTCACGAAGTCAATGAAGTTCAGGAATTCTGCTACCTAGGTAGTAAAATAACCAATGACGGACGGAACAAGGAGGACATCAAAAGCAGACTCGCTATGGCAAAAAAGGCATTTCTGGCCAAGAGAAGTCTACTAATATCAAATATCGACCTTAATTTGAGGAAGAAATTTCTGAGGATGTACGTCTGGAGTACAGCATTGTATGGTAGTGAAACATGGACTGTGGGAAAACCGGAACAGAAGAGAATCGAAGCATTTGAGACGTGGTGCTATAGACGAATGTTGAAAATTAGGTGGACTGATCAGGTAAGGAATGGGGAGGTTCTACGCAGAATCGGAGAGGAAAGGAATATGTGGAAAACACTGATAAGGAGAAGGGACAGGATGATAGGACATCTGCTAAGACATCAGGGAATGACTTCCATGGTACTAGAGGGAGCTGTAGAGGGCAAAAACTGTAGAGGAAGACAGAGATTGGAATACGTCAAGCAAATAATTGAGGACGTAGGTTGCAAGTGCTACTCTGAGGTGAAGAGGTTAGCACAGAAAAGGAATTTGTGGCGGGCCGCATCAAACCAGTCAGTAGACTGATGCCCAAAAAAAAAAAAAAAAAAAAAAATGTACCTTGATTCGAGTAGTTCAATTGTTAACTGTAAGGCAGCACACGAACACTGCGACAGTGTCTGAAGCACGATGCACCATTAGTACGGCGAACATTGTAGTTTCTCTGTACGGCAGCAAGATGAGCTGCGCCGCCAGTGGTAAGCTCAAAGACAACAGCGGAAGTGAGACCGCGTTCTCTTTTCATAAGAGGTAAGCTCCTACGTACAGCACCACGTTGGATGTATCCGTGTGTGGACATACCGAGGAGAACGAATTTTGACATACACGGTGTCTCTAAAGTTACTATTCATTTCAATGAAGGAAGACAGTGAAAATTTCTGGCATATTATAACTGTGTGCCAGACCGAGACTCGAGCTCGAGACCTTTGCCTTTCGCGGGCAAGTGCTCTTCCATCTGAGCTACCCAAGCACGATACACGATCCGTCCTCACAGCTTCAATTCTGCCAGTGAATCGTCACGTACCTTCCAAACTGCACAGAAGCTCTTCTGTGAACCTTGCAGAACTAGTACTCCTGGAAGAAAGGAGAGCTAGTTCGGCAAGGTTCTAGTCTGCATACGTCTCCACAAATCGCCATGTATGAGAAACACATTATACACCTCATCTTAACATTCCTTCTTAAATGTGTAATATTATGACAAGTCATGACTGTCAAATTATTTTTAACTACACTTAAAAAGTAGACGTTATATTTCATACTTACATTATGAATGGATCCACATTAACGTGAAAAGTTTAAACATCATGTTGCGAACTTTGTTTTAAGCAATACAGCTTGACAGTTAACAGATACTGTTGTCAAAGATGCATATATTTTGAGGTGACAAAGTGACGGAGTACCGATATGCACATATACAGATGGCGGTAATATCGCGTACACACGGTACAAAAGGGCAGTGCAGTGGCGGAGCTTTATTTTCTACACAGGTAATGATGGCCATACGACGGGAATTAAGAGGTTTTTAACACGGAATGGTAGTTGACGCTTGACATATGGGACATCCCATTTCGGAAATCGTTAGGGAATCCAAAATCCGAGATCCAAAGTGTCAAGAGTGTGCCGGGAACAACAATTTTCAGGCATTACGTCCCACCACAGCCAAAGCAGTGGCCAACGGCCTTCACGTAACGTCCGAGAGCAACAATGTTCGCGTAGATTTACCAGCGTTAACAGAAAAGTTACACTGCGTGAAGTAACTACAGAGGTCAATGTAGGGCATACGAAGAATGTATCGGTAAGGAGAGTGGGGCGAAATCTGGCGTTAATAGAGTATGGCAGCAGACGACCGACGCGAGTGCCTTTGCTAATAGCACGACATCGGCTGCAGCGCCTCTCATAGCCACGTGACCATATCGGTTGGATGCCATAGTTGATCCCTGACAGCTCGCAGCGCTGCTACCAGCTTTAACTTGCGAAGCACTAACGTCTGTTGGTGAAATATACTAGTTATTTACGGAGCTGTGATAACACCCAGGCGTCACCATAGAGACACTTACAAAATCGTGGTACAGTATAGGTCGAGGTGGGCCTGCGATCTTGCTGCGCCGAAGCCATTGCCGCTATTGGGGTCTACTCACAGCAACTCAACTATAGACGACAGTAAAACAGTCCCGATCTGAGATGGAAAGAGGTGTTGGCAGGGTTCGACAGTGATGCAGACCCCACGCTGCCCTGCATCCAAGCTACCAACAAAAGACAGCGCACTACCTAATCTGCTGTGGACTGTGTTTACATGGAATGGATTGTGTTCTCTAGTCTATCTGAACCGATCATTGACTGGAAATGACTATATTCGGCTACGGGGAGACCATTTACAGCCATTCATGGACTTATGATCTCACGCAACGATGGAATTTTGCTGGCTGACAATGCCCCATATCATTGGGCCGTAACTGTCCACCGTTAGTTTGAAGAACACTCTGGATAATTCGAGCGGATAATTTGGTCATCCAGATTGCCCGACATGAATTCTATCGATCCCATAGGACATAATCCAGAAGTCTAACACAAAAAATGGCACCGAAAACCCCTTTGAAATTATGGACGGCTGTACACGCAACATTACTCACTTCCATTGACTTCTGGAGTCCATGCCACGTCGAACTGCCGCAGTACGCCGGGGAAAAGAACGTCCGACACGATATTAGTAGGTACCCCATGATTTTTTTCGTTTCAGTGTACATACAAACACTGTACGACTGTCGACAGTAAATGTCAGCGCCACGTTACACACAGGGTGACGGAATTTCTCGTTATTAACTTCTAGGCAAGTGACAAGATAATATTTTGAATAGGAATTCATGTCCGTAAACGTGACGTTTCCGTGCTACAGCCGCTTGAAAACACATCTTCAAAAACGTTCAAATATGTGCAAATTCCTAAGGGACCAAACTACTGAGGTCATTGTTCCCTAGACATACACACTATTTAAACTATGCTAAGAACAACAAACACACCATGCCCGAGGGAGGACTCTAACCTCCCGTGGGAGCGTCCGCGCAATCCGTGACATGGCGCCTCAAACCGAGCGGCTACTCCGCGCGGTTCACATCTTCTAAGTAGGTATGCAATAGGGTAGTGATGGTATGAGGGAATTACGTCGGATCGGTTGACGTCATTTGACGTCTATCCTACCTCTCTGACCTGAGTCGAGATTCATTCTGGTCTCTGTGAGTGTTAGAGAAACATTGTTGAGTACAAGTTTACAGAACACACCAACATGATCCTTCTAAATGGACCATTGCCTTTATCAAGATCGTTACCCACATCGTCTGACTCCATCGCAAACCCTTTTCGCCATAATTATCCAACGGCGTCGAGAAAGGTTACTTTCACCGTCAGCAGCTGTGACTTTGTTATTCCAAAGATACGATGCATGCACAAACTGGAAGAGGCGATACTGGATCACATTGCAGAGAATCCGTCAACGAGTACACGACCAATTTCCTTGGCCGTTAATGAGTGGAAGCGTAAAACAAGTGGTGTACTGTCTCACGCCCAATCAATTACTTGTAAAAGCGGCCGCGTTAGCAACATGGTTTCAATTCGTTGTACCACGGAAACGGTACGTTTCCGGACATGAGTTCCAATTTGACATACTCCCCTGTACAAGTTCTAGAAATTTATAACGGGTATTTCCGAACACCCTGTATATTGCTGGCGTGCCAGACTTGTATCATTTCTTGTATAGCAGACACTGAGCGACCAATGACTACTTCATGGCATACAAATAGGCATAATAAAATTTTTATATGGTACATTTGCAAAAATACATAAAATAAACACAAATTTCACAAATCAATGAAAAATGAACAATGCATTAACTGCTGGCGAGCCAGAATCAGCGGATGAGTTATACCGTAGGCCATAATTGTCTGAAGCGAAACTATTGAGATTTTTACAGAAGACACACACAAGCCAAACTGTTGACATTTTTTACAGAAGAGTAATCTGTAGAAATACAATTTTCAAATTTTTTAAAAACTATTTTACTATTACTGAAAAACAAACGGAATCCTCAATTTATAAACATAAGCATATGTATGTACGTTGGTATTGTATGTCGGTGAAATGCTTAAGCAGTGGTAGTAGTTAACGAAACCGCAAAAAAATTGTGAGTATAAACGACACTCATTTATGTTACCACCTTACTGGATACATGTGGGAGCCAAAACGATCCTCTCAAAAACATGTGTGTAATCCTACCTTCAGCAGATCTTCGTACGTAGTAACCCATCACATCTCTTGAGAGAGATGTGTAGAGTCAAGCAATAAAGTTGAGAAATCCCAAGTAGAAATTATTCCATGATGTATATCGATTAAAAATTATGAGCTACTACAGATTCCTTAATGAGAGAAACTAGATTTCAAAGTGTCATTTTTTGTAAAAAATACATAGAGGGTACTAAAAAATAAGAAAACTTTTTAACATCTATCAACCAATATACACTGCGAGGCAGAACAACAACCAAATAAAAGTGTAGGAACCAATATTGGGTACATCATGTACGTCATGAGTTACAGCACTATCCTACACCTACATGGTTACTCTGCGTTTCACACTTAAGTGCCTGGCTGAGGGTTCATCGAACCATTTTCATACTACTTCTCTACCATTCCACTCTCGAATGGCGCATGGGAAAAAGGAACACCTAAATCTTACCGTTCGAGTTCTGATTTATATTACTTTATTATGATGATTATTGCTCCCCACGTAGGTGGGTGTCAACAAAATATATTCCCATTCGTAAGAGAAAGCTGGTGATTGAAACTTCATAAATAGATCTCGCGGCAAAGATAACCGCCTTTGTTTCAGTGACTGCCACCCCAACTCGCGTATCATATCAATGACACTCTCACCCCTATTGCTCGATATCACGAAACGAGCTGCCTTTCTTTGCACTTTTTCGATGTCCTCCGTCAATCGCCGGGCGCGGTGGTCTCGCGGTTCTAGGCGCGCAGTCCGGAACCGTGCGACTGCTACGGTCGCAGGTTCGAATCCTGCCTCGGGCATGGATGTGTGTGATGTCCTTAGGTTAGTTAGGTTTAAGTAGTACTAAGTTCTAGGGGACTGATGACCACAGCTGTTAAGTCCCATAGTGCTCAGAGCCATTTGAACATTTTTGAGCCTCCGTCAATCCTACCTGGTAAGGATCCCACGCCAGCAGAGGACGGACAAGTGTAATGTAGTCTGTCTGTGGCTCTGAGCACTATGGGACTCAACATCTTAGGTCATAAGTCCCCTAGAACTTAGAACTACTTAAACCTAACTAACCTAAGGACATCACACACACCCATGCCCGAGGCAGGATTCGAACCTGCGACCGTAGCAGTCCCGCGGTTCCGGACTGCAGCGCCAGAACCGCTAGACCACCGCGGCCGGCCTGTAGTCTGTCTCTCTAACGGGTTTGTCACATCTTCAAAACGCAGTCTTTGTTTCGCCTTCCCCACAATATTATCTACGTGGTCTTTCCAATTTAAGTTGCTCGTAATTGTAATTCCTAGGTATTTAGGCGAATTGACAGCCCTTAGATTTGTGCGATTTATCGTATCCTATGATGTTATCGCCGCACACAACTGATGTGAAAGAACTTGCAGTCAGCGAATATATTTCAAATTATTTGGTATGGAAATGCCGACTGACTAGAGCCTCCCGTTGGGTAGACCATTCGCCTGGTGCAATTCTTTCGTTGGTGCCACTTCGGCGACTTTCGTATCGATGGGGATGAAAGGATGATGATAAAGACAACACAGCACCCAGTGCCTCAGCGGAGAAAATCTCCGACCCAGCCGGGAATCGAACCCGGGCCGTTAGGTATGACATTCCGTCACGCTGACCACTCAGCTACCAGGGGCGGACACATTATTTGGTTCATTCAGACATGCAAATAAGTATTACAAGCCTATACAGGCATACAGCCATACCAACAAGGGTTTCGATTTCCTTAATCTTATTCTGCATTTCTAGGGAATCTAGTTAATAATATTGGGAATCGCAAGTTACGAATATGATGGGCCATGATATAAGGGTGCAGAAATTGTGACATATGGAGGTTTGGGCCTGTCAGAAAAGCGTGAACAGATAGCCTAAGTGGTTACGGTGACTGGTCGCGACAAGAGCGAAATCCGGTTTCGAGTCCCGGTCCGGCACAAATTTTGATGTGTGACTAATAGGTAGTAATCTATACTAAATGCGGCTGATGTCAAAGAATTCGTAGTTAGAGAAAAAAATTTGGAGTCATTCAAGTGAAAGAGAACCAAAGTTTCAAAGTTTCTGACACTAACAATATTTGTTTTTCTACCACGTGATGGTATGTTAGGCGCACTGGTGAAATAACGTAATAGAACACAGCGTGTCAATTTCCGCGGTCACTCGCGGCACATATAGAAGCTGTCTGTAACAACAGACGTGTTTGTGATGGATACGAACATGCGGGTTCATCAGCAACATTGCTGAACCATATTACAATATTGCAATGTATTGCATAAATGTTGACGGCAACAGTCTTGGAGGAACGTACTCGAAACGTAGGGATTTATTAATGTGGTTTGCCCAGTTCCGGACTAGCCGACGGAGTTTTGTGAACCTACCTCGCCTGGGATATAAGCCTTATTTTACGCTAAAAGAATTTCTCGTGGGTAACAACAACTGACCTTAACTGTACGCACTTTATCAAATGCTGTGCACGTTATTGTTGGATCATCATACAAGATTCTGCACGGGAAACTGGAAAATCATCAAACTTTTTATAAATGCCTACCACGATATCTTCGCAATGATCAGAAAGACTTCTACAAGCCAGTATCCCTGCAACATTGGTGGAATGTGAGGAGGACGGTGGAGCACCGTCAATGTACATTGTGACTACAGTTGAAAACTGTTGTTACCGCTTCCAGCCAGAAAGATGTCATCGCTTGCAACCAGCAAGCAAGAATGAGTCAGGAATGGAAACATCTGTTGTCAACCAAACTAAGGAAGGTCCGGAAAGCCTCTGTGGCTGGATGGGTCACGCTCGACGTGCTCTTCGATGTCCAATGATTATTGGTCATCGTAATGGTGCCCAATGAGACCGACCACAAGTAACGCTCAACGCTATTACGAACATACAGAAAACGGGGTTTTAAAAGCAAGAAGCCGGGAAAAGTGCAAGAAAGTGTGATATGCGTCGAAATAATTCATGGTCGCACCCAGGCAAATCAACAGAATTTCTTTCCAATATGCTGCGTTGCATCACCCGGCTTATAGTCCGAATATATTGTGTCACGACTGCAAAGTGATTGATTCATTAATGACGACCTTGAAATATGGGCGTTTACACTGCGTTGCTGTGCATGATGATGGGAAAGAGTTTCTCTATTTTTACCCTTATTCTTTGGTCCTTGTTCGAGGAAATAATTGTACCACGTTGTGAGAGTCTCGAGTCAAAGAGCGATTATCTGCATGCTGTCTCGAAACTTCATAACAAAGTACGGTATGTGCGAGACTCTGACACCAGTCTATCTTTCATTTCAAAATGGCTCTGAGCACTATGGGACTCAACTGCTGTAGTCATCAGTCCCCTAGAACTTAGAACTACTTAAACCTAACTAACCTAAGGACATCACACACAGCCATGCCCGAGGCAGGATTCGAACCTGCGACCGTAGCAGTCACACGGTTCCGGACTGCGCGCCTAGAACCACGAGACCACCGCGGCCAAATATCTTTCATTTGAACGAGCATTAAAGGACTTCTAAAAGTGTCACATTTTAAGGCAAGGTACAGCCATAAGTGTGTTTCGGTCAACTTTGATGCAGTGTGACTGCAAGACGCGGTGATTTTACATAGTCCAGCAATGTTGGTGATACATCGGGCTCTAGTAGATAGTTGCCGAGGTACGGCTCAAGCGACATCGATCTTGTCGGACAAAGGTGGAAAATGGTTCATATGGCGGGGCCATATCAACGTCTGCCATTGTCTGGAAATGTCTCCCACTCTCACTTGATACGTAGTTCACATGCCGACAGCGCTGATGTGTCATCATCTAATCGCAGCGGTGAATCATTTTTTTTTTTCGCTTCAGTTTGAAAGAGGCACTCGATTTGCTTGCCTACAGGAATGTATAACTGTACAACGTATTCAGCGTGGGTTCACGAGCTGAAGTTTCGGAAACAGTTGCCTCACTTAGTAAATACCGCATCCACAAAACCCAAATTCTCTATTTTTAAATTTTTCCCTGTGGAATGCAAAATTAGGATGTATTTAGATTTCGTCTACTTCACTGCAACACAGTGGCCCATGTGAATACTTCTAGCCCGGAAAATGTGGCTTCAACTCTTGTGGTCTGCAATGTTGCCGTGCCATATTGATACGTAGTCAATATAGAATTTGTACAACCTGTGTAAACGTACCTTTATATGCCACAAATTTTCCCAGATCTTGTCTCATACCTAGACTGGAAGTTAGAATATCCGGTGCAAATATACATCCACAACACTATTTGTAAGCCAGGAATAAGACAACAGAAAAAAGAAGTAAGCAATTACTGTGTGTGAACATGAGATTGTTTCTGTTTAATTTACAAAATGACTGTCTGATCTGACAATCAATTTCGGTTAATGCCTGACAAACAAAACGATATACCCAGAAGGTGAGGCGATACCGAAAGAGATGGACAGGGTGCGTGAGGTTATTTCAGTGATTACTGGTTCGAGTCAAATTACAAAGAACTTGTCTGTATTAGCCCTCTTATCAGTCTGACGCTGCACTCTTCTGGCTTGAATTCAAACACTGATACGGACAGAAAGAGTGTCATAAAGCACTTGTGTCCTTTCCTGAGGCAACTTGGCCCACAGCTGCTGTAAACTGACGTTTATATCCTGGATAGTGGCGCTGGGACGAAGTTGACGTCCGAGATGGCGACTTATCACGTGTCCTATCATCCGATATCTATTTCTGTTTTCCGTAAGTTTCTTTCTGCTTTGATTCTACCACGAACCTCCTGATTTCTAATCTCATCAGTCCTAATACTTAACATTCTGCTGTAGCATTACATTTCAAACGCTTCGATTCTCTCTGGTTGTCACACTGTCCGTGTTTTACTTCCCTACAATGCTTTGTTTCAAACGTAGATTGTCAGAACTATCTTCCTCAGGTCATGGCCGATTTTTTATATTAGCAGACAGCTATTGGTCACGTATGCCTTCCTCGCCTGTGCTAATCTGCTTTTTATGGATTCCTTGCTATATCCGTTATATGTTATTTTGCTTCCGAGACAGCAGAATATCTTCATCTACTTCGTTGTTTCCAATTTTGACGTTAAGTTTAACACTAATCTCATTTCCGATACTCCTCAGTACTTTCATCTTTCTCCCCTTTGCTGTCAATTCACAGTCTGAATTCATTATACTGGTCATTCCATTCAACATGTCCTGTAATTCACTTTCACCTGCACGAAGGATAGCAACGTCATCCTCTAGTTTTATCATTGATATCATGTCCGCCCCCGGTAGCTGAGTGGTCAGCGTGACAGACTGTCAATCCTCAGGGCCCGGATTCGATTCCCGGCTGGGTCGGAGATTTTCTCCGATCAGGGATTGGGTGTTGTGTTGTCCAAATCATCATCATTTCATCCTCATCGACGCGCAGGTCGCCGAAGTGGCGTCAACTCGAAAGACCTGCACCAGGCGAACGGTCTACCCGACGGGAGGCCCTAGCCACACGACATTCCATTCCATTGATATCATCTGAATATGAACTCTTCCTCTATTTCCGTCATTGCTTCGTGGACGTGTGGATTGAACATTAGGAGTGAAAGACTACACCCCTTACAGCCTTTTTAATCTGAACACTTCTTTCATGGTCTTCTATTTTTATTTTTCCCTCATGTTCTTGTACAAATTGCGTGTTTTCCGTCTTTCCCTATAGCTTACTCCTAATTTTCGCAGAATGTGGAGCACCATTTCACATTATTGACAAGTCTTAAGAACGTCTGTTGGTTTTTGTTCACTCTTGCTTCCGTTGTCAATCGCTTCAGAACTTCCTCTCTGGTGCCCTTACCTTACCGAAAGGCTGACTAATCGTTATCTATTAGATTCTCAGTTTTCTTTTCTATTCTTCTGCATATTATCCTTTTCAGCAACTTGGATGCATGAGCTGTTAAAGTGACGGTGTGATATTTCTCGCAGTTCCTCGCCCTTGCTACTTTCAGGATTGTGTCAATGATATTTTTCTGAAAGTCTGATGGTATGCCTCCATATTCACACTAAATTGCTAATTTTCCATTTCCTCTGTGTCTTATTTGTCTTATTTGATCGAAAGTCTTCAAATGTTTCCGATATCGAATACCCTTTCTTCTTCAGTCGCATCGGCAGACAAGTCCTTCCCCTCATAGAGACCTTTAATGTGCTCTACCCGCCTAACTGTTCTCTCCTCTGTGCTAACAATGGAATTCCCACTGCACTCTTACGGGGGGGGGGGGGGGGGGGGGGGCGTTAATGAAAAACACTATTTAAAAAATGCACCAAATCCAGAGTTTTGGAGATATGGCAATGAAATTTTGTACCACGCTTTACATAAAAGTAACACATTTACAGATAAAATCCTTTGATTATATACATTCAATTTTTTAATGAAATTTGAAGTTTTATTTTCAAAAAATAATGTATGTTCCATTTTCTCAGAAAGTATTCAAGAGATTTCTACAAACATTTATCTGTTTCCAGCTCTTTATATGTTGTAAGCTTCTCTCATGAAGTTTTTATAATAGGTAAAATGGGAAAATTTTCAGAATTTTTTAATTATTATTCCACAATTTTAAATTCATGCAAAATGCCAAGCACTTTCCCCGATATCTCAGCTTGCAGTCAGAATTTCAAAATTTGGTCTTCTGAGAACGTTTACTAAGTTTACAGAAATATGTGTACAAAATTTCATAATTCTAGCATTCATTGAATCTGAGGAAAAGGTACGTAAACTTTAAAAAACAAACTATTCACGAAACGCAATTTTAAGTTCAACCTAACTTTTTTCCTTTGTCTCTTTTTCAGAAAGCACCACATTTGTACACTGGGTCGTCCTTCCCGTCAAAGTTTCTCTTCTAGTTCCTTGTTGTCTGTCTTCTTTCCTGTATCAGATCTTCAATTGACTTTTCAGTTGCAGATACGCGCTGTAAATCTATTTTTCCCAGGATGTCTTGAGTAAAATTTCCTATCTTGCAGCCATTCTTTCTAATACCTTCATCCTCCCGACGTTCCCATCATTAAATACAATAAGTGCACCATAAATTGCAGCTGATGTATTTCTTCTGTCTCCCAAGGTTTTTTCGCAGTTACCTTCCTTGTACCTTTATTTGCCTGTCCAACTTCCGTGATTACCCTTCAAGTGAACTACCTGGCGAACTTTTCAGTGTCGAAGTATCTACAGCTGCAGTGAACTTCAAGCGCATATTATTAATTCCTACTACATTAGTACTATCCCACTTCTTTGAGCATATGTATAAAATCAGGAGAAACAAAACTGACGTTCTACGGAACGGAATGTGGAATGTCAGACCCCTTAATCGGTTAGAAAATTTAAAAAGGAAAATGGATAGGTTAAAGTTAGATATAGTGGGAATCAGTGATATTCGGTGGCAGAAGGAACAAGACTTCTGGCCAGGTGAATTCAGGATTGTAAATACAAAATCAAATAACGGTAATGCAGTAGTAGGTTTAGTAATGAATAGAAAAATAGGAACGCGGATAGCTACTACGAACAGCATAGTGAATGCATTATTGTAACCAAGATAGTCACGAAGCCAGTAGTACAAGTTTATATGCCAACTAGTTCCGCAGATGATGAAGAAATTAAAGAAATATATGAAGAGATAAATGAAATTATTCAGATGGTTAAGGGAGACGAAAATTTAATAGTCATGGGAAGCTGGAATTCGACTGTAGGAAAAGGAAGGGAAGGAAAAGTAGTAGGTGAATATGGACTGCGGGTGAGGAATGAAAGGGGAGGCCGCCTGGTAGAATTTTGCACAGAGCATAACTTAATCATAGCTAACACTTGGTCCAAGAATCATAAAAGAAGGTTGTATACATGGAAGAATCCTGGAGATACTAGAAGGTATCAGATAGATTATATAATGGAAAGACAGAGATTTAGAAACCAGGTTTTAAATTGTAAGACATTTCCAGGGGCAGATGTGGACTCTGACCACAATCTATTGGTTATGAACTGTGGATTAAAACAGAAGAAACTGCAAAACGATAGGAATTTAAGGAGATGGGTCCTGGATACACTGAAAGAACAAGAAGTTGTAGAGAGTTTCAGAGAAGAACAGGGGAAAGAAATACAATAGAAGAAGAATGGATAGCTTTGAGAGATAAAGTAGTGAAGGTAAAAAGACGAGAGCAAGTAGAAATCCTCGAATAACAGAAGAGATATAGAATTTAAATGATGAAATAAGAAAATGTAGAAATGCAGTAAATGAAGCAAAGAATACAAACATCTCAAAAATGAGATCGACAGGAAGTGCATAATGGTTAAGCAGGGATGCCTAGAAGACAAATGTAAAGACGTAGAAGCATATATCGCCAGGGGTGAGCTAGATACTGCCTACAGGAAAATTAAAGAGGCCTTTGGAGAAAAGAAAACCACCTTTGTGAATATCAAGAGCTCAGATGGTAAACCAGTCCTAAGCAAAGAAGGAAAAGCAGAAAGGTGGACGGAGTATATAGAGGGTCTGCACTTGGGCGATGTACTTGAGGGCGATATTATGGAAATGGAAGAGGACGTAGATGAAGATGAAATGGGAAATAGGATACTGTGTGAATAATTTGACAGAGCACTGAATGACCTAAGTCGAAACAAAACCCCGGGAGTAGACAACATTCCGTTGAAACTAATGACAGCCCTGGGTGAGGCAGCCATGACAAAACACTTTCACCTGACGAGCAAGATGTAGGAGACAGGCGAGATACCTTTAGACTTCAAGAAGAATATAATAATTCCAATCCCAAAGAAAGCAGGTGTTGACAGGTGTGAATATCACGGAACTATCAGTTTAGTAAGTCATAGTTGCAAAACACTGACACGATTTCGATACAATCGAATGTAAAAGCTGGTAGAAGCCGATTTCGGGGAATATCAGTTTGGATTCCGCGGAAATGTTGGCACACGCGACGTAATACTGACCTACGACTTATCTTAGGTTAAGGAAAGGGAACCTACGTTTCTAGCATTTATAGAACTAGAAAAAGCTTTTTATAATGTTGACTGGAACACTATCTTTCAAATTCTGAAGATGGCAGGTGTAAAATACAGAGAACGAAAGGCTATTTACAATTTGCACAGAAACCGGATGGCAGTTGTAAGAGTAGGGGGGCATGAAAGGGAAGGAGTGATTGAGAAGGGAGCAAGACAGGGTTTTAGCCTATCCCTGATGTTATTCAATCTGTATATTGAGCAAGCAGTGAAGAAAACAAAAGAAAAATTTGGAGTAGGAATTAAAATCCATGAAGAAGAAATAAAAACTTTTGAGGTTTACCGACGACATTGTAATTCTGTCAGAGTCTGCAAAGGACCTGGAAGAGCAGTCTAACGGAAAGGAAAGTGTCTTGAAAGGAGGATATATGTTGAATATCAACAAAAGCAAACCGGGGATAGCGGAATGTAGTAGTATTAAATCACGAGATGCTGAGAGAAGTAGATTAGGAAACGAGACACGTAAGGTAGTAAATGAGTTTTGCTATTTAGGGAACAAAATAACTGATGATGGTCGAAATAGAGAGGATATAAAATGTAAACTGGCTATGGGAAGGAAAGCGTTTCTGAAGAGGAGAAATTTGTTAACATCTAGTGTAGATTTAAGCGTCAGGAAGTAGTTTCTGAAATTATTTGTATGGAGTGTATCCGTGTATGGAAGTAAAAAACGGAAAATAAACAATGTAAACAAGAAGAGAGTCGAAGCTCTAGAAATGTGGTGCTACAGAAGAATGCTGAAGATTAGTTGGGTAGATCAAGTTACTACTGAGGATTACTGAATAGAATTGGAGAGAAGAGGAATTTGTGGCACAACTTGACTAGAAGACAGAATCGGTTGGTGGAAAACGTTCTGAGGAAACAAGGGATCACCAATTTAGTATTGGAGGGAAGCGTGGAGGGTAAAAATCGTAGAGGGAGACCATGAGATGAATACACTAAGCAGATTGAGAAGGGAGTAAGTTCCTGTAGGTATTCGGACATGAAAAGGCTTGCACAGGATAGAGTAGCATGAAGAGCTGCATCAAACTAGCATCTGGACTGAAGACCACAACAACAACATATATAATGCAAAACAAGTAGTGATAAGAAAGATCACCTTTAAATATGCTTGTGCTTTCTGCTAGGAAACAACGTAAATAGGTAAGTAATTTATCAATAACGAAAGGCCCGTCGACTAGCCCCCCCCCCCCCCCCCCCCCCCCCCCCAGTTATCATTCAGTAGGATTTCCACTTCAGGAAGCAATAGAGTGTAGTCTGTCGGTGAGCGTAGCTTGTAAGAACACAGTTAATTCTCACTCCTGGTATCTAAAATAACTTTACTTATAAATTTACTGAAGATTATGAATCATGGTAGTAATGTGCCGATGCGCAGTCAAAGGAGCAATGAAGTGCTACCTGTGAATGGCGTATAAAACTACCCGACTTTGTGTGACATATGTGTAAATAACGGTTTTTTATTTTCCTTTTCTTTCAGTAGTATGTGACAGATTTATTAAATATTTGGTTGTAATGTAAACAGGGCAAAGCTTACAATGAGCAAAAACTATTTGTGGTATTTCTGTAAATATTTGTGACATAAATTAGTACTATTTTACAGATTAATTTTGTTGTTTATCAGGTAGTGTGTCGATGACAGTGGTAGGTAGCGGAAGTGTGGTGCGCTGAGTGGTGTGGGTGGCGACACATCGTCTTAATTTGATCTTAATTTGATAGAGGAACGTACTTTTTTTTTTTACTTCCTACTCAGGAGAGCTGGGCCGACTGTTGTACGACCCTGAACTTTACAGTCATTTATCCAAGTCGATCGGAATTGAGGTGGGCAGTTCCACGGAGTATTTACGATGAAATTTCCAGCTGCAGCATTCGTGGGTCCGACCAGTGGATTGGGACCATTTTGATTCATTTCTGGGACAATATTCTTTATTGTAATAACCAAAAATCAAAGTTCTGTATGTGTGTGTGTGTGTGTGTGTGTGTGTGTGTGTGTGCGTGTGAGTGTATAAGCTATTTCATTTCATGGATTGTTATTACCAACTGAATTACTGATAATGCTGAGGAAGAGTTACCTGTCACCGCGAGAGCATCGTTGCGAACCGTACAACTAAGTAACATTTTGTAAATCCAGCTCTGAGAACTGTTTTGTCTGCGAATGAAGAAATTACTGAAACACACTGGCATTTCAACTGTTATTTTAAATAATTGAATCGTCCTGAACCTACCCTAATTTTGCAGACAAAGTAAGAATATACAGTGCTTACCAAGATAAAATAACATTGCCGGAAAATAAATTATAATGGATGACGTTGGTTGGTTGGTTGGTTGTTTTGGGGAAGGAGACCAGACAGCGAGGTCATTGGTCTCATCGGATTAGGGAAGGACGGGGAAGGACGTCGCGCCGTGCCCTTTGAGAGGAACCATCCCGGCATTTGCCTGGAGCGATTTAGGGAAATCGCGGAAAACCTAAATCAGGATGGCCGGACGCGGGATTGAACCGTCGTCCTCCCGAGTGCGAGTCCAGTGTCTAACCACTGCGCCACCTCGCTCGGTAATGGATGACGTCATTACAGACAAACTTGTAACAAGATTATTTTATCAAAAACATGCTCTTTCTGAAAGAGTGGCTAAAAGTGATCGTGGCTTTGAATGAATTCAGTTCAAGTGGGATTAATTGTTTCTTCTGTAAAAAAAAAAAAAAAAAAAAACTGGGTTTATGTGCTGCAAGTTATGATTAAGTTTCATAAAAGTTTTGTAAAGACTAATTTAATATTTAAAGGGTAAGAATAAAACTCCTATGAATTTTGCAAAAGAGCAAAGAAGAATTTCAAATATACTGTCGTGTTAGTCTCTAAAGTACAGTGACTGGCACTCTTATTAGTCTTTTAGTCTTTCGTTAGCGTTTGCCCCCTCTTGCTACGGACTTTGCTTTATCGAGGTTTAAGCAAATCATACATATTACTTCTCAAGTCCACATCCCTTTTTCTCGATACATACACATCGTACAGGGATGAATGAGGTGTTGTTACAAATGTGTTTTAATCGACTCCTGACAGTGCACGAAAATTTTACGCCAATACCTATTATCTGTGGAAAATTTTAACATTAAAGAGACTTTTAGCAATCACAGGCGAAAGGATATCATGGATTCCCAGCAAAATTCCTATATTTTACGACGTTCACATATTAACCACGAATCAGAGACTCCCTTTACATATTATTTTATTACAAATACCATTTTATTTGTTTTAAAGTATTTATGTAACTGATAATTTGTATACAGCATTGTCATAGTTAATAACCGTGACCAGTGTGATAGTCCATTATCCTTTCACGTCGTACAAGTTGAGTCTTTTAGACGAATATACTTCCCGAAACGATAAACATATTTGTCATTTTCACCTTGAGAGGCGTTTTACGTATTGCTACTGCGACCTAACGTGCTTACTGTAGTTGAAAATGTCTGTCGAGTCAAACTTGTAGATAGTGTGGCTCTATTGACAATCTCTGATCTCTGCCCATCGTACAAACTGGGACAAACATACCGATCTCAGAACATATTCTTGGACATACAGAAACGTATATACAAGGATGTATAATAAATTAATAATTATTATTTCAAGTTGTCCGGTTTATTTTTAGTGTTCCGACCTGTATTAGTAAAAACGGAACCCTAATAGAATCAATTTGTTTTCCGTCTGTCTGTCCGTTTGACTATGAAAAACTCTGTTTCTAAGGAATCAAGTTGAAATTTATGTCGCATACTTAGGTCTATGATTCCTTGGCGATGTAAACAACTGAAGCTTATAAGTCAATGGGTTCAAAAGGCACTGTGATTTCTGTCAGATGTTTTGATACTCGCAAATTCACTCTTTAAAACGTATAGGGTACTTTCCAATGGTCAACAGTCACAAAAAGGAAGGTTTTAAAGTACAACCAACGGAAAAATCGGAAAACTGTAAATCTGTAATTATATCACACGAAAAATATTTTGTCATTTCTAATCTGAATCTTTGTCTGTTCGTCTGTCTGGTAAGGCCCCTTTTTCTCAGGAACGGGAAGACTAAGGTTTAAATTATAAAACCCGAATGTCGTATTAGAAATTATGTAGTGATTCAAAGATTTGATTGGGATACTGATTTGCGGAGTGTTGTTTTCGGATATCTTGAAGGAAGGTATACGCAATGACAGGTTAAATCATGCAAAAATTAAACAGCCACCGTTAGCAGTTAAGTAGCGACAAGTTCACCGAATCGACAATTTCATCGTCAGGCGAGTATCGTTCATCTGTAACTCTGCTTACGCTGCAAACAAGAAATTGAGCCATTATATTGGTTGTGATGACTATTTCTTGGAGTGGTAATGCCACTGAAATGCCTGCTTCATTTTATTCGTGTGTTTTCAATAAGGTTCAATACTTTCTTGAAACTAAGGAACACAGTTAGTGTACAACACACTTCAATAATGTGGCTACGTCGTACGTATTTTAACTCCTGATTCAGCTGAATGTGGAAATAATTTTTGCTGCATGATCTGATTGCGTAAATTAAAATGAAACGTTACGTGTGTAATAGGATCACCAATTTTATCTTTCAGTTTCATCAAGATAGGACAACTGCATTATTCAAGTGTTATCATGGAATGGTTCGTGATAGATGGGTGTAATGCGGTTTACGTTGTATTACAGTCAGTAAAATGAAAGGTCACCGCACTTATATTTGGTAACACGCGATAGTTTAGTCACACGAAGAGCGGTGGTTGGCTGATATTCAGAACGTTTCCAGCTTTTGTAGCGAACGTCACGTATCCTTAGACACCATATATCTGTCTGTGTTGTGCAAGATCTCAGCTTTCAGATTTTGTTTCATGTCATATAACTCTATAAGGAAACATAAAACGAACGCTTGAAGCTGGCAGCAATGTTAATGAAATAACGAACACACATTCCAATTAATTTTATACCTGGTCTCCTTCTTAATAATTACGATAAGCATTTATATAAAATTAAGAACCCAAATTTGTCGAAGATGTGCGTCCGTTCCCAACACAAAAACGAATTTCCTGAATTGAGCGCACTGTGAACTCAGTGGTAGCCTACTTAGTTTATGATATACTAGCGGACACATCCGGCGTTGCACAGATATTTATATTTATAACAGCGCGACAAGGGCCGTACCACGCATCGTCTAACCTTGGGCTTAATGTTTATCACGTTATATCTCCTGAACAAATGTGTCGTACAATGATGTAATTTTTCACGTAAATTTACTGGTATATGTGCGTACTGTCCGTAAAATGTGTCACGAAAACAGTTAGTAGTACAGAGGTAATAAATAATAACGTCATACCTCATGCAGTAATTTTACTGCATGAACAGCGGAAAAGTAGTAATCCATTAACATTTTTCCTTTCATCATTTTCAAGGAAAAAATTTCGTAAGGGCTTGAAATTATGCGTAAAGTATGTTGCAAGAGCGTAACCGCAGTCATACTCAAACACTGGATGAATAAACACTCAGAAATCATGCGTTGCACGATAAGCTCCTTTTTGACAATCGCCGACACCCTTTTAATAGGTTGATGGTTCTTAGTGCCCAGCGGTTGTCAACCGACAGTAAGGTATATGTGTACCAAGTTTGGTTGAAAGCGGCCCTGTGGTTTAGGAGGAGGGGTGACACACACACAAACACACAAACACACACACACACACACACACACACACACAAACGCCCGCCTGCTCACTCACACACACACACTACCATCTTTTTAATATGTATGGATTTAATACATTAGTGCAAAGACGGTATATCTTTCAATGAAATGTCAGATTTGAAACAGCTACAAGCTTGTTGAGTCGTTAAACCTATAACATCTCGTGTCAACTCGGGTTTGAGGGACATGATCCCATCATTTTACATCAAATTATTCCGTTGACTAAAAAGATGCCAAAAAATTTCTTACTCGTTAAATTAAATCGAAATATTACCGTACAGAGCAATTTAAATTTAAGATAGCGATTACAACCGGCTATAGCTGTTCAGAGGATAAGAATTTCGACCGCTGCGCAAACACAGTTAATTATAAACCCGTGCATGCTCGTGGAGGAGTAAGTGAGATCTTCCACGACGTAAGTGAAAATGGTTGATCCCGTACAGAAGGCATTATGAATGCCAGAATTTAGCAATTAGTGTACTGCCATCACAGTATATTGAAGATTTCGTCAGAATTCAATCAGACACCTCCAAATGTCCACAACATTCGTACATATGCACAGGTACCGTGATGAAACAGAATATTTGTCGAAAGGAAGAAGTACCGGCTGATCATTTTTACTTGACAGTGCCGCAGGAAAAATCCACAGTGCCCCAGGAACGGGTTTTCGTATTCATTCTAGTCACGGACAACAATATTTTCTATCAGGTTACTAATTTCGGTCTATGGCTTCCAATCTCAGCTCTGAGAACAAAATGCTTTCGGATCGTATCGAACCAACGTATGTAAACAAGTAATAAGCCAAACAAAGTTCGCTGTTTATACGTTAAGTACCTCATACACAGTTCTACCATATGTGTTGACTCTGCACAATCTTAGCAGACTGGTGAGATGGAAGGGCGCATCTGCACTGAGAACATCAATAAAAATTCTGTTCATGCTAACTTCTTGGGACGAAAGACATTTCCTTTATTCTGAATCATAGACGATACTGTACAAGGTTCGACGCAGTCCAGAGGCAAGTTTATGAAGATTGAAAATCGTTACAAAGTCAACAAGGTCTATTCAGAATTGTCGGATAGCCCCTTACGAGAGGCAGTAGGATTGTTCTGCAATATTTTGCAGGTGTTGGTTCCATCGATAGCCTTTCGGAAAAAGACGTTGCTATTCCTTCCAATGACTTTCATTTGTGCTCGCAGTAGCGCGGGATAGCCGCGCGGTCTGGGGTGGCTTGTCACGGCTCGCGCGGCTGCCCCCATCGAAGGTTCGTGTCCTCCCTCGGGTATGGGTGTGTGTGTTGTCCTTAGGGTAAGTCAGATTAAGTAGTGTGAAAGATTAGTGACCGATGACCTCAGCAGTTGGATCCCATAGAACTTACTACAAATTTCCAAATTTGCTCTCGCCGGACCTTTGCGTAACACTGCTGAACTGAGAAAACAAATGTAGCAGCACGCCTCTTAATTGCCTCGATATCTTTCTTTAATCTTACCTGGCGGTCATCCCAAACGCTGTACCAGTGTTTAAAAAGGGTTCCATAAGACTTTCGTTCGCGGCCTCTTTTATGGGTGCGTTATACTTTCCTAACACCTGACCTTACGTACTTGATTCATTTCATGTCGTTTGCAAACAATGTTACACCGATGTATTTAAGCACCTCTTTACTGATACTGTATAAGAACACTGCAGGGATATTTCTTCTAGCGATTGGTATTAAATTTATTCACCCTTGAAGGATGTTGCAATTCATCTCTCCACATAGAAATTGTGTACAAATTGAATCCCCGTACAGCCTCACAAAGACGACATGTACCTACACACAACAGAGTCACTGAGCAAACAGGCTCAGATTATTGCCCAACGTATCTGGCAGATCTTCCAGTGATTTAATGGTAGTAAGGTTCATACAACATTTCACTTTGGCATTTTTGACCTTTCATTTAACTACGGTGAATAATCGCCTCCAGGACAACGTAGTGGGTTTTACAGGTGGGTAAAACAAAAGTAAAATTAAAGATCGAATAGACCTAATTATTGGGATCCTGCATCCAACATTTTTGTCAATACAGCATGGAAATGTACTCTGCTTTGTCGAAATGAGATTTCATGCATCTTAAGATATGCAACCCAACTTATATCAACAACACTCAAGGCAGATGATGTAATTTGTGTTGCCTACTTCAAGGTGCATGACTTGTTTAGTTTTCACAAATTGCAAACCTTGAACTGTTACCAGATGGGTTGTACGGGGTCGAAACCTAGACACTCAGTAACATATAAATGAGAAAGTGTTTGCATTCTAGATGTTCAGATCAGTGTTCAAGTTGTTGTTGTTGTGGGATGATAAGAAATATATTTGCATAGCGCAGAAAAGATAGTGGTCAGAGAACGGTTTAACGTTACATAAGGTCCGTCGGTTTCTTCAACAACGAAGACATTGCAGTCATGGTAAGGGCGACAGGAACTTGAGGTCAATGTTTTATGTCAACGGACCGGAAGAAATGAAGAAAGTGTTGCATTCTGTCACTCGTAGACCAGTCTCTTGTGGTGATAGACGATAGTAAAAGGGAAGGTGAAGCTTCAAAACCTTGCATCTAAAAAGTAATTCACGCAAGAGGATAACAGAAGCACTATGGTTTGACCGTAGAACACACTCACGTATGGGTTTTATAGAAATAGACACTCCTGTCTTTGAGAAGCAACTGAAAGAGTTGGAATTCGAATTGCATTTTTCAGAGAGTTCTCCTCGGCGTTGGACCCGTACTTAACTTGCATTTGATTCGAATTTCTCGTCCATCGCAGTGTCCCAAGCTGCCGGGTAAGCGGGCAGGTGATTCGTGTGTATAAAAAGGGTAAAAGAAAGAATCCACAAAATTACAGACCGATATCGGTAACATCGGTTTATTGCAGAATGCTTGAGGGTGTTCCTAGCTCGATTAGAATAAATTGTCTTGAGACAGAAAATGTTCTGTGCACAAAGCAGCACTTATTTATAAATCATCGCCGGAGCGAAACTCGATTTGCCCTATTCTCGCACGATATACTACGAATGATAGCAACAGACAGATTAGATTTCCTAGATTTCCACAAAGCGTTTGACACCCTGCGCTACTGCAGACAGTTAAGAAGATCCGATAGTATAGATTAGGTTCTCAGATATATGAGTGGATTTAAGACTTCGTTAGTGACAGATCACAGTAAGCTTTCATGGACGGCTGGTGTTCATCAGAGGTAAGAGCATCGTCATGAGTGTCCCAATGACCCAACGACATGTAATAGGACCTCTCTTATTCTCTATATACTGGGTATGCTGAACAAACGGTAGTTCCACTTTCTGCCGCCAAGTGAAAATACGGCGCTGTATGTAGGCAGAATGTGGTGTGAGTGTAGGAAAACAGGAGGAACGATAAAACAAATCTTAACGGTGGTTCTGTGAGTAATACTATGATACGGTCACATGTTTCAACATGTATTCCGTATCGTCTCCCGTCTCAGCAACATGCTGCATCCATAACACAGTTGCTCGTAGCACATCCATTGTAATTAGAACCACATGTCGTCGTATGTCTATACTTCAATTTAGGAAGGGACCGGATACATCTCTGATAGACACGATCTTTCAGATATCCCCACAGCTAGGAGTCGCATGGATTTAGGTCGGGGGATCTGGAAGGCTACGCAATTAAAAGTGCCTAGAGGTGATGCGGTTGTTACCAGAGCTTTGTCTAACCAGATATTTTACTTGGAGAGCAGGAAGTACTGTCGCTCCATCTTGGGTGATAATAGTTGTGTGGACACAGTTG
Organism: Schistocerca serialis cubense; assembly: GCF_023864345.2. Classification (NCBI taxonomy): domain Eukaryota; kingdom Metazoa; phylum Arthropoda; class Insecta; order Orthoptera; family Acrididae; genus Schistocerca; species Schistocerca serialis. The sequence goes on along the minus strand of NC_064641.1, from coordinate 844,186,625 downwards.
CATTCTTGCGCAGGTGGAATCACGTGTTGCCAAGTTAGCCCTTATAGCTTGCAGATGTCAGTGTATACCTAATAGGCCTGTGAAATGTCATATCCTCGAAGAAAATTGGACCGGGAATGAGGGAGCTTTTGAAATCACATCACTCAGTCACATATGCTGAATGCACTACGCTATGTCACCCATGGGAGATGCTTGATAAGAAGTATTATGCCATAGGTAAACAAGGTCAAGTGTTTATTGCCACCAGAGATATTTAATAACAAAGGCCAACTCTTTTAAGTAAAAAATAAAACAACTTCCCAGACAGTAACAGGTATACGCCTGGAATATACAGTGAAAAAATATAGTGTGACTTGAACACTATGCGACTGACAATCCCTATCGACAGAGGCTGAGCGTTCGGCGTGGTTGGCCTACAGGTATATCTCAGGAAATCGTTTGAAAATCGTAGGTACCACTACGGTGGCTTCCGACTGGGCTCTGACTGATGGGCTGCTAAGACCCGGCGCATGAATTGAATTGGCCCAGAGCGCCGGTAGGGCAAACAGCCAACGTGTTAGCTTGTGTCGCCCTAAACAGCCTTGGCCATGGAGAAATTCATGCCGATTCAGTTCCGCACACGTGACACGGTGGAGGAAATAGGTCCTTGGCGCTTCCCCTGCTGTCTGTCGTCCTTGATGTGATCGACGCAGTCCCCGGGCAAGCAACGCCTTGCAGATATGTCAACCCGTGATGCTTCAGTGCCTGAGGGGTTGCCGGGGTCCTAGGCGAATGCCAGGTACATGCCACACTGGATGCTACTGCCCAAAGTGTGGCGTAGTAGAAGGCTGTATGCAATTGTTCCGTGCATTCACTGCACGGTGTAGAGTAAAACGTGCTTCGTCTGGTCAAATAATATTATTCGAGTACATTTTACCCATTTCCTTGCATGCCTAAAACAAAGGAGAAAGTCATGACGTTGTAGCCAATCTTGGAGTTTCAATTGATGCTCATTCTGAATCGTATTGGGATACCAGTGTAAAATGCACCGCAAAACATGCTAAACTGCCGACCAGGGAAGAATTTGAGACAAAAGCTGCACGGTCAGATATAGCTACAGCAACTTCAACAACTGCCATGGGATTGGGCCGCCTCTCACCCTGCTGCACCACGTAATTGCCTATTTCTTCAGATTTCTTGATGATACTCTTTAGCCCATTTACTGATATGGGTCCTCTCTGCTACTGTTTCCGTTGGCGGTATTGCTGCACTGCAGCGTTGCAGTTGGTGCTGTTCTTATAAACCAATTTTACGAGCAGTCTTTCTCCCCAGTAGTCATAGGGTTCCATACGGAAAATTTCAACCTTCTTAATTCATTACACCAACAGACACTTCACAAATAAATCCTCACGTGTCGCCGTATGAGCATACTGACGTCAAAACAAGGAATATTTCGCGCCCTGACTGCGTACAGAGCCATATTTTCTCGTGCGCGGGGGAACTACAATTTTTTCTCAGTAAGTCTATGAGCGCTCTGATTAATGAACATACCTATGACGTTTCAGCATTCTGTAATATATACGGCCCACACTGCAGCACTTGGTACATTGTCAGTTTAATTATAACTACCCAGTCCATAAACTATACGACGGATGGGGTGAACATCAATGCGCTATCATTTGCCGATGGCTCTGTACTGTATGGGAAAGTGTCCCCGCCGGCCGAAGTGGCCGAGCGGTTCTAGGCACTACAGTCTGGAAGCGTGCGACCGCTAGGTCGCAGGTTCGAATCCTGCCTCGGACATGGATGTGTGTGATGTCCTTCGGTTAGTTAGGCTTAAGTAGTTCTACGTTCTAGGGGACTGATGACCTCAGATGTTAAGTCCCATAGTGCTCAGAGCCATTTGAAACATTTGAAAGTGTCCCCATTTAGTTACCGCTAGGGGCTAGAAGATGACTTAGACAGAATCTGTATTTGGTGTGATGAATGGCAAGTTATTGCAAATGTAAGTTAATGCAGATGAATAGGAAAAACAATCCTGTAATGTTCGAATACAATACTAATAGTCCGTTGGTTTGATTGACATACATCGATTATTTATCGTTGCAAAGCGATGAGAAACGGAACGGATAAGTAAGTTCGACAGTAGGGCAGGTGAATGATCGACTTTGTTTTATTGGAAGATTTATAGGAAAGTGTATTTCATGTATAAGGGAGACCGCATAAAGGTACTTGTGCAAACCGTTCTTGAATACTGCTGGAGTGTTTGGGAAGCTCCTAGGGAGTAGTAGTAGAAGATGGCATCGAAGAAATTCAGAGACATACTGCTGAATTTGTTAGCGGTAGGTTCGATTAACATGAAAATGCTCCGTGAACTGGCAATCCCTGCAAGTAAGACGAAATCCTTCTAGCGAAACACTATTGGGAATGTTTAGAGAAAGAGAATTAGTAGTTCAGTATAGAACGATTCTGCAATCTCCAACGTTCATTCAACGTAAGGCTCACGAAGATAAGAGTAATTAGGGTTCGTACAGAGGTATAGAGACAGACGTTTTTCCCTCGCTCCATTTGCTAGTGGAACAGCAAAGGAAATGACTAGTAGTGATACCAGCTGCACCATGCAATTCTCCACATGGTGGCTTGGGGAGTATGTACCTTTACTATATATGTATGTATGTACGTAGACAGGTAGGATTACCTTCATCTACTTCTACTTCTTATTCCCCTTTGGCGTGTCTGTCGTATGAGAGGTACCGTTAGGACGTTGTCCACTTTCCTCTCTCCAGCACATCTTCGTAAATTTCTGGTAACATTTTAATGTCGTCCGACACTTCCAGTCTTCTTGGTCCTCCCCCTCTTTCCTTTAATCTGTCTTTGTATGACTTTTAGTTGCAGATAATTTCTTCGTAGTGTTTGTCACCGCGAAGATGTTTTCCTCATTATTACCTTTTCCACTACATTTCTCTTGTGTTTCATTGTCAGGGCTACATCTTCATTCATTGCTCCAGTATTCTATTTCACATTTTGCACATCCCCCACAAAGCATTCCGTAGTTATTTAAATATTTTGCTCGTTCTTTTTGACTGTCCATCAGTCGCTTCTATATAATACTACACACATGCAAACCACTTGTCGATTCTTTTTGTTAATTTCGTTGAATTTCAATTTAATGTCCAATCTCATAGACATTGTACCTCTGATTTCCTCCACTTGGCTTCCCTTCTCTGTCACTTAAGTCCTACATATGTAAGATCTTTCAGTCCAATAATATTTTGGTAGAGATTTTTGTGTTTTCACGTCCTCTCGCTATATTTCGGTGGATATGGTTAAATTAAATATAACTGGATAGTATCTGATTGGGAAGAGGGTGTAGCTATAGATTTATTACAGTACACTGCATATATGGTAGTATTTACATGGTTTCTATCCCACCAGTAAACCCCCAATTCTTTAAAGAATCGAATCTCCATGTACAATGCATCTTCAAGCGTCTGATTCATTTGCAAATAAGTTTACGTGTTATATATATTTCACGTTAAGCATGTACACTTTAGAAAATGTTTGAAACTATGTTTAAGATTTTATAGAATTCGTAAGTGCTATTATTATCATACACTGGATGACTATATTCCATGTGATTAACACTCCGTTATAAGAAAAGCCAATTTCTTAAGTACATCAAGGTTTCTGATGTCATTGCTCTTGAATTATGTATCGTACAATGATACAATTTTGCAGGTATGTGTGTTGTGAACAGAATTAAATTAAAATGACATGACTGATGCTGAACCTTTATTGCATAAGCAGCGAAAATGTAACAGTTTCGTGTGTGTGTGTTTGTGTTTGTGTGTGCGTGTGTGTGTGTGTGTGTGTGTGTGTGTGTGTGTGTGTGGAGGAGGGGAAGAGAAAAAGTTTCGTTAAGATTTGAAATTATATGTAAAGTTCAATAGGAGTCGCTAAGTGACCTCATTCTTAAATACTGAACGAATTCAAGGTGAAAAAAAAAAAGAAAAAAATGCTACATGTGATTCCTTTTCCCAGTTGAATACAAAACTGTATCTAGCAAAACCTACTCCCACCAATAGGTTTAAACCGAGGCTCTGATACCATTCTAACTGCGTGCTGTATGGCCAAGAAAGGATAGCATGAACACTGCGCTGTGCTGGATCTTCCTCATTAGCTAAACAAGTCTAGGCCATTTTTCTTCAGTCACAGCATGAAATTTTATCCGATTTACAACTCCACAATGCTGTATCTTGCGTATGTGATTCTGTTAAAGTCACCTATATTTAAAGACTAATTCATGACATGAAGTTCATCGAGATGTAAGCGACTACTTTTTTTCGTCCACGATACAAATAAAGAAAACAGACAATAATTACAGTTACATCGTCTGTCTCTAATGAGGTACAAAAAACGCAATAGGTAGGCTACACAAGATTGCACATCATGCTATGAGCAATAATTCCACTCTGTACGTTTGACGTCCAGGCTTATGTTCACAGAGCCGGTACATACATGTACGAGCAACGTTGCCAAACAAAGCGATCATCATGCATTTGCCAACACTTCGCCCCTTGCTGGATCATATTTTGTTTGACCCTACCCAAAGCACCTGCGTCCACCATTTCTGAAGTGGCATGCACGTGAGCTGTCAGGTCGTGTACATCCATGGGTGAAGTACTGTAAATCTGTTCCTTTATGGCTCCTCTAAAATAAAAAATCTAGTCATGAAGAACATTGGAGACCAGAACAATGGACTTCCACGACCAATCCATTTCCCTGGAAACGCTTCTTTTAAATAGTTACGCACATTCATTCCAAAACTTGGCGCTGCACAATCATGGTGAAACCATAGCTCCCGCCGAAGACAATCTGTAAAGTTTTCTAAAGCGTCAGTCAAAGTACTGCAAAGAAACGTACCATACAGAAGCACATTCAATTTGTCCGGCAATAGTTAAAGACCCGAAAGGACTCCTCCCACGATTGCGGCCCACAGCTTTATGCCAAAGCGTGCCTGAAAGCCACGTTCACGGGTGACATGTGAGTTGCGTTCCTACCAAGAATGGCTGTTATGGAGGTTGAAAATACCTCCACAAATGAAGCTAGACTCGTCAATTCGTGTCATGTTATTTATAACATGTACGTTATCGTCCACGTGGTTGCGAAAGGCATTTACAAAACTCTGCTTGTTGATCGCAGTCTTCTGGACGCTGGCGTTAACGCGTAGTTATATGGATGCAGTTCTTCGTCGTGCAACAGTTCAACAACCAGACTTTGAGACATCTGGAACTGCCTCACAATATCAAGGGTGCGTAGCCCAAGTGACTGGTGAACGCTTTCAAGAATCGTGTTTTCTGTTTGTGGAATATATGTAGTCGCTGGACGACCTCTGTCCACTACTAGCAGACGAAGATTACCAGTTTCTCGAAAGCTTTTCTCCAGAAGACGAAAAACCTTCTTATATATATCGACATATTCATCGTTATCGGGAAGCCACCCGACAGGAACTTGACAGCACCAGTTCTGGCTGTGCACGCCGTGGTTAGTACACACAAGCATGCTGTTTAATGGATCTCACTGTCATTGGCAGGCTATTGTAATGTGACAAACTGGTGTCTTGTTTGTAAACGCCGAGGATTAAGGAAATAACGTCTAAAAAGTAAAAAAAAAGCAAACACGACGAGAATCTGGACCATAATTCCATTGTTCATGTGGGTTTGAAGTCCCGACAATTACTCAGTGAGCTATGATGACTGATATATTAGGGCAGGGTGATACACGTTCCTCTGTACATTCCGATGCGCTACACGATCTGACAGTGCTGGCAGTTCCTCGTTTTCATACATGTGTTTTGAAAATAAACCCGATCTGATTTTACTAGATAAACTTTTTTCTTTAATCTGGATGAGGAGTCGCATGCTGACCTGAAAGTGTGGCATTTTTTCTTCACCCTTTGTAATCTGGGTATTTTCGTGAGTACTGAGTTATGCTGCTTGAAGACATATACACGGCTTCTAGCTGTAGTATTTCAGTTATTATGTTAAACCTTTAATGTATAATAAATACAGCATGCCAGTGTTTAAAATTTTTAAATTTGCTCAATAATTAAAAGATGATGACCAAACTGTTGTTGCTTCTGGTACCCATTAGATCGATATCTGCAACTACATACATACTTCGAAAGCCACCGTATGGTGTATGCGGGGGAAGGTACCTTGTACCACTAATAGTAATTTTCTTTTCTATTCTACTCGCAAACAGAGTGAGGGACAAATGACTGTCTGTATGCCTCCATGCGCTCCCTAATTTCTCTTATCTTCGTTGTCCTTACTCGTGTTATACGTTGGCGGTAGTTCTGCACTGAACTTTAAATGACTATTCTATAAATTTTGTTAATAGTGTTTGGTGAAAAGAACGTCGTCTTCCCTTCTGTGATTCCCTTTGAGTTCACGAAGCATCTCTGTAATACTAGCGTGTTCATTGACCCTACCAGTAATAAATTTAGCAGGCCTGCTCTGAATTGCTTTGGTGTTTTCTTTTAATCCGACCTGGTGACGGTCCTAAACAGTGGAGCATTACTCCAGAATGGGTCACATCATTGTTCTATACGCGGTTGCTTTGCAGATGAACCACACTTTTCTAATACTCTCGCAAATACCACAAGTCAACCTTTCGTCTTCCCTACTACAATCTTTACTCGCTCGTTCCATTTCATTCCGCTTTACAACTTTACTCCTAGATATTTAATCACTGTCACTGTAACACCCGTTAACTTACATTTTTCCACATTTAGAGCAACCTGCCATTCATCAGAACAATTATAAATATTGTCGAAGTCATCCTGTATCCTCCCACAATCACTCAGAGACACGTTCCCGAACACTACAGCGTCACCAGCAATGGGCCGCAGATTTCTGCTCACCCGATTGGCCAGATCATTTATGTATACACAAAATAAGAAAGGTCCTGTCACAGTTCCCATCGGCAGTCCTGACGAAGTCCATGTCTCTGATGAACACTCGCCGGCGAGGAGAATGTATTTTTTCTTCATTGCTATATCGTCCCCCCTCACCCATGCAGGAAATATACAATTTGTCCCTCTTTAACCACATGAGAGTAAAATTTTGAAAACATAAAAATTAGACATGGTGGTTGACAAAAATGAAATTTTTGCACTATAAAAAGACACATCCTAAATTGCTTAAATTAAAGTCTAAATTATTAATTAATTATAGTATAGAAACGTATGAGCAGGAAACAAGCTTTGCGAACTAGTATACAAAAACAGATGGACAGTTCCATAAGTTAAAAGGTAAATGCCGATGTACGGGCTGCTTAAAATATATCATAGATGAGTCAAGTGAAGAGTGGCTGTAGACTGCTAGGGATAAGGGTATCATGGTAACGTAGTGTTCAAGGGTAGGGCGCAAGAGGGCGATAGTGTGGGTGGAGGGATACGGCTCCAAACCAAGACTTGAGATGTGGGTGAAGAGGAGTGGAAGGAAAGGAGCTCTGACAAAGGGAGGGTGGGATGGGCTTTCTGGATCTGGCAAGATGTGTGTATTATAGGGAGAATTTCATTGGGACAAGAAGGTATTAAAGTTTCGTTGGGAGAGGACATGGAGATCGTGGAGGTATGGTGCTGGGGAATGTGGTGGTACGGTTTGGGAGGGGGGGGGGGGGGTGGACAGTGTCGAGTTTACAAGTAAAGTAGGGTATTCAGAAGAAGTGTTAAATGTGGAAGAGTAGGGTGGGAAATGTTATAAGTTGGTAGAAGATGCGGGTGGGGGAGAGTAAGCGGTTCTGAATGTCTGGACGGAATGCATGGCGTTCGAGGATGTGTAGAGCTCATTTGCATAGCAGAGGATGGGGAGAACAGTGTATTAGATTCCATTACTTAAGAAGTCATTGAACCACTCACATACCTTTGAACCAATTACGCATGCTCGGTCCTTCGTTAACAAAAAGGAGTTGGGAGCGGGAGACAGTGCCCCGGTTTAACCGTCCTGCAATGTACATAATTCTGGGGCACACCAGATGTAGTTATAGTCTCTATTGTGCTGTGTTCACGCCGCAATGTTTAACTACCGCTTCGCTTAGCGCACGGTGCCAAGGCTGGAGGTGTTTGCTCACTGTGGCCAGAGGGCATGCGGACCATCGAAGGAGTCACAGACAGAACCACCAGCGTTAACAGCGGCAACTGTGAAGCAAGCTTGATAGGGAGGCACGAAGCACGTAGGACTTGAAGCGAGCATCGAAAAAAGAGGATGGGCGGCTGCTGACTGACACTAAATGGATAGCGGCGTCCAGTGGACGAATTTTGTTCTGGCTAGTGCTATCTTCGTCCCCAAGAAGTCTCTTTCTGGAGCGCATGGACAGTGACTACCACTTGTGCTCTGTGTCCTGTATGCAGCACTAACCAAGGAAGCTAACACGCTTCACAGCGAGTAATATCCGCTTTATTTCCCCCACACGACTCCTGTATGACCTCATCCCTTCCCCCACCTCCTCCTTTTCTTCCAACATCTCTGCATACTTTACACTGTCCGCAGGCTCGATCCCCTCCATCCCCTGGTTTCCTCCTTTTTCTCCATCCCTCGCCTATTGCTGCGCCTGTATCTCTGTATCCCTCTCTCTCTCCACCTACAGACCATCTTCTTCATCAGGGCAATTTCCAGCACCTCACCCTCCCAGATGTTGAATTTCACTGTTACATCTACCCTTACCCTTCCTTCCAACTGTAACCTGGCCTTGTGCCTCTGCCTCCCCAGGGCCCTCTTTTTCCTCTCCCCTCCTCCTCCCAGAGCGGATTTCCGTCCTTCCCCCAGGTATCTGCACCCCCTCCTCCACTGTTTCCCTTTCACGTCCTTCCCTCTCCATCCCTCTTCGGCGCGCCCCCACCCATCTCCCCACTCTCCTCCCCTTCCTCCTTTTTTCCCATCTCCCTCGTCTCCATGCCATTGGCAGATCCTCTCAGTTTGCTCATCACAATCAGTGTGCCACGACAGTGTTATGTTTGGTGCTGTTCTCCCATGTGTGAAGGGCTGTGATTTTTAATTGTGTGCTGGACTTGTACATAGTGTTAGTGTCAGTGATTGTTATGCGCTACGCTGTCCATCGATATGCTCCAGTTATACTTCGCCTTGTGTTCTTTAATTGGCCCAGTGTGTGGTGTCTTTTTTGTGTGCACTACTTTTTTGCGGCTTTTATCTCCATTTTACAGTCGCCCCCCTTTTTGTCTTTTCCATACTGTTCCCCATTTTTATATTTATGTACGACATATTTTCTCCTTTCTGTTATTTTAAATGTATTACTTGTATAATTACTATCTTTCAGCTGAAGAGCAGCGCATATGCTGCTTCCAGCCCACCCCAGATGGGGCACTGAAACACAATAAAGGAAAAAAGCGACTAATAATAACCCTTTAGTGCTGTTTAGGCTTTCTTTTGCCGTCTCCCTGCAACCTGGTTAACTTCTGTGAAAGTATAGTTTTGAGTGTGATCATTTTACTGCTGACAGGAAGTAGTGGAGGCGCTACTCTTGAAAGAGCAACGCAGCTCACATTGAACAGTACTGTTACAACCTCTGTTTTTGGGTAATTCTGTGGCAATTATGTCTTTAGTATGTTGGTTTCTATATTTATTGAGCACCTACCGTTATTAAATTGTAAGAATTGATATTAAACTCAAGGAAAATTTGCACAATTTTGGGAATATCTGAAACTGGAGTCTTTACTGATTTTAAATAATTTCTTTTGGAACTGATTAACTTAATATTTTTGGATTATTGTCTTATAGCTAAAATATATTTGCGTCCCCACAACGTCCATTCACTTATGCTCGGAGCTTATGTTCATTCTAGATTCCTCCTATTTCAGTTTATTAGAATAACAATTTCAACATAACAGTACTTCAGTTTGCATGTTCACATGTCACTACTATTACAGTACTATTTCAGTCAGGTGAGTGCCATTCAGGAAATTTCTTCATGAAAATTACGGAAGTCTGGATGACACATGGCAGCTGTTAAATGGAAACACTTGATCCACTTACACCCCAATGCAACTTCCTTACTTGGTTCTTATTACTATACTTTCCCTTGCAGTCTTTAATAATATTTTGCTTGTTGTCACACGTTCGTCTGTTATCTCCCGTCGAAATTGTTACCACTTTTAACGTTCGCTGATATTCCAGACGACAGTTCCCCTCAAAATTGTGTCTACCTAACCCTTGTAACACGAGTCATTGGCTGATACTTCCATAAATCTACTGTAATAAGCCAGAACTTTATGACGACACGCAGTACAGCAATGACTGTACGTGGCTTGGATTCGAAAAGTCCTTTGTAGGAGTCCGGATATACGTGGCACGAGATGGCTGTGCAAAGCATCCAGATGTGATCCGTCAGCTTCAAATCAGGTATCAACGTGAGTTCAACATCACACTCCTCAAACCACTGCAGCACAATTACTGTCTTTTGACACCGACGTTATCCTCCTTCAATATGACAACGCCGTCGAGATGTCCACAGTTTCCATGGTGACATCTATTACTACCATAGACCTCATGCAATCAGGTCAATGTCCACCATATCGTAATACTATGCTCGATGTTTGGCGTACGTGGGGCGAGGCATCTTTCGAGAAATCTTCCGCGTGGTTGACGGTGTATTTGGACCCGACCATCTAGCTGGTACAATAAGAAATGTGATTCATCAGCCCAGGTGACACGTTTCCATTGACCCACGATCCAGGCTCAGTGATCTCGTCCTCCCTGTAGTCGCAACTGACGACGTCACTGATTTAACGTAGGATCAAATAGGGGTCGCCTGCTACGCAGCCCCATGTTCAACAACGCGTGCTGGACGGTGAGCTCCGAAACGTACCTACGCAAGCACTGTACTCTTTCGTCAAGTCTGCCATAGACTTCAGCCTTACCTGCTTTATTGATAAGAGAAAACCCTAGAATTCAACATACTGAGATGAAGTGTGGACGTTAAGACCTCCTCGCCTGCTCGTCGTTTCACCGTCCCTCAACCACGAAGTAGCTGGCGAACAGCCGACCAGCTTCGCCGTTTCTGATATGCCCACTCCCAGGCGCCGAGGCACAATATGCTGTCTTATGCCAAAGTCGCTTATGCCAATGGATTTCTCCATCTGCCCCCGGTATCGTCGCTGTAATGATTCCTCATTCGTCTCTGCTCCGCTTCTATGCTTTCCTTACAGCGTCACGCGACCACAACGCCACTAGGCAGACTCAATCTCTCGGGGGGGGGGGGGGGGGGGCAGCTTTTTCTTTTTTAAATCTTATAACCGTACTTTTACACGCGTACACTGTAAGTCACTGCGAAGTGAATGGCAGAGGACAGTATGAAACGACTTTAGTGCTTCTTCCCTTTCCAGTCGCGTATGGAGCGCGGGAAGAGCGACACATTAAATGCTCCTACTTTCTTTCGGGAGAGATACAAATGAGGCTGCTCAATGTCTCTGTCACCTGTCATAACGCCCTTCCTCACATACGTTAGAGCCGTCTATGTTACGGCTCCCACACACTTGAGGAGCAATTTGGGAAGCGGCGCACGAGTGATATGTAAGCACTCTACTTCGTACACTGACTTCATTTTCTCGCCACCTTGCGAATGAACAAGAGTGTGCGATCTGTCTTACCTAAGACTGTGCCTGTGTACTTCCATTTCAAATATTTAGAAATTGCGAAAGCCACGTATGAGTTGATGTGATTGATTGGTAATGTACTTTCAGGATAGGTCTACTATGTTTAATCGTTGTACGTAGCACACAGTTTAAATTTTACGACAGGCTGTCAATACGTAATACAACATTCCTTTTCTCGGTCAATTTCGATTAAAGAATTAGGACTCTTCCTTTTTTGTCGTCTGTCTTCTGACTGGTTTGATGAGGTCTGCTACGAATTCCTCTCCATTGCCACCCCCTTCATGTCAGAGTAGCACTTGCTACCAACGTCATCAGTTATTTGCTGGACGTATTTCAATCACTGTTTTCCTCTACTGTTTTTACACTCTACATCTCCCCCCCCCCCCCCCCCGCATAACCACGATGTCTTAACAGGGGTCTTACCATCTTGTCCCTTCTTCTTGTCAGTATTTTCCATATACTCCTTTCCTCGTCGATTCTCGAGAATACATTTTCTATTCTTACCTTATCAGTCAATGTAAATTTAACATTTTTCTGTAGAACCACATCTGAAATGCTTCGATTCTTTTTTTTTTCCGGTTTTCCCACAGTCCATGTTTCACTACCATCCAATACTATGCTATACTTTCACGAAGTTCCGATAGGTGGTGGCACTATATGTAACTTTCAAAAATGGCATCTGCAAAGCAAAGAGCTGTTATTGAGTTTCTTTTGGCAGAAAACCAGAACTCCGCACGTGTTTGAAGGCGCTTGCAGAGTGTCAACGGACACCTGTAGGTGAACAAAAGCACGGTGAGTCGTCGGGCGAGGCGTCTGTCATCATCACCACAAGGACGCGCGGACCTGTCCGATCTTCCGCGCTCCGGCCGGCACAAACAGCTGTCACTCCTGCAATGTTGGTGTGTGCGGACACTCTCATTTGTTTCACAATCAAATACCTCGCTGCACAATTGGACTTATCTGCTAGTAGTGCAAACACACGCGATCCTAAGTTGGTGTACACAAAACTCTGTGTGCCCACTCGGTTTCTCGCCACCTAACAGGAGACCATAATGAACAACGAACGACCATTTGTGTGGAATTGCTTGCACGTTGCGAGGCTAATTGTGACAAATTTTTGTTGGTGGTTCAAATGGCTCTGAGCACTATGGGACTTAACATCTGAGGTCCTCAGTCCCCTATACTTAGAACTACTTAAACCAAACTAAGGGCATCACACACGTCCATGCACGAGGCAGGATTCGAACCTGCGACCGTAGTAGCAGCGCGGTTAGGGACTGAAGCGCCTAGAACCGCTAAGCCACAATGGCCGGCAAATTCTTGTTGAGCATCATCACATCTGTGTAGACATGGGCTCATCACTTCGAAACGGAAATCAAGCGGCTACCCGTGGAGTGGTGCCACACCACCTCTCCTACGAAGAAAAAGTTCAAAACCACATCCTCAGTCGGCAAAATCAAAGACTCTGAATGTGTTATTCTGTTTGAAGTCCTGCTTCATGGCGCAACGATCTACTCTGAAGTGTAGTGTGCTACATTCAGAATACTGAAGAAACGACTTCAAAGTGCACATCGCCAAAAAATTGGAAACAAACTTTTCTTTCTCCATGACAACGCAAGACCTCACCCAAGTCTGCGTACCCGAGAACAACTCACAAAACTTCAGTAGACTGTTCTTCCTCATCCACCGCACAGCCTATTTCTCGCACCTTCCGACTTCCACCTGTTTGGCCGAATGAAGAAAACGACGTCGACCTGTAGAGTGGTACCATACAGATATGCAGGTCCAGCCAGTAAGATGACGTAAGGCCGTCGTAGTGAAAGGAGAAAATGTTGAAAAACGGCCAGAAGAATGGAGAATAATATGGTGAAATAAACCAACCTGCTTCAAGAAAAAAAAAAAAAATGCGTTGCATACCTTATGGCGGACTCTCCTGTTACCTACATTCTCATTAACACACACAACAGTCCCAACTCATTCTCCAGAACTGACTTGAAAAGCAAGCAAGCGCTGGGGTCGTAGAACTCGCACTGCGACTACTACAATCTCCAACGAATGTCCCTCTTCGGAAGAACTAGGTCTCCCGGCGGATATGGTGGCCTCACGACCTTTTTGGCCAAATATTTTTATCACCTTTATCTTTCCTTCATTTATCGTCAGTCTGTATCCTTTTCCTGCCTAGTAAGGTTATTTACCTTTAACGTTTATTCACTGAAAATTTTCAGATGAATGCCCGCACATTACTTTCGATAAGGCTATGCGGAGTGTCCACCTGCAAATTGTACCTCTACTTCGTCCGACCGCTAACCCCTAACCTTTACTCCCTGCCACCTTATCAAGGTCAGACCATACCACTAGTGCCGGACCGGCGACCCACAAACAACATTCGCGCCCAGTCGGTTATCGGCTTTCCGCTCGATCAAGGCGGGCGGCCCGTGAAATATTGAGAGCGTTCCTACGTCACCGTGGTCACGTGACCGTATTGGCCAAGCAATCAGACGCCGCACAGAGAGATAACCGGCGCGTAAATTTAGATCGCAGCACTCGTTCATTGATTTTACGGCAAAGAACGAGTTCCTCAGCGAAACGAAAGCGAAGAACCACTATCAGATATAATATTGCGTTCATATGTTGTATCTGGGCGCTAGGTGATATAATCTGAACACCTAGCGGACAATATTTCCTATTCGGGAGGAGTTTATCTCCTCTGCAACCGACAAAACCACGCCAAAGGTGTACCCGATTGTGCTGAGAAGCAAGCGTAGTGACGTGACTAGCTACCGACACATTCAAATTTGAAGATACGCTCCTTGTTGTCTTGTATTGAGTAACGTCATTTCTGACTTATTATGTAATTTTTAGTGAAAAATATTGTAGTCTAACATAATAAATGACAACTACCTATTGTCTCTACACTAAGATGAAACAGTGAATATTTTAAATATTTTGTTTCCAATCTCATGGATAAATAACACGCTTACCATTGGTAGCCATAAAGCCACGAATAAATCAAATTACTTGATCCACGTTTCGTTTATTTATTGGTGTACACTTTCATTTTTGGCAGACCCCGAAATCGCCGCACCACAGTACAGCAGTACGCCGGTAGGGGACCCAGGACAAAAATGAAGCAATCCATTGATAAAGTGAGGTATAGTCCGGTATTAGATTTAGACAGCAGAGGATATGATGCCGGTGTGTCAGGCAAATCCATATAACTAAGAATGTCACATGAATTGGCCTGACGCGACCGTGAAAACGTTTTCAGTGTGCGGCGGCATTTTTTCTCGGCTTCTTGCGCTACAGTATTGTGGCTTGGGGATATCAATGTGTACTACAAATGCAGAAATGTGTTCGCGAACAAACGAAAATATTATCTAACCTTCCTTTCGTGACTGACGCTGTGTCGTAGGATCCGTTATTTCAGTTATATTAATAAATAACAGAAAGCCATATGAAACACAGTTTCTTTTACTGACGACTAGTGGTTTCGATCTTCAGGTCCGCCGCTGCAAAGTGCAGTTTGTCAACAGCGGTACGGATGACCTGAAACTGTGCCATTCGTACGACTGTTGACGTAAAACTATGCAATTCGCATCACCGTGTTGACAAACTGCGCACAGCGACTCCAGACCACAAGGAAGACCCAAATTGGTAGTCCTTATTAGAATAGTGATACAGTCGGATTTATTCATAGCTTAAGTTTACTGGAACTGGGAAGAGGTGTAAGACAAGTTTGTTGTTTATCGCCGACACTGTTCAATATATATCTGGAGGAAATTATTAGCGAAAGTTTCAATGGAAGGAGAGGTGTTTGTATAAGTGGTCGGAGAGCGGAGTGTGTAAGATTTGCAGACGGCATGTTTGTGATGGCAGAGAGTGCAACAGAGATGAAAAAAAAGTTAGATGATCTAAAACCAAAATTAGAAGAATATGGAATGAAGATTAAAAAGAAGAAAACGAAAACCATGGTAACTGGAGGAAAGGCTGCATGAAAATAGATGGAGAGGAAATAGAGCAAATGAATAACTTCAATTACTTGGGAAGTGTAATAATGGATGATATGTATTGCTCAACAGAAATTAGGAAAAGAATGGCATTGGCAAAAGAAGGATTCAAGAGGAAACAGAAATTAATTTGTGGACCACTAAACAAAGATCTGAGGAAAAGACTTTCCAAATGTTACATTTGGAGGGTTGCACTACATGGCGCGGAGACCTGGACATTGAGGAAGGAAGATGAAAGAAGATTGGAGGCACTAGAGGTGTTGATATGGAGAAGAATGGAAAAAGTGAAATGGGAAGACCGAGTAAGGAATGAAGAAGTATTAAGAAGGGTTGGAGAACAAAGAAACATGCTGAAAGTCATCAGAAAGAGAAAACGGAACTGCATTGGACATTGTTTAAGGTGGGATTCTTTATTGAAGGAAGGATTAGAAGGAATGGTGGAGGGAAAAAGAAGAATAGGAAAAAAGAAGATATTAAATACTGGACAATATCAAAGGAGGCAAATATTCAGAAATGAAAAGACTGGCTATGGACAGACAAAAGTGGAAGAGGCTTAACCCATGACAAGACCTGCCGTAAGGCACAATACCATACTACTACTACAACTACTAACTTTATTTTTTCGAGCTCATTATTAAAACTGTATGACTACCCCTCCTCCAGTATACACTAAGGTTACACAAGTTATGGGTTAGTGATGTGATAGTATCGCGTACACAAAGTATAAAAGGCCAATGCGTGGGCGGAATAGTCATCTGTACTCAGGTGTTTCATGTGAAAATCACATAACGACGGAGAGCAGAGGCCTTTACTTACAGTTTTCATTACTAGCAGAAAAGCGTGAAATAACCTCGTAAATCAATGGAAGACGTACGACTCACGTATCCGTTAGGACAGTGCCGCGAAATTTAGCATTAATGGGCTATGCCAACAGACGATTAAAGTGAGTGCTTTTGCTAACAGTACGCAGCGCCTCTTCTGGGGTCGTGACCTTATCGATTAGCCTCTAGACGACTGAAAAACTGTGGCGTTGTCAGATGAGTCCCGATTTTAGCTGATGGTAGGGTTCTAGCGTAGCGCAGACGCCGTGAAGCCATGGGCCCAAGTTGCCTACAAGGCCCCGTCCAAGATGGTGGTGCCCCCATAATGGTGTGGACTGGGTCCTTTTGTGAAACTGTAAAGATCACTGATAGGAAATGGTTATGTTCGGCTGCTTGGAGATCATTTCCTGCCATTCATGGATTCCATGTTCACCAATTATGTTAGAAGTTTTATGGATGACAATGCACCATGTCATCGGGCCACAGTTGTTCGCGATTGGTTTGAAGAGCTAATGATTTGGCCACCCAGATCGCCCGACGTGAATCTCATCGAACATTTATGGGACATAATCGAGAGGTCAGGCTGTGCACAAAATCCTGCACCGGCGACACTTTCGGAATTATGGGCGGCTATAGAGGCAACACTGCTCCGCAGGGAACTTCCACGAGTTCTTGAGTCCACGCCACGTCGAGTTGCCACACTACGCCGAGCTAAAGAAGTCCAACACTATATTAGGAGGTATCCCATGACTTTTGTAATCGTAATGTATGACAGGTACGATAATGTACGTAAAATTCCTGTTATATCTGTATCCATACAGAATGCACCTCTCTTCTTTCTTTTATTCTTGTTCCTTTTCCCATACTCCACATGGGACGGGGTGATCCTTCAGCCGTGCAAACTTCTCGTTCTACGCATTAATGGTTTTGAATTAAAAGAAAGATGAAATATTTCACCCTTTATTTCAAGAACGGCAAATATAATTTTCATTCATGGCATTAAAATTATACCAACGCTGAATTTGTACCTCGTCTTTAAAAAAATGACGTCACAAAAAGGCGAAAATAATCACTGTCCTTTCTCTAGCACTGGAAGCAACTGCACTTGGAGAGGATATAATTAGAAGAGAGAAGAACATAGTTTATGTAGCGCTTACGGTATGAGTGTAAGCGAAATCGTAAGACTGTTTGTAATGAGATGAAGGTTGGTATGGCTGTGGAGGGTGGGATAGAGAAATTGATGTTGAGTGTTGGTGTGTGAAATGGATTACGGTACTTAGAAGAGACAACAGGGATAGATAGAGAGGAATGTGGGAAGTGGAGAGAATGATTAAATAGACTACTCCATGCGTAACACTATGACATCAAAATTGCTTTGCCTAAACAAAGTAAGTTGGTCACAAATGAACGAAACGTTCAGCAGCGAACCGAGTGAAAACGTCCAGTAAATCTGTAAACACCGTATATTTCACGGGGTTGGCCAGCAATGCTATTTGGCGAATGCTGCTGAGCGAAGGTGGTACACTATTTGTTCACGAACTTCGCGCGCCGGCCGAAGTGGCCGAGCGGTTCTAGGTGCTACAGTCTGGAACCGCGCGACCGCTACGGTCGCAGGTTCGAATCCTGCATTGGGCATGGATGTGTGTGATATCCTGAGGTTAGTTAGGTTTAAGTAGTTCTAAGTTCTAGGGGACTGATGACCTCAGAAGTTAAGTGCCATAGTGCTCAGTGCCATTTGAACCATTTGAACTTCGCGCATTGCTATATTATGGAAAACTCATCCACCGCACGTTGTCAAGACGAACCAGGAAGTCACGCACGCATCTACCCATTCCGAGATCCACGTGCCGTGTGCGGTAGCCTGTTCAAGACAAAAGCGCTTTTCTGTAAACAAAAATACTACGACATTAATACTGACTTTTTATTTATTTAATCGTATGGCTAGGTCCCCCGTCGGGCAGGTCGTTCGCTGGTTGCCGGTCTTTCAATTTGACGCCACTTCGGCGACCTGCAGTCGATGAGGATGATAGGATGATGATGAGGACAGCACAACACCCAGTCCCTGGGCGGAGAAAATTCCCCGACCCAGGCGGGAATCAAACCTGGGCCCAGAGATTGATAATCCATAACACTGACGATTCAGTAACCGGCGGCGGACAATATTGACTAAGCCATTGACAGAAAAGTGGAAGAGGAACTTTCATCTGCAGCTTTTCTGTAGATCACGATTCCGTAAACATCGAAAAGTCATGCTGTAAGTCTTACACAAGATACACCCAGTTTCCTCAATTCTACAAATCTATTGTCATCGTGTGGTACTATATTTGACCTCGGTCACACGATGTATTGCCAGCATACGCACTTTTGCTGAATAATAATTTAACTCATGAACCGATTTAGTACTTTTAGGTGCTACATCTTGAATGGTTTTACTTTTGAAATGGTTGTAAATAATTTAAAACAAGAGAACAAAAACGTTATATAAAGTATCGTAACTACGATTTTGTTGCACATTTTTTCATAGTCATAAGTTTTTATAGTATTTTCCTGTTTTTTTCGCATTTTCCCTCTTTTGTGACAGTGTTTGTATACTCTATTTTTGAAATCGACGGCTCATTGTTTGTATTTTTGGCATGTAAGAAATGCTATGGAGTACATCTTACCCAGAGTTTGGTTTTTTAGAATACATTAGATTTACTTTCATTTCAATTGATCCGCAGTGAGGAGGTCCTCCAGGATGTAGAACATGTCAGAATAACAATAATATATGACAAATATTTGCAACTGAAACAAATAAGCTAATGTACCTTCCACAGGTCCTCAGTGGAATCAGCGTCAGTTTTTTTAATGAACACTGTATGAAAGAATCATTTTACAAACAGTAATGCACTGCAGAATAAGATTTTCACTCTGCAGCGGAGTGTGCGCTGATATGAAACTCCCTGGCAGATTAAAACTGTGTGCCGGACCGAGACTCGAACTCGGGACCTTTGCCTTTCGTGGGCAAGTGCTCTGCCATCTTAGTTACCCAAGCACGACTCACGCCCCGTCCTCACAGCCTTACTTCTGCCTGTACCTCGTCTCCTACCTTCCAAATTTTACAGAAGCTCTCCTGCGAACCTTGCAGAATTTAAAATAAAAAAAAGTTCTTTTTATTTATAAGGTAATAAACATGTAATAGAACTATTATAATACTTATTTACAATGACCACATTAATGCACTGAAATGATGTAGAAGTTAGATTGCACTTACACACACACACACACACACACACACACACATACACACACACACACACACACACACACACACACACACTTATTTACAATGAACACATTAATGCACTGAAATTGAGCAGAAGTTATATCATATATACACAAATCAGTTGGTTCTACTGAGAAATTCATCAATGGAGTAGAAGGAGTTGGCCACCAAAAAATTCCATTAGGCTTCTCTGAAACTGAATTTCATTGGTTGTTAAGCTTTTTAAGGCTGCTGGCAAGTTATTGAAAATGTCTGATCCTGAATGATGCGCACCTTTTTGTACAAGAATTAGTGACTTTAAATCCTTGTGAAGATTATTCTTATTTCTAGTATTGATTGCATGAATTGAGCTTTTTTTTGAAAAAGTGATATATTTTTAATGACAAATTTCATTAAGGAATTAAAATATTGGGAAGCAGTAATTAGTATCCCTAGTTCCCTAAACAGGCTTCTGTAGGATGTTCTTGAATTCACACCATATATAACTCTTACTGCACGTTTTTGTGCCCGGAAAACTTTAGCTTACCCCAAAAAATAATCCCATATGACATTATGGAATGAAAGTAAGCATAGTATACCAGCTTTTTCATTTTTGTATCCCCTCTGACACAATTCGTACTGCAAATAGACATTTGGTTCAAATGGCTCTGAGCACTATGGGACTTAACATCCTAGGTCATCAGTCCCCTAGAACTTAGAACTACTTAAACCTAACTAACCTAAGGACATCACACACATCCATGCCTGAGGCAGGATTCGATACTGTGACCGTAGCTGTCCCGCGGTTCCGGACTGCAGCGCCTAGAACCGCACTGCCACCGCGGCCGGCAATAGAGATTTGTTAAGACGCTTCAGCAGTTCTGTGGTGTGCTCCTCCCAGTTGAATTTATTATCAAGCTGTAATCCCAAGAATTTAACACTGTCCACTTATTCTATCTGCTTGTCATCATATGCTAGGCATATATTTGTGGGACGCCCCTTACAAGTTCTGAACTGCATGTAGTGTGTTTTTCAAAGTTTAGTGACAAAGAATTGGCTAGGAACCTGTGATTAATGTCCACAAATATTTTGTTAGCCGATCTTTCTAAGACTACACTTGATTTGCTATTTACTGCAATGTTTGTATCATTGGCAAACAAAACGAACTTGGTATCTGGTAATGTTACTGATGAAAGGTCATTGATACACAGAAGAAACAGGAAGGGCCCTAAAATGGAACCTTGTGGAACTCCATATGTAATTAGTTCCAAGTTGAATGATGCTTGTTAACTTAATACATGTCTCTTTCGTGATAACACCCTTTCTTTCCTGTCAGAGATACAAAATTTGTACCATTTTGCAGTATTTCCTGTAACACCATAATATTCTAATTTACTTAAAAGGAAATTGTGATTTACACAGTCAAATGCGTTTGACAGATCACAAAATATACCATTTGCCTGCAATCTTTTGTTTTAATGAGTGAAGCTCATTTTCACTGTAAGTGTAGATAGCCTTCTCAATATCAGAACCGTTAGAAATCCGAACTGCGACTTAGACTGTACGTTATTTGAGATAAGGTGGTTATAAAGTTGATTGTACATTACTTTTTCTAAAATTTTTGAGAATTCTGGCAAAAGTGAAACTGGACGAAAATTTTATGCTATTTCTTTATCTCCCTTCTTAAACAATGGCTTAACTTCACCATATTTCAGCCATTCAGGAAATATTCCACTGATAAACGAGTGGTTACACAGATATCTTAATATGTTACTTGACTCAGAATCACATTCTTTAATTAACTTTGTTGATATGTCACCGTACCCACTAGATGTTTTTGATTTTAAAGATTTTATGATGGACATTATTTCTGCTGGGATAGTGAGGGTCAAATTCATACTATGGAAGTTACTTGAAATGTCTGGTCTGATGTATACTGTAGCAGAATCTACAGAACCTGACAACCCCATTTTTTCAGTGACAGTTATAAAATGTTTGTAACAAAGTTCTGCAACACAATACATATCTGTCACCAATGTATCATTTACTCTTAATGTTATTTGTCCCTCTTCATGTCTGGGTCTACCGGTCTCCTCCTCCACTATATCTCATACTGTCTTTATTTTGTTATATGATATGACTATCTTTTGCTTGTAATATATTGATGTTCGTATTACCGTCTTTAATATTTTGCAGTATTTCTTGTAAAGTGCTATAGTATGAACACCAGAATTGTTTCGGGTTGACAGATACAGTTTTCTTTCTGTTTTACAAGATACCCATATTCTCAGAGTAATCCATGGCTTCTTTGTAGACTCAGAAGGTAGAAAGTTGTGCCCAGTAGCTCTCAAGCTGAAGAATTATTAAATCTGAGATATCTGATCCAAAATAAATGCTCGCTAATGATCTCTAGTATCAGAGTAGTTTCACTGGTAACCCTTCATGTTTTTTTTTTTTTTTTGTTTTTTTTTGCGGATTATTGTCATTGTAAGGAGTCTGCATATTGTCTGAGCAATTTCCATTTGAATACGTTCCAAGGTTGTGAGGAGCTGCACAAGGATTCTGAAAATGCTCGTGGCACGCCAGTCAAGTTACGTGATGTCACATTCACCTGCGTGCGCCCCTCGCGGACAGGCAGCTCGGCGGCGCATGCGTGGCGGGTAGCCAACCAATTAGCACAAACCACACGGTGCTCTGTGAGTGGGCGGTGTTTTTGTCTGACTGGCTGCAACAGCATATCAGTTGGCTAACGAATTTGCGTGTGTCACCACTGCAGTCAGAAAACCGCAAAAAATTATCGTTACAACAGAGTACTGGCATGTTAAGTTTTGTAAACTGAATAGACGGTAACCACATTACTGCATCCTACCGTGACATACTAACAAACTGCGCAGTGGGAGTCGCGCAGTATGACGTAACTGATGTGACGTAAATCAAAATACGCGGTCAGAATAAACGCTGACATCACCCACGTACACCAGTCTTATAATGACATGTCTAGTTGCGGAGTGGAAAGTAATTATCCCACTATGAAATACCATAGCAAGCGAGGAGTTTGCAGTGATAAGGTCCCAGGTCATAAAATATGTTACACTTCAACAAGAAAGTACAAAACTTATTTTTAAAAAATATACTCCAAGGAGTTATATATTATAACTTTAGCACGTAAGCTCCGAGTTCAAGCAAACCAAAAATACAGATGTCCCATACTAATAAATCTAATATCAGTTAGTTAGCAGGTCACAAGACGGAATGAGATACTATGAAAAACAGGTCGAAATAAATGGGCAACAGTAAAGAATGTGCTCAGATAAATGCACGGAATTGTCGATAAACGTTTATTACAAGAAAATTAAGTTAAAAATAGAAACGGCGAGATTATATAAACTTTAATCTCCTACGTTTGGCTGCGGCAGTACATACATCCAGTTAAGCATAGTGTAACTCCAGTTACTGCCAGAACACAAGAACACATTTTAACTAACACATATTTCCAATATATACAAAAGGTTTAGTTGAAATTTATTTAACCTCTGCAAACACAACAAATCAGAAGAGGCAAGGAACGATCATTAACAGTGTGAAATATATTATTTCTTTGGTGGTAAATAATCAAGTAAAATCCAAACCTCAACCAAAAAGAAAGGTAAAATTGTGGTTCGCTCGATCTTTAAATTGTGTTATTCATGTTAGTCCCCTAAACGAATGTATAAATAAAATTTTAACAAAACGTCCTCAAGGTTTCACTGAAAACAGAAACCCGTAAAATTAATTCAGAGCACCAAGCCAAGGCATATATATATATGAACAATTTTACCAATGTAAACCAGACGACTCCTAACTCATTTAGATAACACCGGGTTTATCTCAAGCGTAAAATACAGAATATAAACAAACCTACGGCACAGTGGATAGCTCCTTTGTTCGTACTGTTTACACACTACTGTGTTAACCAAGCAAGTCTTTCCCCATGGTTTCTAAAGATATTCAACAGCAGACCAGATCCGAGTGACGTGTTTCTCAGGAACGTAAGCTGAAGGATTAGCAACACCCCTCTCGCCAAAGTGGTAATCACTTCCCGGAACTGCCTATAGCGTCCAAGTCCGCCGTTAGTCCCAGAACTTGCCCTCGAATGACCATCTTCCAGCTACCGTTGGTAAACGGCTGAGAGTGAGCTCGCGAGTACTGCCGTTCAGTCGGCTCGGCAGAGACGGCACGTAACCCTGGGGGGATGGGAAGAAGGCGGTTGCTTGGGTACAGAGGTAGATGACTCTTTTGATACATACCGAAACGCCGCACGGTTCACACTGCTTAACATATTGCTTATTTAACTGCGTATGACTATTTCAAAAAATACCGTAACTAGTGATGCATATCCCACTAAGCATTACAATTTCAAACAAGTGTATTGTACTCACTACTTTTATTTATTTCCTACTTTCGTATGCTATATATTCTTGTACAAGCAACAATAACACAAGATTTCCGTTTCACATTATCTTCTGACGACGCTGTACATATTTTTAAAGTACAGCGTGATCCGGAAAGTCAGTTCACATTTATAAATGAGCTAATTCACAGAATAATGTAGGAAGAGATGTAAAGCTTAACACACATGCATGAAGTAATATGCAGTTTTATTGAAACTACAATCGAATGCAATAACCGCTCAACAGACGGCGCTCAGCAGCAACATGTCATTGATGTCGCATGAGAAAATTCACAACTGCAGAATTTGTGCTACCGAAAATCCTAGAACTGTCATGGAAAATCAACTACATGACGGGAAAACCACGATGTAGTGGGGATTTACTATATCAGTCGTGATTGGGCCCACTTTCTTCGAGGAAATACGGGGATGCTGCTTTTGAAATGGACCATTTGACGGGTGAGAAATACGCCGATAAATTACAGAATCGCATCATCCCTAGTCTGCCTAATAAACAGCTGCTGGAAGGTACGACTTTTCTTCAAGATGGCGTTCCATCAGCCCATATTGCTACACGTGTTAGAGATCTCTTGCGCACATTGTCTGGTGAAGATCGCGTGCTGAGCCGCCACAACTGTCACGCCTGGCCTCCCAGGTCTCCACATCTCAGCCTCTGTGGGTATTGGTTTGGGGTTACATGAAGTCGTAAATCTACCGCGACCGTCGGAACTCATTAGGTATGCTAAAAGACATCAGACGGCAGTTACTCACCATACCTACTGATATACTGTACGGTGATGTTCAGTACGTTGTCCCTCGACTACAGGTATTGTTGATGAATGATGGCTGGTAATCGAGAATGTCTTACAAAGAACATCGTCTTTGCCAAATATCAATTGTTATGCTAATTATTGCTTTTTTATGACATGAAGCGCCATCTACCGATTATTTTGTGCACTTTTTTGGGTTCAATAGAACATCATTTCATTTTAAGCATGAGTGTCAATTTTTACCTCTCTGCCTACGTTATTCCGCGAAATATTAAATTTTCAAATGTTAACGGACTTCTGGGTAGCTCTGTATTTATTGGTAATACTCCTCTGTTTGTGTATTTATCGTTTTAGAATATTTGTATTACTTATGACACACTCTTTATGTGTTTTGTGAAACATGTAGGTATATTGACGGCTGTTATTAGATCGGACAGACTTAGGCAATCAGAGCGTAGTAGATTCGGTTCCATTGATGGAAAGCTTACACAGGGCAGAAGAGTGTTTACGTTTTAGGGTCTGTCGTGCTTGCATGCTGCTGAATAAATGTGTGAGCTTGCATGCCTGTTCAGTGATTACTAGTGGTTATTTTGGTTCAAGAGTGAATAATTAATATAAATTCTAGCTGTTTTTATTTTCTATTTACATTTCGTTTTAATTAATTCATGACAATGCATAAGTGGTCTTACAGGAGTTCAGATTTCTCTTTATTTTTTGACGTTGTCAAATTTTCCTCATCTTTGTATGAAACATCGAGGAGGGTTCCTATATCATTACAATTTCCACGCCGGCCGGAGTGGTCGAGCGGTACATTCTGGAACCGCGCGACCGCTACGGTCGCAGGTTCGAATTCAAGTCAACGAACTGTATTCTCTCCGTTCTCAAAAGATACTTTTTCTTCTCGTTTTTATATTCACGTATAGCCTAGGAAATTTACAAGTAATGTAACAGAGAACGCTGCATGGCGCTGAAGTAGGTAGCATGTGCAGTCACCTTAGGGGAAAGTCTGAGTCATTTGCTAATATCAATTTCAAATTTAATTTTCAATTACACTTTCTGTACCTAAAATTGTTAGTTGCACGTTTCAGGTTGCATCGCGTGAGACATAAAACGTTTTAAATGACTGCATGAAATGATGCATTACTTGGTGAATTGTAGTAGAAACTGTTTTGAGTGAGAGAGTATCAGGAAGAAACCACTGGCTATAAAACTGCACCAATTGTAGGTGAATGCTATAATAATCCGCTGAAAGTTTTGCGAGTGAGCTGTAAGGTTTCTGCGATGATGATGTATTATCCATTGTTTCATGGAACACAGGAATAAGAAATTGCCTCAAATAATTATCCGTAAACAAAGAAAAACAAATTGCTAGTGCTCTGGTTGGTACAGGTACACTACTGGCCAATAAAATTGCTACACCATGAAGAAATGCAGATGATAAATGGGTATTCATTGGACAAATATATTGTACTAGAACTGACATGTGATTACATTTTCACGCAATTTGGGTGCATAGATCCTGAAAGGTCAGTACCCAGAACAACAACCTCTGGTGGTAATAACGGTCTTGATACGCCTGGGCAAGGAGTCAAGCAGAGCTTGGATGGCGTGTACAGATACAGCTGCCCATGCAGCTTCAACACGATACCACAGTTCATCAAGAGCAGTGACTTGCGTATTGTGACGGGCCAGTTGCTCGGCCACCATTGACCAGACGTTTTCAGTTGGTGAGAGATCGGGAGAATGTGCTGGCTAGGGCAGCAGCCGAACATTTTCTGTATTCAGAAAGGCCCGTACAGGACCTGCAACATGCGGCCATACATTATCCTGCTGAAATGTAGGGTTTCGCAGGGATCGAATGAAGGGTAGAGCCACGGGTCGTAACACATCTGAAATGTAACTTCCATTGTTCAAAGTGCCGTCAATGCGAACAAGAGGTGACCGCGACGTGTAACCAATGGCAGCCCATACCATCACGCCGGGTGATACGCCAGTATGGCGATGACGAATACACGCTTCCAATGTGCGTTCACCGTGATGGCGCCAAACACGGATGCGACTATCATGATGCTGTAAACAGAATCTGGATTCATCCGAAAAAATGACGTTTTGCCATTCGTGCTCCCAA